>NC_087344.1:163275969-163592202 GCF_030014295.1 Loxodonta africana
TAGAACAGAATTCAAATTCATGAAAAGAAGATCAGACTTACTGGTCTGACAGAGACTGGAGGAACTCCCAAGACTATGGCCCTCAGACACTCTGCTAACTCAGAACTGAAACCACTCCCAAAGCCCACTTTTCAGACAAAGATTAAACAGGCCTATGAAACAAACAATAACACATGAGGAATGTACTTCTTAATTCACTCAAATATGTGAGACCCAAAAGCAGGATGAGAAGGCAGGAAAGGACAGGATCTGTCCCAATGGACACAGGGAATCCAGGGTGGAAAGGGGGAGTGTGCCATCACATTGTGGGGATTGCAACCAATGTCACAAAACAATGTGTATAAATTTTTGAATGAGAAATTACCTTGAGCTGTAAACTTTGGCCTAAAGCACAAAAAATAAAAATAAAAAAAGACAACATTTTTAAGATGGCCAAAACCAAAAAACCAAACCTGTTGCAGTCGAGTAGATTCCAACTCATAGAGACCCTGTAGGACTTAGCAGAACTGCCCCATAGGGTTCCCAAGGAGCGGCTGGTGGATTCAAACTGCTGACCTTTTGGTTAGCTGCTGAAGCTAACCATAGCTCTTAACCACTGCGCCACCAGGACTGCATTAAGATGGCCAGAACCATTGCAGTCGAGTCGATTCTGACTCAATAGCGACTCTATGGGACACAGTAGAAGTGCCCCATAGGGTTTCCAAGGAGCGCCTGGTAGATTCGAACTGCTGACCTTTTGGTTAGCAGCCAAGTGCTTAACCACTTTACCACCAGGGCCCCTCAGCACTCCCTAAATCAATCTAAAGATTCAACACAATCCCTATCAAAATCATAGCTGCATTATTCATTATAGTCAAAAAGGAAATAACTCAGATGTCCATCAACTGGTGAATGGATAAAAAGTGGTGTATCTGTAAAAGGAATATTATTCAGCAATAAAAGGGATGAAATACTGATACTATAAGATGGATGGGCCTTGGAAACATTAAGTGAAAGAAGTTAGACACAAAAAGCCATATTTTGTATGACTCCATTTATAAAATATGTCCAAAATAGGCAAATCCACAGAAATAGAAAGGAAATAGGTGGTTGCCAGGGTGAAGAGGGAATGGGGTGGTGATACTGCCAATAGGTACAGGATTTCCTTTGAAGGTGATGAAAATGTCCTGAATTTAGATTGTGATGATAGTTGCACGATTCTATGAATATACTAAAAACCGCTGAATTGTATACTTTAAAAGGATGAATTTTATGATACAGGAATTATATCTCAATAAAGCTTTTACTTCAAAAAATCAATTGTGTTTTTATACAACAGCAACTAACAAAATGATTTTTTTTTTAATTGCCATTTACAAGGACAACAAAAACTACCTTGGAATAAATCTAACAAAAGTTGTGCAGAGCAAGGAAATTTTATAATTTTACAAAGGTTTTGGAGATTTTACTTCTATAAAATGTTTATTTTAAAAATTTATAAAGACTTTTAGTTTTTTTAGCAGAACTTAAGAGTTGTTTTCTTTCTGTCACTGCAAGGGCTCTTTCTAAATTATGCTTTAAGTGTTTGATTGGAAGGTGAAGTATTTAGAAGTTGACTCCTGTGGATAAGGAAGCTAGGGTTTGTATTCTAAACTAAGAAACATGTAGTCAAGAATGAGGTTGTCATCTTTGACCTGCACGATACTATAGCCCGGGTGGTGTGAGGGTGACCAGAAATGGGCATGTCTGATGAAGGATTAATTTGAACATAAAATAGAAGTTGGCTTAAGTAAATCAAAGGAGAACATGACTTCTCTAGACAGGTAAGTCTGCTCCCAACCTCTCTCATCTGCTACTTATTCATAATCTTACAATATGTCTTCTATGCTCTTCACTACTACTGGGTCATCTAAAAAGAAGAGGGTATAAGTCTTTGATGTAAAACTATCAGCTTTTGCTATTAGGGTTCATTTTTGCAGATTTTTACTGTATTGGTTGGCCATCAGTTAGGAATCTTTTCTAGTCACATAATAGAAAAAATATGTATCTTAAATCCAGGCAGCTGGATGAAAGGCAAACTTTACTGAGATAACTTTCCAGTCCATTAAAGTGAGAATCTTATGTTTCAAATGGTCTTTTATTTTGCAAATTGCTATACATGTTGAGAGTTAAGAATATCAGTATATCCTTCCTGACATTTTTAAACTCAGCCTATAAATTCTAGAGAAAGTAAAACCTAGGTAAGTGTCACGAATTGAATTTTGCCCCCCAAAAATGTATGTATCAATTTGGCTAGGCCATGATTCCCAGTATTGTGTGATTGTCTACCATTTCGTGATCTGATGTGATTTTCTTATGTGTTGTAAATCCTATATCTATGATGTGGGTGAGATGAGCGGAAGTTATGTTGATGAGGCGACTCAATCTACAAGATTGGATTGTGCCTTGAGCCAATCTCTTTTGAGATATAAAAGAGAAGCAAGCAGAGAGATATGGGGACCTCATACCACCAAGAAGCAAGAGCCAGGAGAATAGTGCATCTTTTGGAGCTGGGGTCCCTGTGCTGAGAAGTTCCTTGACCAGGGGAAGGTTGATGACAAAGACCTTCCTCCAGAGGTGACAGAGACAGAAAGCCTTCCCCTGGAGCTGGCACCCTGAATTTGGACTTCTAACCTCCTAGACTGTGAGAGAATAAATTTCTCTTTGTTAAAGCCATCCACTTGTGGTATTTCTGTTAGCAGCACTAGATGACTAAGATAGTAAATATTGGAGAATATGTTTTGAGAAAAAGAAATTATAAAGGAAATACTAAATTGTGAAAATTTTAGAAGGTATGTATTATGTGGGTTTTGCAAGTTAAATGATTCATTTGGCTATCTTTTGTAATGTGGAGAATTATGGATGTCAGTTACTAAAATAAGTATGCTTATAAGTTTGAACAAAAAAGAATGCATTTATTGAAAAGGATTTTGGTGTATGGTTCAAGTAGTGGTAAATGTTTAACCCACTGCCATAAGTCTCTAAAAATTATGTGTGATACCACGATTCACAGAGAACAAGTAACATCAAAAAGCAATTTAATCATTGGTAATCTAAGGGGTGTTGTGGGAGTGGTTCGCTATTGATTTACTTGTTATGTACTATTTTAATTTCATATCCTTCAGATATTTGGATTTGAACTGCATTTTGGAACTTACCTTTACATAAATGCCACTGTCAGATGGAGGTCCAGTTGGATACACCCCCCCAGATGGAGGCTGGGGGTGGGCAGTGGTTTTTGGAGCTTTCATTTCCATCGGCTTTTCTTGTGCATTTGGCAAATCTATTTCTGTGTTTTTCAAAGAAATTGAAAATATATTCAATGCCAGCACCAGTGAAGTATCATGGATATCCTCCATCATGTTTGCTGTCATGTATGGTGCAGGTAAGTACCCGTGAAGACCTGCTTTTCTAACTCTCAATAAGCAAATGAATGTTCTTTAGTAAGTGCTTCGTAGATCTTGATGCTTTCATCAATGAGGTATTTGAAATGTTAGTTCTTGAAACTATATAATCAGAGTCACATTTTTTATTCCCCTTAAAAATAAAATCTACATAGCAATTGTGTGCTCTGTTTGGTGAGCTATAATATTATAAAGCAGGTGCCTTTACAAAAGAACTTTTAAAAAAAAATTTGTTCTTAGTCTGTTGCTGATATATAGAAAGGCAATTGATTTTTGTATCTTAATTGTATTTCCTGTAACCGGGCTAAAGTCTTGTTATTTACAGTGGTTTACTGGTAGATTCTTTCAGGTTTTTTAGATAGATGAACATACCTTCTGCAACTACTGATAGTTTGGTTTCTTCCTTTCCAATCCTTACACCTTTTTTTTTTCCTGTTTTACTGCGCTGGCTGGGACCTCCAGTGTAATGTTGAAGAAAAGTGGTGATGGTAGGCATTCTTGTCTTGTAGTTTTGTTATTGTTTTATATGAAAAAACACCCACTCACACACATTTTAGCTAGTGTGTAAATATGCTCTAAGGTTTGATCAGATTTGTTCATACTTTCATCACATCCACATGTCTTTGCTCTAGATGCCTGGCTAAAAAGTTGGACACAGAGCAAACTTGCTACATATCTGTTGATAATATCCTAGATATATGAAGGCTTCTGTAATCACTTATAATGAGGGTATTTACACCATGTTCTAACTTAACAAGAAGTAGACTAAAATCCCTTATACTTCAGTTAAAATCTATCCAACATGTTCTAGGTATATAGAAGATGCACAATCAATGTTTTTGTTTTGTTTTGTTTTTTCCCATTACACAAACCTATGACTCTGAAATAATGATAGAAAGCCTTACCACTGCCTTCTATTTTATCTGTTTATTTTGGCAGGGGGAGGTTCTGTCTTGGTACCCTTTTATGTCAGTTAATGCTTTGTGTGAGGGGGTGGGCTTCTTTTGTATATCACTATTACTTTTTTATATTACTAAATGGTTTGTTCTCTCCTAGGTCCTATCAGCAGTATCCTGGTGAATAAATATGGCAGTCGTCCAATCATGATTGCTGGTGGCTGCTTGTCAGGCTGTGGCTTGATTGCAGCTTCTTTCTGTAACAGCGTACAGGAACTGTACTTGTGTATTGGATTCATTGGAGGTGAGTGGCTACTGATGTATTTTCAAGCATTATTATTATTATTAGCACTCATCTGCCAGTTCTTTTGAGGAATGAAATTTCTTCTTTAGAAAAATTTCTGAGTTGTTATTTTAAGAGCTGTAGATATATTAATTTAAGAGTAACAGAAAAGCACGTCTTTAAAGAAAGTTCTGGTGCTTTTGTTGATTGAATGAACTAATTGAAGAGTTTTTCTTTCCTCCCTTCCTCTCATCCACCCTACCTCCCTACTTCCCTTCCTTCCTTCCTTTCTTTTTGTCTTAAAAAAAATAGTAGTGATAAGCAAAGGGGTGTGGCAAGTTGTTGAAAGGATGGTCATCTGCTGTTCCCATTATTACCCCTTCCATCCAAGCAGATATTGGCTCATATTGGAGTGGGAGAGATGTCAGATAGAAAGCAAGAATTTTCTGGTAGAGAAGTCAGATACATTTTCAAGGGGGTAAAGAGCACACATTAAAACCAACCCAGGCGCTGTCAAGTCAGTTCTGACTCATCGCAATGATGAGAGCCCCCTTTTTTAATAGCCAAATAAGAAAATGAAACTGCTAATGAGTATGAAGAATATAGATCCTTTCATAGGAAACTCTGCTGGTGTAGTGGTTAAGTGCTACAGCTGCTAACCAAAAGGTTGGCGGTTCAAATCCACCAGGCGCTCCTTGGAAACTCTATGGGGCAGTTCTACTCTGTCCTATAGGGTCACTGTGAGTCGGAATCGACTTGACAGCAGTGGGTTTGGTTTTTGGTTTATAGCTCTACAATTCAGAGAAAACCATTAGTAACATTTTGATGTTATATCCACTCATATGTTTTTCTATGCACACACATAATTTTTTAGAACAAAAGGGGGTTACGTTATGTATAATGTTTGCAACTAGTTTTTTTTTACTTAGTAATACATCCTCTACACATAATTGCCCATCTCAATAAATAGACTTAAGCGGCTATTATTTTTCCACTGTATGGACGTACCATAATTTCTTTCACTAGTCTGTAGTTAATGTACATTTAGGTTATTTACCTTTTTCACTATTAATAAACAATATTTGTATAATAGTGGTTAACTATACATCTTCAAAAATGATTATTTCCTGAGAATAAATGTATACAAGTGGAATTCCCATTCCTTCCCATTGCCACCGAGTCAATTCTGACTCATAGCGACCCTACAGGACAGAGTAGACTGCCCCATATAGTTTCCAAGGAGCGACTGGTACCTTTGAACTGCTGACCTTTTAGTTAGCAGTCATAGCTCTTAACCACTGTGCCACCAGGGCCTCTAAAGTGGAAATACTGGGGGAAAATGTTTTTGATACAGTTGACCAAATTACTTTTCAGAAAGGGTATAATACTTTACAGTCTCACCTGTAGGATATGAGGTAATGACAATAAAAAAATATACTTTCACTACATTTTTTACTTTTAAATATTTTAACCCATCCGTAATATTTGAACATAGAAAGAATATATGTTGTACCCACATGGTTATTCAGCTTGTTCATTATTTCATTTAATTCATTAAGCAAATATTTACTGAGTCCTCAGTATATACCAGGCACTATTGCATGGAGGTAGAGGCAAGATTCCTGCTCTTTAGTAGAGGGAAACCAAACCAAAACCTGTTGCCATCAAGTTGATTGTCACTCATAGTGACCCTGTAAGACAGCTGCCTCATAGGGTTTCCAAGGAGCAGCTGGTGAATTTGAACTGCGCAAATAATAAATAGACCAACAAAAATGAATTAAAAAAAAAATCAGATAGTAATAAACACTATCCAAATAATTAAAACAGAGCTTTTTTTTTTTTATATATATATATATATATATAATTTTTATTGTGCTTTAAGTGAAAGTTTACATTCAAGTCAGCCTCTCACACAAAAACTTATATACACCTTAAAACAGAGCATTTTGATGGAGGGTTGGATAGTCCCTAAAGGAATGGCCTCTCTGAGGCAGTGACTTTGTGTTGAGGTCTGAATGACAACAAGGAGCCAGATTTATAAACACCTAGGCAAACAGCTAGTTAAAGTCCCAAAGGCAGTAACAAGATTAGCACATGTGAGACTGGACAAGATGAGGGCAGGGAGGTAGGTGGGTGAGGGCCAAATCATGGGACTTCCAAAACCAGAGTGAAAAGCTGTGGATGAGCAGTCGTTCACCACCACCACCACCAGTAGCCCTCAAGCCAACTCCAACTCGTGCAACCCCATGTGTGTCAGAGTAGAACTGTGCTCCCTAGGGTTGGTTCTCAGTGGCTGGTTTTTTGGAAATAAATTATCAGGCTTTTCTTCTGAGGTACCTCTGGGTGGATTCAAACCACCAACCAGTGTGTTTTAACTGTTTGCACCACACAGGTATTCGGAATTGAAATCAGGGAGTGTCCTAATCTGGTTTACTTAGTTGGAGAGCAAGAATGGGAGACCACTTAGAACGTTACTTCCGAGGATAGCCCCATTGATTAGAAAATCCATTTATTCCCTATTAATTTAAATGTATGTTTTAGTTCTGTTCCTGGAGTTTCTGTCCACTTTCATAGATCAGTTTGTTCTTGTGTAAGTGGCTTATTGTTCTAAGTACTGTAGCTGTTTAACACATTTATGTATCTGTTAAGGTTGGTCCTACCAGTTATTTATCCTTTTATATGCATTCATTTTCCAGGTATTTTAAAGTCATTTTCCTCATTTGAAAACTAAAATACATTGACATTCTTATAGGCATTGCTTTGAATTAATGGATTTACTTAGTGTTGACATCTCAACAGTGTTGTATTTTATTATTCAAAAATACTGTCTGTCTGTCTTGCTTTCTGAATTTATAAGATTATTCTCTCGTTTTTAATTCCCTGTTCCTCAGAAGATGTAAAATTATGAAACTACATAGATCCTACATTTATTGTTGTTTTTGTTGCTCGAGTATAAGGGGCTGTAAATCTGGTATTGCTGCATAAAGACACCTTTTTTTTCCTATATATAACTTTTATTGTGCTTTAAGTGAAAGTTTACAAATCAAGTCAGCCTCTCACACAAAAACCCATATACACCTTGCTACACACTCCCAATTACTCTCCCCCTAGTGAGACAGCCCGCTCTCTCCCTCCACTCTCTCTTTATGTGTCCAGTTTGCCAGCGTCTAACCCCCTCCACCCTCTCATCTCCCCTCCAGGCAGGAGATGCCAACATAGTCTCAAGTGTCCACCTGATCCAAGAAGCTCACTCCTCACCAGCATCCCTCTCCAACCCATTGTCCAGTCCAATCCATGTCTGAAGAGTTGGCTTCGGGAATGGTTCCTGTCCTGGGCCAACAGGAGGTCTGGGGGCCATGACCACCAAGGTTCTTCTAGTCTCAGTCAGACCATTAAGCCTGGTCTTATGAGAATTTGGGGTCTGTATCTCACTGCTCTCCTGCTCCCTCAGGGGTTCTCTGTTGTGTTCCCTGTCAGGGCAGTCATTGGTTGTAGCCAGGCACCATCTAGTTCTTCTGGTCTCAGGCTGATGTAGTCTCTGGTTCATGTGGCTCTTTCTGCCTCTTGGGGTCGTAATTGCCTTGTGTCCTTGGTGTTCTTCGTTCTCCTTTGATCCAGGTGGGTTGAGACCAATTGATGTATCTTAGATGGCTGCTTGCTGGCGTTTAATACCCCAGACGCCACTCTTTAAAGTGGGATGCAGAATGTTTTCTTAATAGATTTTATTATGCCAATTGACTTAGATGTCCCCTGAAACCATGGTCCCCCAGACCCCTGCCCCTGCTACGCTGGCCTTCAAAGCATTCAGTTTATTCAGGAAACTTCTTTGCTTTTGCTTCAGTCCAATTGTGCTGACCTCCCCTGTATTATGTGCTGTCTTTCCCTTCACCCAAAGTAGTTCTTATCTACTATCTAATTAGTGAATAACCCTTTCCCACCCTCCCTCCCTCCCCCCTCTCGTAACCACAAAAGAATGTTTTCTTCTCAGTTTAAACTGTTTCTCAAGTTCTTATAATAGTGGTCTTATACAATATTTGTCCTTTTGCAACTGACTAATTTCACCCAGCATAATGCCTTCCAGGTTCCTCCATATTATGAAATGTTTCACAGATTCTTCCCTGTTCTTTTTCGATGTGTAGTATTCCATTGTGTGAATATACCATAACTTATTTATCCATTCATCCACTGGTGGGCACCTTGGTTGCTTCCATGTTTTTGCTGTTGTAAACAGTGCTGCAGTAAACATGGGTGTGCATATATCTGTTCGTGTAAAGGCTCTTATTTCTCTAGGATATATTCCAAGGAGTGGGATTGCTTGATCTTATGGTAGTTCTATTTCTAACTTTTTAAGGAAGCGCCAAATTGATTTCCAAAGTGGTTGTACTATTTGACATTCCCACCAGCAGTGTAGAAGTGTCCCAGTCTCTCCACAGCCTCTCCAACATTTATTATTTTGTGTTTTTTGGATTAATGCCAGCCTTGTTGGAGTGAGATGAAATCTCATTGTAGTTTTGATCTGCATTTCTCTAATGGCTAATGATCGTGACCATTTCCTCATATATCTGTTAGCTTCCTGAATGTCTTCTTTAGTGAAGTGCCTATTCATATCTTTTGCCCATTTTTTAATTGGGTTATTTGTCTTTTTGCATTTGAGCTTTTGCAGTATCATGTAGATTTTAGAGATCAGACGCTGATCAGAAATGTCATAGCTAAAAACTTTTTCCCAGTCTGTAGGTAGTCTTTTTACTTTTTTGGTGGAGTCTTTGGATGAGCATAAGTGTTTGATTTTTGGGAGCTCCCAGTTACCTAGTTTTTCTTCTACATTCTTTATAATGTTTTGTATACTGTTTATGCCATGTATTAGGGCTCCTAACGTTGTCCCTATTTTTTCTTCCATGATCTTTATCGTTTTAGATTTGATATTTAGGTCTTTGATCCATTTTGAGTTAGTTTTTGTGCATGCATGGAGTGAGGTATGGGTCTTGTTTCATTTTTTTGCACATGGATATCCAGTTATGCCAGCACCATTTGTTAAAAAGACTGTCTTTTCCCCATTTAACTGTTCTGGGGCCTTTGTCAAATATCAACTGCTCATATGTGGATGGATTTATGTCTGGATTCTCAATTGTGTTCCATTGGTCCATGTATCTGTTGTTGTACCAGTAGCAGGCTGTTTTGACTATTGTGGTGGTATAATAGGTTCTAAAATCAGGTAAAGTAAAGCCTCCTACTTTGTTCTTCTTTTCAGTAATGCCTTATTTATCCGGGGCCTCTTTCCCTTCCATATGAAATTGGTGATTTGTTTTTCTATCTCATTGAAGAGTGTCGTTGGAATTTGGATTGGAATTGCGTTAAATGTATAGATTGCTTTTGGTAGAATAGACATTTTTATAATCTTAAGTCTTCGTATCCATGAGCAAGGTATGTTCTTCCACTTATGTAAGTCTCTTTTGGTTTCTTGCAGAAGTGTACTGTAGTTTTCTTTGTATAAGTCTTTTACATCTCTGGTAAGATTTATTCCTAAGTATTTTATCTTCTTGGGGGCTACTGTAAATGGCATTGATTGGCAATTTCCTCTTCGATGTTCTTTTTATTGGTGTAGAGGAATCCAACTGATTTTTATATGTTTATCTTGTATCCCGATACTCTGCTGAGCTATTAGTTTCAGTAGTTTTCTGGAGGATTCCTTAGGGTTTTCTGTGTCATCTGCAAATAGAGATACTTTTACTTCTTCCTTGCCAATCTGGATGCCCTTTCTTTCTTTATCTAGCCTAATTGCTCTGGCTAGGACTTCCAGCACAATGTTGAGTAAGAGTGGTGATAAAGGGCATCCTTGTCTGGTTCCCAGTCTCAGTGGGAATGTTTTCAGGCTCTCTCCATTTAGGGTGATGTTGGCTGTTGGCTTTGTATAAATGCCCTTTATTATGTTGAGAAATTTTCCTTCTTTGAGAGTTTTTATCATGAATGGGTGTTGAGCTTTGTCAAATGTCTTTTCTGCATCAATTGATAAAAATCATGTGATTCTTGTCTTTTGTTTTATTTATGTGGCGGATTACATTAATTGTTTTTCTAATGTTGGACCATCCCTCCATACCTGGTATGAATCCCACTTGGTCATGGTGAATTTTTTTTTTGCTATGTTGTTGAATTCTATTGGCTAGAATTTTGTTGAGGATTTTTGCAACTACATTCATGAGGGATATAGGTCTATAATTTTCTTTTCTTATGGTGTCATAAAGACACTTTTTGTCCAAGTGCACTTATGTGATAGTATTCCATTTAATGATCTACTGTTTATAATGGCCTCTCAGATCATGATGATTTTGTCAACTTGCCGTTCAGTTTGAGTAGTTAATTAATAACAAATAGACTTCTGATATTAACCACAGTATTTTTTTAATTTTGTTTTTTATTTTTATTTTTTTTCTCTCCTCCCCAGGCCTTGGACTTGCCTTCAACTTGAATCCAGCTCTGACCATGATTGGCAAGTATTTCTACAAGAGACGACCATTGGCAAATGGGCTTGCCATGGCAGGCAGCCCTGTACTCCTTGCTACCCTGGCCCCCCTCAGTCAAGCTCTCTTTGATATCTTTGGCCTTAGAGGAAGCTTCCTAATTCTTGGGGGCTTCTTATTAAACTGCTGTGTAGCTGGATCCCTGATGAGACCAATAGGACCCAAGCCAACCAATGCAGAGAAAGATAAGTCTAAAGAATCCCTTCAGGAAGCTGGAAAATGTGATCCAAAAGAAGGTGTAGGTGATGCAAATACAGATCCGAATGGCAGAAACCCCAAAGAGGAGAAACTCTCAGTCTTCCAAACAATTAATAAATTTCTGGACTTATCCCTATTCACTCATAGAGGTTTTGTATTGTACCTCTCTGGTAATTTGCTGATGTGTTTTGCACTGGCTACACCTTTAGTCTTTCTTACTAATTATGCTAAGACTTGGCATTTCAGTAGTGAAAATGCTGCCTTCCTTCTTTCCATTATGTCTTTTGTTGATATTATAGCCAGGCCTTTCATGGGATTTATAGCCAACACAAAGTGGGTAAGACCTCATATTCAGTATTTCTTTGCAGCTTCTATTATTGCAAATGGAACGTGTCATGTGTTAGCACCTTTAGCCACCAGCTATATTGGGTTCTGTATCTATGCGGGATCCCTTGGATTTGTATTTGGGTGGTATAGCTCAGTATTGTTTGAAACACTGATGGACCTCGTTGGACCCCAGAGGTTCTCCAGCGCTGTGGGATTGATGACCATTGTGGAATGCTGCCCCATCCTCCTGGGGCCACCACTTTTAGGTATAGTGTGTGCCCCTACCTCTCTGCTTCTGTTTTCATATAACAGGTGTACAGGATTGGGAAGGTGGTAGAAAGCAGAGATTAGTAAGCTGCTTGATGGCAGAGCAAGTCTCTCGCTTCTGTACCCTCGGTGCTGGCACAGTGCTTGGTACAGCATAACAGCTCACATACTTACACAATTGGATTCAGCTGAACCATCAAGTGAAAGGGGAATCAAATATTGTTACAAAATTCAGTTTTCTTTAAAACAATTTTTTTCTCTTCATAAAACTACCATGCTTATTGTAGAAAAATGTGTAATATACACGTTTAAAGTACTGGTGGTGATTTCATCTTAATCACAGAGTTTATCTCAGCAGTAACATTTAAAATAATAACAACAGCAACAATGTGAGGGCTCACAGGGTACCAGGGACTGTCCTAATTATTTTATATATCCTGTCATATTGCACAAGTTTATGAGTAGGACTGTTATTATTTCCACCTTGTAAATAAAGAAATAGAAGCTTCTAAAAAAATGAAATCACTTGCCCAAGATCCCACAGCTAGTAAGTGACCATAAACTTGATGGATTATTCCTTAAGAACATCACATTCTTTACACTTTAAAATTATTATTTAATACAAAATACAATGATTTGGCCTTCCTCTAGATGTGACTGGATGCTTTGGAGATTATGCATCAGAAAGTAAGGAGGATACATAAATGATGATCTTCTATTGACTTTTTGAAACATTCCCTCCCTTCTTTTCTCCTCCCCACACCCAGTGATTTGCCAGGTTTTATCATTTTTACCTCCGAAATCTCTCTCTAATCTACCCATTTCTCTCTATCACAAGAAGAAGGAAAATGTGATGCTCCATCCTCCTATCTGGGCTGCTCCAGTAGCTTCCTAACTGATTTGCCCCTATCCAGTCTAGGTGGCCTTCAGTCTTTCTACTCTACAGCCAGAAAGGTCTTTGCAAGTGCAAATATGATATCCCACCTGATTAGAACTCTCTGGTTGCCTCCCCTTGCTCTTAGGATGAGGATCAGTTTCTCTTATGTGGCCAGCAAGGCCTGCATGGCCTGGCCCTACCTGCCTCTCCAGCCTCGTTTCCTGCTCCTCACCTTTGGCCCTCTCTGTCCTAGCAGCCCTGCTGTTCTTCCATTCTCCCTCGCACAGCACACCTCACCACGCTTCTTCCTACCATTGCATCTGTGCCCAGGCTGTCCGCTACCTGGTCCTCTTCCCTTCCTTTTTACCTCGTTAATGTCTCTCCCCCTTCGGGTCTTAGCCTAGTTGACACTTTAGGGGAAACCTTACTGACCCCACTTACTAGTCACAGCCCCTATTTCTGCTTTAAAAATACCCTTTGTAGCACTTGTCACAGTTAGAGTTTTGGACTTGATGTGATTTTTTGATTACCATCTTTCTTCTCCATTGGCCTGTGAGCTTCATAAAGGCAGGGCTATTATCTTCTCTTTGTTCATACCTAAATCCTCAGGGCCTGGCACAGACAGTGCCTGGCATACGATAGGGATCAAATACTTTTGGACGAGTAGTGCGTGACTGAAACCATGTGGATTCACATTCGAATTGGCCATGTTAAGTCCTTTACAGGTATAGAGTAGTATTTTCCAAAGTATGTCTCTTAGGAAACTATTTCTGTGAAATGTTAAATTTGCTTTAACAAAAATTACATGTCCAAGTAAGTTTAGGAAGTGCTAAGTTGAATGGATTTCTTTACTACAGGACTTCTCGAGGCCTTTAATATGCTAATGGGCATTAAAAGAAATATGATATGCAGTTTCTCAAATGGATTTGACTTGACATATGTTAGAGAAGAGTCCTGTCACATAATGGTTAAGAGTGCAGGCTCCAGAGTCAGACTTCCTGGGTTGACTCACTTACCGGGTCTGTGCCTCAGTTCCTGCATCTGCAAGATGGGGATAATGATAATAGAACTTACTTTTCAAAGTTTATTTTTTCAGCATGAGACAAGTGTTCAAAGGAGTATTCTCTGGGAAACATCAATGTCGGGAAAGAGCCTTCATTTGGGTGTGCAAAAACTTGAGTTATAAATAGCTGTGTGACCTTGAGCAACCTTCCTCAACCCTGTCCTTTATAAAATGAGAGAACTGAACTAGATGACCCCTAAGTCTTTTCCAACTCTAATATGCCACAGTTCAATTACTAAGTTTCTAAAAAATTAAAAAACATACAGAGTCATCCTCAATCAGTCTGACATTGTAAAGAGGTGATCCTTTTTAGCACTTCATTTTTGCCTAATTTTTCATTTGGGAGACTCTGTAAAGACTGATGGGTCCTTGTTGTTAGGTACCACTGAGTCAATTTTGGGCTTGTAGAGACCCCATGTGACAGAGTAAACTGCCCCATAGAGTTTTTTAGGCTGTAATATTTACGGGAGCAGATGGCCAGGTCTTTCTCCCAGAGTGGTGCCACCAGAGCTTCTTGATGGGTTCTTAGGAGACTGGAATTACTCCCCCGTTTCTGAGTGAATCTTTAGGCTTTATTTGGGAAAGTGTACCTAGTTTTTTGAACCCACACTACGATTTCTTTTTTTTTTTTGATTGACTTTAGGTCGCCTCAATGACGTGTATGGAGACTACAAATACACATACCGGGCATGCGGCATAATCCTCATTTTCTCAGGTGTCTATCTCTTCATTAGCATGGGCATCAATTATCGACTAGTGGCGAAAGAACGGAAAGCAAAGCAGAAGCAGAAAAACAAAGGTAAAGAGAAGGAACCAAAAGAAATTACTAAAGCAGCAGAATCTCCGGAACAGAAAGGTGAAGTAGGAGGACCCCGAGAGAAGGAGTCGTCAGTCAGTCTGAAACCATGAACGAACAGGAGCCTGTGACCGGAGATACCTGAAATAATCCTACTGACGCATGTTCTACTGGTGGCGCTTAATAGAAACAGTGGACATTTGTGTGAAAATCCTACCAGGTGGTGGTTGATGGAATTTTTATTTCACTCCTTAACAGCAGTTTAAAAGAAATATGTCACATCCTTTGGGGGTGGGGGATTACAAAAGATGAGAGAAGGAAGTAGCTCTTATTTGAAGCCAGATTTATTGTGAATAATTTACATACAGTAACCCCAAAAAAACCCCACTGCCATCGACATACAGTAGAACTCGCTTTTTTAAGTGTAGAGTTCAGTGAGTTTTGACCAAAATCAAATAACTACCTCCCCAGTACAGAACATCTCCAACAGCCAGAGTACGTACTTCCCTCCTGCCCGAGCAGTCGGTCCCCTTCCTTTAGCCACAGATCTGACTTCTGTCTCCTGTAGTTTGCCTTTTCCAGAATGAAATAGATGGCATCACACAGCATGTAGCCTTTTCGTCTGACTTCTTTCACCTAGCAAAATGTTTTATGATTCATCCACGTTGTCATATTTATCAATAGTCCGTTCCTTTGTATTGCTGGGTGGGATTCCCATTGTATCCCGTTGTATGGACTTACCAAAATTTGTGTATCCATTGATGGACATTTGTGTTGTTTCTTTTTGACTATATCAATAATGCTGCTATAAACATTCATCTGCAAGGTTTTGTATGAATGTATGTTTTCATTTCTCTTGGGTAAATGCTAGGAGTGGGTGGGATTGCTGAGTCATATGGCAAGCTTATGTTTATAAGAAGCTGCCAAATAGTTTTCTAAGTGGCTGTACCATTTGTAGTCCCACCAGCAATGCATGAAGACCTCCAGTTGCTTTGCATCCTAATCAGTATTGTCAGTGTTTTTAACTTTACCATTCTAGAAGGTCTGTAGTTTGCCGTTTTAATTTGTATTCCCGATGACTAGTGATGTTGACCATCTTTTCATATGCTTATTTGTCATCTACATATTTTTAGTAAAACTTTTTTTTTTTTTAGTCCTGACGTTTAACAGTATCTTGATGATATTAAGTGCCTTGAGTTTTGGTCTTCAGAACTCTTTATGAGCTTTTTCCTGCTATCTGACAGTGAAATGGATATATTTTAAAATCCTTAAAAATGTAAAAGTGTATTTAAACAGATGATTGTAAAATCTAATAGCATGGAAAGATCATGATGTCAGAAGCATGGTACAATGTTAAATGAAAAAAGTAGAATGCAAAGTAGTTAGATCAGTGTGTATAATACACTCTCAGGGAAAAATGGGGAAGGAAATAGACAAAAAACTCCAGCCATAATTGTGTTAGATGGTGTTTTTTTCCTCTGTATTCCAGTTTTCCTTATCATGACTGTTACCTTTTTACTAAAAAAACATTTAATGTAGCACATTCTAAGAGTTTACAGAGTGAAAATGAATAGATTTAAAAGAGAAACTAACAAGAGAAACTCGGCTTCTAAGAAAATAAAGCTAATAATGACCATGAGCAGGTATTTGTTTCTGCTTCTTTAAGAGCTGCACTCTGGTGAAAGGCAGGTGAGCATGAAATGAAACTTAGGAGCACGGTGGCCCAAGTCATGAGTTCGCTGGTGCTGGAACGATGCTGTGGGGTATGGCAAGTCCACCGGCTGCCCCCTTCCTGGAGACAGTGCTCTTGGTGACAGCATTCCTGTGGTCACCCTGTGATCATCACTCAGCAGCAAGTCAATGTTTAACTCAGGAAGCCAGGACGTTCAGCACTTACCAGGAGTCACAGAGTTGCAGTTGTTCTAGAATATCACCTTATGAGATCAGACCCAGAAAAAAAAATACGCTGATGTCACAAAAAGATAGTGTGATGTTGGCCAAAGGAGCAAGTCTACCTTTCCACACATTGATTCAACAGATATTACTGATGCCTACCTGGTGCCATTTCTAAGCACTGTTCTAGGCATTGGGGAATCAGCAAGGAGCAAAACAACTACGTTCCATGGATCTTACAGTCTTGTAGGAAAAGACAATGTACGTATGTGCTAAAGAAAACAGATGTTTTCTGAATGCAGCAATAGATACAGGATTAACTTTCATTCATTCATCCAGTTTGTGTGTGTGTGTGTGTGTGTGTGTGTATGCGCGTGCATCTTCTATGTGGGCAACTGTTTGCTGGGTAGGAGGGATATAAAAACCAAACCCAAACCCTGTGCCGTCAAGTTGATTCTGACTCATAGCAACCATATAGAACAGAGGAAAACTGGCCCAATAGGACTTCCAAGGTGTGGCAAGTGGATTCAGGCTGCCAACCTTTTGGTTAGCAGCCAAGCTCTGAACCACTGTGCCACCAGGGCTCCAGGAGGGATATAAAAACCAAAACTCTTGCTGTCATGAAGTTCCTAGCACCTGAAGTAAGGAGCCCTGGTAGTGCAATGCTTAAAGCCCTCTCAGCTGCTAATTGAAAGGTCGGCAGTTCTAACCCACCAGTGGCTTGAAAAGACCTGGCAATCTGCTCCCATAAAGATCACAGCCTAGGAAGCCCTACGGGATAGTTCTACTCGGTCCTATAGGGTCGCTATGAGTTGGAATTGACAGCACGTAAGAATAGCACCTGTGGAAAGGTAAATACAAATCAAAAAGAAAAACGTAATTTTTAACAGAGGTATATGAAAGAGGAGGCAGGCAGATGAAGGAGAAAAACTTAAAGGTTCATCATGGCATTAGTTATGTCAGCCTCTCAGTTGCCCGTTTTGAAAAGGAGAAAACATGCTGGGAAGTACTGGGGTCACATATCCCCCCCTTTGAAACTTGGGTGACTATATATACCTATTCCAAGTTTCAACCTATTCCTTATAGATCAGTGTTTCAGGTGACAGGATTAGGCCTTCTGCCTGTGACAGGTTTGAGCCATCCATTGGACAGCTTGACTCGAGACAGAGAATGCCATCTCACATATAAGCATAAATTTGAGACAGCGACAGATTAGCAGGCCTTTAACAACCAATCTAATTCTGCTAATGAATAAGGTTTGTGGCCAGGTAAAATCTGGCAGCCAAGCAGTTAGTCAAAAATCAAATCTTTCATGAATCTTGTAACAGGCCCCCCAGTTGTATCAGAATATGATAACTCTGTGTGTTTAAAAATGGTGAAATTTCTCAATATCTCTAGGAGAGTACAAACCCCGATGAGACAGGGCTTGAGGGCTGAGCTGGCATGCAACCCTCTGTCTAGACAGAAATCAGTAATGTTTAACACTTCTGTAGCAATATAGATCTAAAAATTTCATCTTTTGTACATGAGGAAATGCTCACGATCATTAGCCATTAGAGACATGCAAATCAAAACTACAATGATATACCATCTCATTCCAACAAGGCTGGCATTACTCCAAAAACACAAAATAATAAATGTTGGAGAGGCTGTGGAGAGATTGGAACACTTAATACATTGCTGGTGGGAATGTAAGATGGTACAAGCACTTTGGAAATCGATTTGGCGCTTCCTTAAAAAGCTAGAAATAGAACTACCATAAGATCAAGCAGTCCCACTCCTTGGAATATATCCTAGAGAAATAAGAGCCTTTACACAAACAGATACATGCACACCCATGTTCATTGCAGCATTGTTTATAATAGCAAAAAGATAGAAGCAACCAAGGTGCCCATCAACGGATGAATGGATAAATAAATTACAGTATATTCACACAATGGAATATTACACATTGATAAAGAACAATGATGAATCTGTGAAACATTTCATAACGTGGAGGAATCTGGAAGGCATTATGCTGAGTGAAATTAGTCAGTTGCAAAAGGACAAATATTGTGTCTAAGACCACTATTATAAGAACTCAAGAAATAGTTTAAACAGAGAAGAGAATATTCTTTGATAGTTACGAGTGGGGGGAGGGAGAGGGTTTTCACTAATTAGGTAGTAGATAAGAACTATTTTAGGTGAAGGGAAAGACAAGACACAATACAGGAGAGCAACTGGACTAAATCAAAAGCAAAGAAGTTTCCTGAATAAACTGAACACTTGGAAGGCCAGCGTAGCAGGGGCAGGGGTTTGGGGACCATGATTTGGGGGGACATCTAAGTCAATTGGCATAATAAAATCTATTAAGACAACATTCTGCATCCCACTTTGGAGAGTGGTGTCTAGGGTCTTAAATACTAGCAAGCAGCCCTCTAAGATGCATCAATTGTTCTCAACCCACCTGGAGCAAAGGAGAATAAAGAACACCAAAGACACAAGGTAATTATGAGCCCAAGAGGCAGAAAGGGCCACGTAAAACAGAGACTACATCAGCCCAAGACCAGAAGAACTAGATGGTGCCTGGCTACAACCGATGACTGCCCTGACAGGGACCACAACAGAGAACTCCTGAGGGAGCAGGAGAGCAGTGGGATGCAGACCTCAAATTCTCATAAAAAGACCTGACTTAATGGTCTGACTAAGACTTAGAAGGACCCCGGAGTTCATGGTCCCCAGACCTTCTGTTAGCCCAAGGCAGGAACCATTCCCAAAACCAGCTCTTAAGACAGGGATTGGACTGGACAATGGGATAGAAAATGATACTGGGGAAGAATGAGCTTCTTGGACTAAGTAGACACATGAGACTATGTTGGCATCTCCTGTCTAAAGGGGAGATGAGAGGATAGAGTGGGCCAGAAGGTGGCCGAATGGACACAAAAAAAGAGTGGAGAGAAGGAGTGTGCTGTCTCATTAGGGGGAGAGCAGTTAGCAGTATATAGCAAGGTGTTTATAAATTTTTGTATGAGAGTCCAACTTGATTTGTAAACTTCCACTTAAAGCACAAGAAAAGTTAAAGAAAAAAAATTTTCATCTTTTAACAAGGGGTCGGAGGATGTTTATCTCAGGGACAAAGATTCCCTCAGCAAAAGTCTCTCTGGCCCCTAATAGTAATCCCATCTAAGTTAATAAAAACATTTTTAATTTTTAACCCTAAAAAGTCTTAACTTCAGGCCATCGATGGGTTGGGCTTTCCGCTCCTTGACGCTTTAGACTGGGCAGGGCTTGATGCAGGAATGATGGGCCTACGGTTTGACTCCTGCAAGCTTCACTATGGTTTCAGTGCTGAGTGGTACAGGGAAGGGTCCAGACCACTTAGGATGTAACCGGAGGTCGTTCTACTTTTGGAGGAGCACCTGGTCAGAGCTATCTTGAGAGAGAACTTTTGCCCGATGTAACTGGAAAAGAATTTTGCTTAGAGAAAGCAAATATTTAGACATCATTACATTAGGGGGCTGGGTGGAGGATTGCAGGGAGAGTCGGTTGAGATAATATGGTCTCTCACAAAGTACCTCAAAAGGACTGATTTTTAATTTTCCCTGGGGTGCAATATGGACTCGGAGGAGGGCCAGTGCCAAAACATCCCTCTAGGGCAATTTACTAAGATGACGTTTTATGGTCTGATTCACTCTTTCACCCTTTCCGCTACATTGAGGTCTCTATGTTGTGCGGTTTCTACTTTATTTTTAAAGCAGTTGAAACCTGTTGTACCTCTCTCTAGCTTTCTCAGTCTGGCAGGGAAAAGTCTCTATCCATCCTGAAAAAGAATCTACACACACCAGTAAATATTTCGTCTGATGTTTAGTTTTGAACACTTTACAAAAGTTAAATTGGTTTTCTAAAAGCTGGGTTTAACATAATGTTAGCCGACTGGAGGTGAGCCACAAATGTCCTTTTTATTCCAATATTACAGTCACTGAGTGAGGGACACACTCGTTAGTATCACGTTCCAAAGTAAATTTATTAGCCACCTTTATGATAATGTTAGCTGTGGCAACTGCTCAGAGGCAGGCGGGCCAGCCTTTTGATACGGCATCCAGATTTTTTAGAGAAATAGCCGACAGGGTGTCTCCATGGTCTTAACAATTGGGTTAATATACCAACAGCTACTCTTGTTCTTTCATCTATATAATTCAAGGGGGTTTGGATAATCTGGCAGCCCCAGGGCTGGGCTTTACTCAACTGGGACTTTAAATCACATTGAGGAGTCCATTTGAAAGATCTCTCTCTGCCCCCTGAGTAGCTTGATGGAGAGGTTAGCTTGTAACTTTTTTTTTTTAAAGACACTGAGTCTAAAAGTTTTAAGACAGTCACAGTGTTTATATAGAGCCTTTCTCAGACTTGTTCCCCATCAGGAGGTCCACATATTCCAGGACCACTGCTCAGCTGAAGGGAGGTAATTGCTCTAGATCTTGGGCCAGCACTGTTCTAAAAATAGGGGGGACGTTCTTAAAACCTTGAGGTAGCACAGTCTAACACAGCTGTTTCTTTTGTCGCCTTCCCATTGGAAAGCAACAATTAGCTGGCTCTCAGCAGCCAGCAGGATACAAAAGAAAGCGTCTTTTAAATCGAAAACAGTAAAATGAGTGCTGGAAGGTGGAAGGGCCAACAGTAGGGCATATGGATTGGTACTACTGGATATAAGGTCTGCACAGCTTTGTTAACAGCCCACAAATCTTAAACAAAACAGTACTCACTAGTCGATGCCGTCTTCACTGGGAGAGCAGAAGTGTTGAATGGGGATTCGCACTCACGCAAGAGTCCTCGCTCTAGGTATCGAGTCATCAGTCCCTACAGCCCCAGGAGAGCCTCAATTCTCAGGGGACTTTGTTTAATCTGAGGAGGCATGACGTTGGGTAAGAGCTCCACAGCCACAGGGAGCAGTGCTAGCTCCTCCTGGCCAGCCACTGGCCCAAACCCACGGGGCCACGGCATCAACCACTCTTTGAACCGTGGGTAAGACAGACGGTCTCCAGGGATAGCACTGGTTGGATGAGTGTGAGAGCTGTTGCACTTTCCAGGTGTTTGCTGGCAGTACTGTCAGAAAACAACCCCCAAAAACCCAGAGACAGGCTTTTTTTCATCAAGAGATTTCAGCATGCATTTTACTTAGGCAACCTCATCACAAAAAGGGGGACCGAGCATTTGGGCATGTAGAGAAACTGGCAGGATAGCTTAGTTTCTCTTATTTCACAGTCTGTTGGCTGCAAAAAGGATCTAAAAAACCCACTGCCATGGAGTTAATTCCGACTCATGCCGACCCTATAGGACAGAGTAGAACTGCCCCATAAAGTTTCCAAGGAGCACCTGGTGGATTCAAACTGCCGACCTCTTGGTTAGCAGCTGCAGCACTTAACCACTACACCAAAGGGATCTAAACCCAGTGCCATCGAGTCAATTCTAGTCACCTCTTTTTCAGTCACCCTGACACCTGGAGTACTGCTGGTAGAGGCAGTCCCTTTAGGCTTCTGGGTGAGTACCGAGAAGTCTGCTCCCATATCAACCAAAAAGGCTACTGGCTGTCTTCCTGCTCTTTCATAATTCTTTGAAAAAGCTTCTCCCCCAATTCAGTCTTGCCTGGCCCCCTTCCATTCTTTCTTTTGGGGCACTTGTTTTTCCAGTGTCCTTCTTCTTTGCAAAACGCACATTGAATTTTTGTTTTAGTCAGGGCCCGTCTTCTTCCAGATGATCCTGTTACAGAGGCCAGTAGATTGATCTGTTTCTTCATGTCCTGGTCTTTTTCTTTTTCTCAGCCTCTTTTACCTGATCTCTGTTGGTAAAGGCTTTAAATGTTTTCGGACACCAGGAATGGATTATGGACTCACATTACCTTCCACAGCAGGGACTGGCCCTTCCTGGAGAGGGTAAATCCCTCCTGGGAGAACTGGGCCGAATTGTACCCCACTGCTGGTATGGGGTGGGGAGACCATATCTGTCCCACCTCCTGCACCCCCCCACCCCCCTCCCATTCTCATCTTCTGATACCACCTGGAAGGGGTCAGGAATGGGGTTTTTCTAGGTGGGGGAATGAGAACATCCTCAGGTTCTTCATCTCTTATCTCGTCATCATCATTCACCTGCACAAGAGGGGCTAAAACAGAGGCTTTATCCTTTTTTCATGTCGTAAAGCCATAAAACATTTCCTATGCAGCTTTTCATCTCACTTCTTAGTTCAGGTACAGAACAGATCAAGCTTCATAATAGTACCAAAACCTCTAGAACCATTTACAGACCACACTTGACTATGCAAAATATTCAGATGTCTCTTTGTTAGGGAATCCCATCCTAAATAAGTCCAGATCTTAGTGGACTCTAGGCCAGAACCTTACCTCTTGGGTACCCACTTGCAACGGGGACCCTCACCGGTCTCTTGTCCAACCTCACAGGACCTAGTCACCCATTCTTGAAGGGAGTCTATAAGTACCAATGCCCCTGTGGCTTTTACAGAGGATTTACCCCCTCATGGCCAGCAGGAATTTCTCCCTCTGTCTGGAGCTCGCTGCCATGGAGTCCTCCCCCGTCACCAGACCTCTGGGCCACCACAGGTTGAGAGACCTCCACGATTCGAGGAGGGGTGCACCTTTTCTCTTCCCGGGCCCATCCCAGGGACTTGGACCTTAGGGAGATGGAACCAGGGCCTGAGTAATTTAAGCTGCACGTCGGGTGCCAAAATTTTGTTACCTGGTTAGGGTCCATGCCCTGGAGCAGTCAAGCCAATGAAACATACTCCAAGTCAGAAAGAGTGAGAAAGTCTATTCAGGAGATGTGTACATCACCGGGACCCAGCAGCAACACAGGCTGTCTCTATGGAGTCCCAAAGAGCAAATTTACATTACAGCTTATATAGAATCTTACAAGGGTTAGAAGCGTCTTTGTAGTCCACAGATGGCCTGGCCTGAGGAGTTATGCATTATAGGATAGAGACAAAAGATTCTTTATCAGACTAAAGAGATACATATCAGGTATCTGGGCTCTGACTTTGCTGTGGGGGGTTGTTGATCACAGGTGGTCGGACAGAACAAAACGAAGTTATTTGCATCAGATTAAAACAAAGAACAAAGTCATTAACATTAGGTCAAAACAAAGTCTTTAACAAAGGTATGTAAAGGAGGAGGCAGGTAGAGGAAGGAGAAAAACTAATTTATAGGCTCATCCCGGCATTAGTTATGTCAAGCTCTCAGTCGCCCCGTTTTGAAAAGGAGAAAACATGCTGGGGAGTATTGGGATCACCTATCAGAGAGATCCCCACCATCTCGGTTTCTGTGGGAGGGTAAGAGCTTAATTTTGGTGGGCTCCTGTGATAAAAATACAAGAAGTCTATTTTTCTTTTGCATAAAGGCAATTAACCAACACTGGGGACCCCCTTAAGTAACCAGGTGAATGTGAGATAAACAAGGTGTGATCACCCATGATACACTGAATTCTGGCTTAGTTTATTCAGCAATAGAACTGTTTTTGTTCTCTTTTACCTTTGTGGAAAGGTTTTCTCGGCTGGAAGCAGATTTTGTTTTAAAATGTATTTCCCCAACAACACCTGCAGCTTCTAGTCTAATGGGGAGGACTGTAGTAGGTGCTGTGATGGGGACTGCGCATGAAAAGGCAGTTAACCCAATCCTGAGAGGGCCTGAAAAGGTCTAAAAGTCTATTCTTCAGCAAGTTAGTTAACTTCTTTGAGCCTCGTTGATAAAATAAATGTATGTGAAAGTACGAAGCACATTGTTTTGTTGTTCTCAGTTGCCAGAGAGACAGTTCTGACTCGTGGCGATCCACAGCGTGCAGAGTCGAACTGCTCCGTAGGGTTTTCGAGGCTGTGATCTTTTGGAAGCAGATCACCAGGCCTGTCTTCTGGGTGGTTTAGAACTGCCAGCCTTTTGGCTAGCAGTTGTTAAGCAAGTGCTTAACCGGTTTATGCCACCTAGGGACTCCATATTGTTTTAGAGTACTTTTGATGTGGTTTTAATTATGAACTTTGAATCTACTTGAACATTCGGCCATGCGGTGAGAAAAAACATAAGTTATTAACCAGAGCAACAATGAATAAAGAACAGCTGGCAATATTTACACAGTGCTTTCCAGTTACAGGCCTTTTACATACAACCTGTCATTGAATTCATACAAAATACCAGGGAGGTGGATATAATCAAAAATGCTGTCTTCTCTAAATACAATGCAATGTGGTATCCTGACTTGGATTCTGGAAATGAAAAAAGGACCTTAGAGGAAAAACTGGTCTGCAGTTCAGTAAATAGGGTTGTACCAATGTGAATTTCTTAGTTTTACAAGGGTACCTTGGTTATGTCAGAGGTTGACAGTAAGGGAAGCTGGGTGAAGAATATACAGGAACTCTCTGTACTATTTTTGTAACTTTTCTGTAAACCTAAAATTCCAAAATAAAAAAGTTAAAAAAAATTAACACTGACCCCTTAGCTAGGCTTTCGTCCTAGCTGGGCACCTCCCTCCTGTCAGAAGAGCTCAGAGCAATACTGCAGACAGCTCAGCAGCTAGACTGAATGCTGTGGTGGGTGAAAGGCTTTGGAAACAAACACAAGAATGGAAGAGGCCAAATCCTGGGTGACCTGAAGGGTGAAAAATGGCTAAACCAGTTACTCAGGTCCTTGGTTAAAAACTCAGCGGCTCCTTGGGAGAAAGATGTGGCAGTCTGCTTCCTTAAAGATCTCAACCAGACCCATTGCAGTCAAGTCAATTCGGACTCATAGTGACACAACAGTACAGAATAGAACTGCTCCATAGAATTTCCAAGGAGCGGCTGGTAGGTTTGAACTGCCAACCTTTCAGTTAGCAGCAGAGGAGCTCTTAACCACTGCGCCAGGGCTACTCACCACAGTAGAATGTAAAACATTTTCTTTATAAACTATGTTATGCCAACTGAGCTAATTGTTCCCTGAGACCATGGTCCCCACAGCTGTCACCCAGCAAGTCAGTCCCTCAAGGAGTTTGGATGTATCTATGGAGCTTCCATGACCTTGCCTTGTACAAGTTGTGCTGGTTTCCCCAGTATTGTGTACTGTCATACTCTTCACCAAAGGTACCACTTATCTACTATCTATTTAGTGTTTTTTCCTCCCCACCCTTGTAACCACCAAAGATTGTTCCTTTTTGTATGTAAACCTTTTCATAAGTTTTTACAGTAGTGGTCTTATACAATATTTGTCCTTTAGTGACTGACTTATTTCACTCAGCATAATGTCCTCCAGATTCATCCATGTTATGAGATGCTTCACAGATTCATCGCTGCTCTTTATCATTACGTAATACTCCATTGTGTGTATGTACCACAGTTTGTTTATCCAGTCACCTGTCGATGGGCATCTAGGTTGTTTCCATCTTTTTGCTATTGTGAACAATTCTGCAGTGAACATGGGTGTGCATATGTCCATTCATGTGACAGCTCATTTCTCTAACATATATTCCTGTGAGTGGGATTGCTGGATCATATGGTATTTCTATTTCTTGCTTTTTAAGGAAGCGCCATATCATCTTCCAAAATGGTTGTATCGTTTTGCATTCCCACCAGCAGTGCATAAGAGTTCCGATCTCCCAACAGCCTCTCCAGCATTTGTTATTTCCTGTTTTTTTAATTCCTGCCAGTAATGCTGGGATGAGATGGTATTTCATTGTGGTTTTGATTTACATTTCACTTTTTTTAATGGCTAGTGATCACGAGCATTTCCTCATGTGTCTGTTCGCTTCTTTGGTGAAGTGTCTGTTCATATCCTTTGCCCATTTTTAATTGGATTGTTTGTCTTTTTGTTGTAGAGATGTTGAATTTTCTTGTAGATTTTAGACATTAGAACTTTGTCTGATTTGTAATAGCCAAAAAATTTTTCCCAGTCTATAGGTTCTCTTTTTACTCTTTTGGTGAAGTCTTTTGATGAGCATAAGTGTTTAATTTTTAGAAGATCCCAGTTATCTAGCTTATCTCCTGGAGTTAGTGTGTTGTGGGTAGTGGTTTGTATACTGTTAATGCTGGGTATTAGGGCCTCTAGTATTGACCCTATTTTTCTTCTATGAACTTCATAGTTTTTGGCTTTATATTTAGGTCTTTGATCTGTTTTGAATTAGTTTTTGTATATGATTTGAGGCATGGGTCCTGTTTCATTTTTTTTGCAGATGGACATCCAGTTTTGCCAGCACCATTTGTTAAAATGGCTGTCTTTTTCCCATTTGATGGACTTTGGGCCCTTGTCGAAGATCAGGTGACCATAGATGGATGGATTTACATCTGGGTTCTCTATTCTGTTCCACTGGTCAATATATCTGTCATTGTACCAGTACCAGGCTGTTTGACTACTGTAGCTATAGTAGGTTCTGAGGTTAGGTGATGTGAGTCCTCCTACTTTATTCTTCTTCTTTAGTGGTGCTTTACTTATCTGGTGCTTCTTCTCTTTCCATATGAAGTTAATGATAAGTTTTTCCATCTCTTTAAAGAATGTTGTTGGTTTCTGGATCAGGATTGAATTGTGTTTGTAAATCACCTAGGGTAGAATTGTCATTTTCACAATGTTGAATCTACCTATCCATGGGCATGGTATGTTTTTCCATTTATGTAGATGTCTTTTGGTTTCTTGCAGTAGTGTTTTGTAGTTTTCTTTGTCTTTTACATTCCTGGTTAGATTTATTTCTAAGTATTTTATTTTTTAGGGGCTATTATAAATGGTATTATTTTCCTGATTTCCTTTTCATCATTCTCTCTACTGGTGTATAGGAATCCAATGGATTTTTCTATGTTTATCTTGTACCTTGCTACTCTGCTGAATCTTTCTATTAATTCCAGTAGTTTTCTCATGGAGTCTTTTGGGTTTTCTATGTATAGTATCATGTCATCCACAAATAGGGACAGTTTAACTTCTTCATTACCAATTTGGATGCCCCTTATTTCTTTTTCTTGCCTTATTGCTCTAACTAGGACTTCTAGCACAATGTTAAATAGGAGTGGTGATAAAGGGCATCCTTGTCTTTTTCCTTTTCTCAAGAGGAGTGATTTCAGCCTCTCTCCATCAAGAATGATGTTGGCCATTGGTTTTGCATAGATGCCCTTTCCTATGTTGAGAGATTTCTCTTCTCCTATTTTATTGAGAGTTTTTATCAGGAATGGGTGTTGCCTTTTCTGTGTCAACTGAGATGATCATGTGATTCTTTTCTTTCCTTTTATTTATGTGTGGATTACGTTGACTGATTTTCTAATGTTGAACCATCCTTTCATACTTGGTATGAACGCTACTTGGTTGTGGTGTACTATTTTTTTGATATGATGCTGAATTCTATTGGCTAGAATTTTGCTGAGAATTTTTGCATCTATGTTTATCAGAGATATTGGTCTGTAATTTTCTTTTTTTGTGGCTTGGTTGCCTCGTTTTGGTATTAGGGTATCCTGGCTTCATAGAATGAATTCAGAAGTATTGCTTCCTTTTCTATGTTCTGAAATAGTTTGAGTAGTACTGGTGTAAGTTCTTCTCTGAATGTTTGGTAGAATTCTCCAGTGAAGCCATGCGGGCCAGGGCTTTTTTTGGTTGGGAGTTTTTTTTTTTTTTTTTTGCTTTGTTTTGTTTTTAACCTTTTCAATCTCTTCTCTTCTTATTGGTCTGTTCAAATTGTCAACATCATTTTGTGTTAGTTTGGTAGGTAGAGTGTTTCTAAAAATTTGTCTATTTCCTCTAGGTTTTCAAATTTGTTGGAATATAGTTTTTCATAATACTCTTTTATGATCCTTTTTATTTCAGCTGGGTCTGTTGTAATATCCCCAGTTTCATTTCTTATTTGGGTTATTTGCATCCTCTCCTGTTTTTCTTTTGTCAGTTTGACCAGTGGCTTGTCGATTTTGTTGATCCTTTTAAAGAACCAACTTTTGGTTTTGTTGATTCTATTGTTTTCTAGTCTCTATTTCATTTATTTCTGCTCTGATCTTTATTATTTCCTTTATTCTGGTGGCTGTGGGCTTCTTTTGCTGTTTTCTTTCTATTTGTTCAAGTTGTGTAGCTGAAGTTTTGATTTTGTCCCTTTCTTCTTTTTTGATGTGTGCATCTATTGCTATAAATTGACCTCTGAGGACTGCCTTTGCTGTGTCCCAAAGGTTTTGGTATGATGTGTTTTCATTCTTGTTTGATTCTAGGAATTTTTGGATTCCATCTCTGATTTCTTCTGTTACTCAGTGGTTTTAAGCAGGGTCTTATTCAGTTTGCATGTAATTGATTTTTTTTCCTTGCTCTTCCTGTTGTTAATTTCTATTTTGATGGTGTTGTGGTCAGAGAAGACACTTTGTATTATTTCAATGTTTTGGGTTTTGTTGACGGCTGCTCTGTGGCTTAAGATGTGGTCTATTCTGGAGAACATTCCATGTACATTGAAAAAGAATGTGTACTTTGTAGCTGTTGGGTGGAGTGTTCTATATGTCTATGAGGTCAGGTTGGCTGATTGTGCCCTTTAGCTTTCCTGCTCTTTTTTGGCAGATGTTTGCTTGATATATTTTTTCCATCCTTTGGTTTTTAATAAATTTATGTCTTTGTTTCTAAGGCGTGTCTCTTGTAGACAGCATATTGATGGATCCTGTTTTTTTTTTATCCTTTCTGTCACTCTCCATCTCCTCATGGGTGCATTTAGGCCATTTACATTCAGTATAATTATTGATAGGTGTGAGTTTATTGCTATTATTTTGTAGTGCTTCTTTTTTTGTGGTGCTGACATTTTCTTTGTTCCTCTTACTCTCCTGTGCTGAATTCCTTTCGTTTGTGGATTTCTTTTTTTCTTTCGTTTTTATAGATTTTGTTTTTATTGAGACTTTATGCTTTTCTTCCCCATTTTGATGAGTAGGTTTGTTAACTTTCTTTGTGGTTACCTTGAAATTTACCCTTATCTTCCCAGGTTTGAACCAGTCTATTATTACTTGGTATTGCCTTGCCTTCCTCTCCATTAGAAAGGTCTATATCTACACCATTTATTCCCTCTTTTATTGTTCTAACATTGTCATTTACAGCCTAACCTCTCTGGTTCCCTGTTGTATTTCTTTTGGTTTTGGATAGTTCTTGAGAGTTAATTTCCTAGGCTGGTGTCTGGCTGGTACAATCTTGCATCCTAGATTCAGGCTGTGGCCTGATGTTGTTTGTTCTCAGACTGAAGGACTTCCTTTAATAATTCTTGTAAGTTTGGTTTGGTTTTTACATATTCCCTTAATTTTTTTTTCTTTCAACGTTTTATATATGTTACCCCATTGCCTTCTTGCCTGCATGGTTTCTGCCCAACAATCAGAGTTTAGTCTTATTGTTTCTCCTCTGTATCTGACTTTTTGTTTTTCTTGAGCTGCTCTCAGAATTTTTTCTTTGTCTTTGGTTTTAGCGAGGGTGATTATGATATGCCTTGGTGATTTTCTTTTGGGGCCTATCCAAAATGGGGTTTGTTGAGCTCTTGGATGGTCAGCTTTTCATCTTTCATGATATTAGGGAAGTTTTCTATCAGTAATTCTTCAATGATCCCCTCTGTGTTTTCTGTTTTCTCCCCCTCTTCTGGAACCCCAATCACTCGTAAATTTTTTCTTTTGATTGCATCCCACATAATTCTCAGGATTTCTTCATTTTTCTTTGTTCTTTTTTCTGATTTTTCCTCAAACAGAGTTGTATCCAAGTGTTTGTCTTCAATTTCACTGATCCTGTCTTCCATCATTTCAAACCTGCTCCTCAGCCCTTCTATACACTGTCCACTTCTGAAATCTTGTTTTTAATCTTTTGGATTTCTAATTGTTGTTTTTATATGATTTATAGTTGTGAATTTATTTTGGCATTTTGTTCCTGTACTATTTTCCTGAATTATTCCATTTTTTGTCTGTATTTGCCAGGAATCTGTCTGCCTTTTTCATGAGTTTGTCTATTTTTTCCTCATTTTGCTTCAGCTCTTGCATAGCTCTGAATGTGAGAGATTTTAATTCCCTGTCAGGTAGTTCTAGCACCTTATCTTCTCCTGGAAAGTCATCTGGTGTTTCATTTTGGATGCCTACTGGAACCATCCTGTCCTTTTTTTATATATATATGTTTCAATATTGTCTGCTGTCTTTGGGACATTCAGTAGCTATTTTCTTCATTTATTGGTTATAAATCTGTTTGTTTCATCCTGCTTTTTTGTTTCATTTGCTTGTGTCTGAAGAGGTGGGCTGTACATTCTTTGTTGTTTGCTTGTCTGTGGTCTTGATACTTTTCACCTCCTTGTCCAATGGACAGGTCCAGTGACTCAGCTACAGTGTAACAGGGAAAGTCCAGCTGAAGGGGAGGGGCTGGGTTGGGTTGTTTGTGGCATGTACTAGGGCCAACAGGGTGGGCCAGGAATCGGTGCTGGCAGGTTCTGGTAGACTGTGCCTGTGCTGCTTGGGGGCGTGATGTTCAGCACATGGTGCAGGTAGGCAGGAAAGAGGGGGGAGGTTGTAACTTATGGAGCTGAAATGGGTATGGGAAAAAGGAGAGAGTGGAGAGAGAAACAGGAGCCAAAAAAAAAGAGTGCTATGGGAGCTTGCCTTAGGAGTGGAGAGACGAGAAACCAAGAAATGGTGAAAAACAAAAGTAAAAAAGAAAAAAGGGGGGAAAAAGTAACTAGATAAAAATTTGAAAAGAAAAGCCCCCATGGGTCCCATCAATGCAGGTGCAAAGATCAGGGAGTGGCTCCCAGGCTGCTCAGTGTAGCCTGGCTAGAGGGAGTATAGATGTCACACAGTGCCAGGTATTCAGGAGACAGGAAAAGAAGGCAAATATAGAGAGACAAGGACTGAGAAACGAGGAAAGACAGAAAGGATAAAAGAGAAAGAGAAAAAAGAAATGACCCCCGGGATCCCACGGACTGCTGAAGTGGCTCCTAAACGGTGCAGTGCAGCCCAGCTAGAACGGGCTCCCAAGCTACAAAAAGAAAACAAACAAACAAAACAGAACAGAACAAAGCAAAAAAAAAAAAAAATCCCCAGTGATCCCACCAGTGTGGTGTCTCAGGCTGGGGGAGTGGTTCCCCGGTTCAGTGGCACTTCACAGCCTTTCAAGAAGAAGCAAAGATGGCACACAGAACCAGGTGTTTGAGAGAAAGTCAGGGGGAGGTGGTGGGAGACAGGGAAGAGACCAGAAGAAACAGCAACAGACAAATGGCACTCAGGTAGCTGGCCAGTGTGGGCGGGGTGAATCCAAGGGGCCCTGGGGTGGTAGCACTTGCTTCCCAACCAAGAGACTGTGGCAGGCGGGCAACAGAGGAGGCTGAGGGGGATGGAGGAAGAAGGGTGTGGTTAGGAAAGTGTATATCACTGGTTACAGGGTGCTCTGTCTCCTGCTGGGAGTTGCATGAAGCTGCTTTTCCATACTCCCTGACCACTGATCTCCGATGTATGCGGAGTAAATCCAAGCAGCATGGAGGCTGCACTTCCTGGCTGGCAGAGCCACCACTGCCAGCCAGGAAGCAAGGAGGTAAAGTAGCAGGGAGAGGATGAGGGTTGGGAAAGCGTGTATTGCTGGTTACTGGGTGCTCTGTCTCCTGCTGGGAGCTTCATGAAGCTGCTTTCCCATACACCCTGTCCGTCGATCTCCAGTAGGAATCCAAGATGGTGGAGCTGCGCTGTGTTAGCTCATAGGGAGCCTCCACACGTATCTCTCCTTGCTCTCTGTCACTGCAGGTTTCTTATTCCATTCAGTGCTTGGCTGAATTCTTTATCTCTTCATTTGACTCTTTCGGTTCCAGGAATGACTTTTGTCTCTGTTTTACTTAGTTTTTTGGCTCTTTGCTGTGGAGGCACTGCATGATGTTTCTATGACACCACGCTGGCCAGAAGTCACCTGGAGTTGTATTTTTTACTAGACAAGTAGTCATTTGCATCTCTGCAAGGCAAATATGCACAAGTGAACATGTAACATCCTAGAGTCTAGACCATAAATAATAGTAAATAGAGATAGTTTATTTTCTTAGATTCTAGAACCTAAAGAATTAAATAATCTTTGGTGTATCTACTAGACACAACTTTCAAAGGACCCATCCTTCTGCCTTATTTCCAAGTTTTAGGAAACTCTGTGTAACACTGCCAAAACGAGTGCTGCTGCAATGTTGTCACTTAACTGCTGGCTGACCTTGTTGGCATGGTGCCACCACCACCAAACCCATAGCTCCTCCAGCTTTCACCGTATCTCCTCCTCTAAGTCCTGGACTAAGCACATTTGCAGCTCCATGCCCAAGGGCACCAGCATCCTCTACAAGTCAGCTAAGTCATGGAGAATGAAGGCAGTGAGAAATAGATAAGGGTTCCAGTTTGTCCTTGCTCTCCTGACTTTGCCTCCAGATTTTCTTCCCAACTGCTACCTCTGCAGGTCTACAGCAATTCCAGACCCACACCAGACACAGCCAACAACCTTCCACAGTTCCCACAATTATATGAGCTCTTAGGTCTATAATGAATTTTTTATTTTATATTACTCTTAGTGATCCTGCTTCTCTGCAAAAAACCCTGACTGATACACTTCCCAACTTACTTAAGTGACCCTTTTTGGATTCTTGGGGTCCCTGGGTGGTGCAGTTAATGTGGTTGACTGCTAACCAAAAGGTTGGTGGTTCAGGTCCACCCAGAGACAACTCAGAAGAAAGGCCTGGCGATTTCCACTTCCAAAAAAATCAGCCATTGAAAACCCTGTGGTGCACAGTTCTACTCTGACACGCATGGGGTCGCCATGAGTTGGAATCAACTGGATGGCAGCTGTTTTTCTTTTTTTGATTCTTATGTCTCTTCATGGCAGAGTGCTGTGGTTATTAAAAGTATGAACCTTGATGTTAAACTGTAGCTCATTTACCAGACTCCGTGTCCCCATGCAAATTATTTAACTTTTTCATGTAAGTCTCAGTTTTTACATCTGTGAAATGGGAATAATAACAGAACTCCCTAAAAGAGTTGCCAACAGGATTAAATAAAATAATGGCAAGTAAAATCCTTAGCACAGTACCTGTCCTAGTATGAATGCTGGATAAATATCCATTATTATCATTGCCTCTATTATTAATAGCACTTATCACATTGACTTGCTTTGAACCATCATCATCACACAGACACCAGTCTTTGAATTCCTTGAGACAATGAGCAGAAACATCCCTTTTGATTGGAGGGCTAGGGAAGCTTCCTGGAAGAGCTGCCATTTGAGCTGGCCCCTGAAGTTCTGGATTTGGATGGGTAGATAAGGGAAAGAATGGCAACTCTTCTGGAGAAGAAAAGAAACCGATAGGTATGTACGGACCATTATTAGAACTGACTGGCCTTTGAAAGTGTGCAAGTTATCCTATTTGAGTAAGCATGTGTTAACAGACTGCATTGGGCCGTGGGCTGAGCTAGGAGAAAAGAAAGATAAATAAGAAGCTTTCACAGTCTTTTGGGAGCAATACAAAGAAATCAGTGTTTAGAATATAGCGTGATGAGGGTCCTAAAAGTCCATGAGCCTAACTTCAGAGACTCAGAAGTAAATTGCAGGCAGAGCGTTTCCCAGGCCCAGCTCTGCGGAAGGGTAGAAGAGAGAAGAGATCGCTGTGGGCATATGGGTGGTCTCGGAGAAATGACTAAACAAGCATCTGTGTTCTGCTCTCATTGCCAGACCACAACTCCTTCCCTCTCTCCCTCCCTCCCTTTGTTAAGCACTCAACTACTAGCCAAAAGGGTGGCAGTTTGAACCTACACAGAGGCACCTCAGAAGACAAGCCTAGAGATCTGCTTCTGAAAGGTCACAGCCTGGGAAATCCTATGGAGCAGCTCCACTCTGACACATGTGGTTACCATGAGTTGGTATTACCAACATTCTAACTGGGATCACAACAGAGGGTCCTGAACAGATCAGGAAAAAAATGTAGAACAAAAAATCAAATTCACCAAAAAGGCCAGTCTTATTGGTCTGACAGAGATCAGAGGAACCCCCAAGACTATGGCCCTAAGACACACTTCTGACCTGGAAGTGAAGCCATTCCCAGGTGCCACCACCCAGCCAAACGATAAATAAGCCCATAAGATAAATAATAACTCCCAAGAGGAACATACTCCTTAGAACAATCAATTATACAAAATGGAAAGGATATTACCTGCCAAAAGCAAAGATAAGAAGGTAGGAAGGGGTAAAAAATCAGGACAAAAGGAAATGGGGAGCCCAGGGTAGAAATTGGAAAGTGCTGACACATTGTGGGAACGCAACCAGTATCATGGAACAGTTTATATACAAACTACAGAATGGGAAATTACCGACTTCTTCATATAGTCCAGTGTCTTGGATTATTTGCTCAGCATACAGATTGAATAGGTATGGGGAAAGGACATAACCCTGACACACACCTTTCCTGACTTTAAATCATGCAGTATCCCCTTGTTCTGTTTGAACAGCTGCCTCTTGATCTATGTATGAATTCCTCATGAGCACAAGTGTTCCGGAATTCCCATTCTACGCAAAGTTATCCATAATTTGTTATGATCCACAGAGTCAATACTTTAGCATAGTCAATAAAACACAGGTAAACATCTTTCTGGTATTCCCTGCTTTCAGCCAGGATCCAGCTGCCATCACCAATGATATCCTTGGTTCCACATACTGTTCTAAATCCGGCCTGAATTTCTGGCAGTTCCCTGTCAATATACTGCTGCAGCCAGTTTTGAATGATCTTCAGCAAAATTTTGCTTGCATGTGATATTAATGACATTGATAATTTCCTCATTCGCTTGGATCACCTTTCTTGGGAATAGGCATAAATATGGATGTCTTTCAGTCGGTTGGCCAGGTAGCTGTCTCCCAAATTTCTTGGCATAGACAAATGAGCACTTCCAGTGCTGCATCCATTTGTTGAATCATCTCAAGTGGTATTCCATGAATTCCTGGAGCCTTGTTTTTCACCAATACCTTTAGTGTAGCTCAGACTTCTTCCATCAGTACCATCAGCTCCTGATCATATGTTACCTCATATGTTACATCATGTGTTGCTGTGATGCTGGAAGCTATGCCACGGGTATTCAAATGCCAGCAGGGTCACCCACGGTGGACAGGTTTCAGTTGAGCTTCCAGACTAAGAGAGACTAGGAAAAAGGACCCAGCAGTCTACTTCTGAAAAGTATTAGCCAGTGAAAACCTTATGAATAGCAGTGAAACATTGTATGATATAGTGCTGGAAGATGAGCCCCTCACGTTGGGAGGCACATAAAATACAACTGGGGAAGAGCTGCCTCCTCAAAGTAGAGTCGACTTTAATGACATGGATGGAGTCAAGCTTTCCAGAATTTCATTTGCTGATGTGGCACGGCTCCCAATGAGAAAAAACAGCTGCAAACATCTATTAATAATCAGAATGTGGAATGTATGAAGTATGAATCTAAGAAAATTGGAAATCATCAAAAATGAAATGGAACACATAAACATTGATATCCTAGGCATTAGTGAACTAAAATGGACTGATATTGGTCCTTTTGAATTGGACAATCATATGGTCTACTATCCTGGGAATGACAACTTGAAGAGGAATGGTATTGCACTCATCGTCAAAAAGAACATTTCAAGATTTGTCCTGCAGCATAATACTGTGAATGATAGGACAATATCCTTACGCCTACAAGGAAGACCAATTAATACGACTATCTTAGTTATCTAGTGCTGCTATAACAGAAATACCACAAGTGGATGGCTTTAACAAAGAGAAATTAATTCTGTCACAGTCTAGTAGGCTACAAGTCCAAAATCAGGGTGTCAGCTCCAGGGAAAGGCCTTCTCTCTCCGTAGGCTCTGGAGAAGTTCCCTGTCATCAATCTTCCCTTGGTCTAAGAGCTTCTCTGCACAGGAACCTTGGGTCCAAAGGATGTACTCTGCTCCTGGAGCTGCTTTCTTGGTAGTATGAGGTCTCCATGTATCTGCTCCCTTCTCTCTTTTATATCTCAAAGGTGATTGGCTTAAGACACTATATAATCTCGTACAGCTCATCAATATAACTGCCACTAATCCATCTCATTACATCATAGTCACAGGATTTACAACACATAGAGAAATCACATCAGGAGACAAAATGGTAGACAATCATACAATACTGGGAATCACGACCTAACCAAGTTGACACATATTTTGGGGGGTCATAATTCAATCTATGACAATGACTATTATTCAAATTTACGCACCAACCACTAGGGTCAAATATGAAGAAATTGAAGATGTTTATCAACTTATGCAGTCTGAAATTGATGGAACATGCAATCAGGATACACTGATAATTACTGGTGATTGGAATGCGAAAGTTGGAAACAAGAAGGATCGGTAGTTGGAAAATATAGCCTTGGTGATAGAAACCATGTTGGATATGGCATGACAGAATTTTGCAAGACCAACAACTTCTTTGTTAGAAATACCTTTTTTCACCAACATAAATGGCGACTATACACATGAACCTTGCCAGATGGAATACACAGGAATCAAATCAACTACATCTGTGGAAACAGAAGATGGAAAAGCTCAATATCATCAGTCAGAACAAGGCCAGGGGCTGACTGTGGAGCAGACCATCAATTACTCATATGCAAGTTCAAGTTGAAACTGAAGAAAATTCAAACAAATCCACAAGAGCCAAAGTACGACCTTGAGTATATCCCACCTGAAGTAGAGACCATCTCAAGAATAGATTTGATGAGTTGAACACTAATGACCGAAGACCAGACGAGTTGTGGAATGACATCAAGGACATTATACATGATACATGAAGAAAGCAAGAGGTCATTAAAAAGACAGGAGAGAAAGAAAAGACCTAAATGGATGTCAGAAGAGACCCTGAAACTTGCTGTTGAATGTAGAGTAGCTAAAGCAAAAGGAAAAAATGATGAAGTAAAAGAGCTGAACAGGAGATTTCAAAGGGAAGATGAAAGTGAAAATGACATGTGCAAAGACCTGGAGACAGAAAACCAAAATGGAAGAACACACTCAGTATTTCTCAAGCTGAAAAAACTGGAAAAAAAAAATTCAAACCCCGAGTTGCAGTACTGAAGGGTTCTACTGGGAAAATATTAAACAACGCATGAATCATCAAAAGAAGATGGAAGGAATATACAGTCATTATACCAAAAAGAATTGGTCAACGTTCAACCATTTCAGGAGGTAACATATATGTATATCACCTAATGCACAATTAAAAAAAGAAATGGAAAAAATTTTTTTGTTGAATGTATAGAAGAATGAATATAAGGAGTCTCCAGAGGAGGATCAGTCCAGGGTAAGGGGGCTGCCCTGCTCAGTGCCCTCCAATGTGGTCACCCAAAGACTAGTATCATTTAAAGATTTGAAACATCAATCAACTTCCTTTTTTTAATGTAAAACTATTTATTGACCACTGTTCATCAGCTTTTACAATAAAGTGAACAATTTACAGTTGGATAACATTCTGATTACTACAAAGTTACTGTTTTTCCTGGCTTTAGCTGAACCAATAACCTGAATACTGAAAAGATAGAGCCTACAAGTAAGGAATGGGTTAGGTTAAAGAAAAAACATGCAGGTCAATTTGTAGATTACAAAATTTTGTTTACCCATCTATGCCAACAGGAAGGTCTTTGAATCATGACCTTTTAGCCAATATAGCACAAGGATTTCAACATTCCCTAAAGGAATGGCTTTCTAGAAGGAAAAACAAAAATCCATTAAACTAAGTCTTGCTTGGCTTACTAAAACATATCAGCATTTGTCTAGTTTTCTTATCTGGATGGGGAGGTTTCAGTAGTGATAGAATTTTCCTTTGAGGGAGTTTTGCAAATAAACTGTTTCATTTATATGATTATATAGATATGGATTCTGATACACCTGCTTAAATTGTCCAATTTAAATAGTTTACATTATAGTTAAATTGTCTAATTAATTACAAAAACAGCTATTTGATTTAAGGAGTTATGGTTTCAAAACATTTTCATTTTAACTTGATGTGACCTATTTCTTCTGAGCCCTGGTGGCACATGGCTAAGAGCTCAGCTGCTAACCAAAAGGTCAGCAATTCGACCAGCTTCTCCTTGGAAATCCTATGGGGTAATTCTACTCTGTCCTGTAGGGTTTAGAGAATAGCATTTCTAAATGTTGGGAAAATTTCCATAGTCGTTACTGAATTAGAGCCTGTGTTTAAGCCATAATATATGCCTAAGGACCATTCTGGGTTTTGTTTGTTTTTGTGTATGCATATACATAAAGTATTATAATGACATGTGCAAAGAGCTGGAGATGAAAAACCAAAAGGGAAGAACATGCTCGGCATTTCTCAAGCTGAAAGAACTGAAGAAAAAATTCAAGCCTCGAGTTGCAATGGCGAAGGATTTTATGGGGAAAATATTAAACGATGCAGGAAGTATCAAAAGAAGATGGAAGGAATACGCAGAATCATTATACCAAAAAGGATTAGTTGATGTTCAACCATTTCAAGAGGTGGCATATGATCAGGAACTGATGGTGCCAAAGGAAGAAGTCCAAGCTGCTCTGAAGGCATTGGCAAAAAAGAAGGCTCCGGGAATTGACGGAATATCAATTGAGGTATTTCACCAAACGGATGCGGTGCTGGAGGTGCTCACTCGTCTATGCCAAGAAATATGGAAGACAGCTTCCTGGCCAACGGGAAGAGATCCATATTTGTGCCCATTCCCAAGAAAGGTGATCTAATCCAATGTGGAAATTATAGAACAATATCGTTAATATCACACGCAAGCAAAATTTTGCTGAAGATCATTCAAAAACAACTGCAGCAGTATATCAAGAGGGAACTGCCAGAAATTCAGGCTGGTTTCAGAAGAAGACGTGGAACCAGGGATATCATTGCTGATGTCAGATGGATCCTGGCTGAAAGCAGAGAATACCAGAAGGATGTTTACCTGTGTTTTTATTGACTATGCAAAGGCATTCGACTGTGTGGATCATAACAAATCATGGATAACATTGCAAAGAATGGGAATTCCCGAACTCTTAATTGTGCTCATGAGGAATCTTTACATAGATCAAGAGGCAGTTGTTCAGACAGAACAAGGAGATACTGATTGGTTTAAAGTCAGGAAAGGTGTGCGTCAGGGTTGTATTCTTTCACCATACCTATTCAATCTGTATGCTGAGCAAATAATACGAGAAGCTGGACTAAATGAAGAACAGGGCATCAGGGTTGGAGGAAGACTCATTAACAACCTGCGTTGTGCAGATGACACAACCTTGCTTGCTGAAAGTGAAGAGAACTTGAAGCACTTACTAATGAAGATCAAAGACCACAGCCTTCAGTATGGATTGAGCCTCACCATAAAGAAAACAAAAATCCTCACAACTGGAACAATGAGCAACATCATGATAAATGGAGAAAAGGTTGAAGTTGTCAAGGATTTCATTTTACTTGGATCCACAATCAACAGCCATGGAAGCAGCAGTCAAGAAATCAAAAGATGCATTGCATTGGGCAAATCTGCTGCAAATGACCTCTTTAAAGTGTTGAAGAGCAAAGAAGTCACCTTGAAGACTAAGGTGCGCCTGACCCAAGCCATGGTATTTTCAATGGCATCATATGCATGTGAAAGCTGGACAATGAATAAGGAAGACCGAAGAAGAGTTGACGCCTTTGAATTGTGGTGTTGGCGAAGAATATTGAATATACAATGGACTGCCAAAAGAACGAACAGATACGTCGTGGAAGAAGTACAAGCAGAATGCTCCTTAGAAGCAAGGATGGCGAGATTGCTTCTTACATGTGTTGGATGTGTTGTCAGGAGGGATCAGTCCCTGGAGAAGGACATCATGCTTGGCAGAGTGCAGGGTCAGCGGAAAAGAGGAAGACCCTCAATGAGGTGGATTGAGACAGTGGCTGCAACAATGAGCTCAAGCATAACAACAATTGTAAGGATGGCTCAGGATGGGGCAGTGTTTCGTTCTGTTGTGCATAGGGTCATTACGAGTTCAACCCAACTCGACGGCACCTAACAACAACAACAACAATACATGAGTGTTATGTGCTGTTGAGTGGATTTGTTACTCACAGCAACCCCATATGACAGAGTAGAACTACCCCATAGGGTTTCCTAGGCTGTAATCAGAACCAGATTGCGAAGTCTTTCTCCCATGGAGCCACTGGGTGAGTTCAAACTGCTAAACTTTCATTTAGCAGCCGAGCTCTTAACCATTGCACCACCAGGGTTCCTTGTACATAAATATATGTGTAAATTTCACCTTATTTGTTTTTTACATTCACCAAAAACAAAATTATTCAAAACAAAGACTGTGTTTCACAACTTGGGTCGGTCTGTGTTGTTTCTGGAAACCCTGGTGGCGTAGTAGTTAAGTGCTACAGCTGTTAACCAAGAGGTTGGCAGTTCAAATCCACCATGTGCTCCTTGGAAACTCTACGGAGCAGTTCTCCTCTCTCCTATAGAGTCGCTATGAGTCGAAATCGACTCGACGGCAATGGGTTTGGTTTTTTTGATTTACGTTGTTTCTGGGATGCTGCCACTCTGAGCAACTTAATCAGCTCCTTTTTTATTTATTTTCTTCCTTACCACACAGTACCTGTCCCTCCTTTCCCCCACCCTGGCTTTATCAGCCTAGAAAGAAACATTCCAGTGGAGATTTCTGGTACTTTTCCTGCAAACTCACTACCCTCCAGGTATGTAGCCTCAGGCAAGTGTGAATGCTCAGTCCCTGTAGGGCTCCATTCAGGTCTGAGATACTGATAAGACCCAACCACTGGGCCCACAAGAACCGCAGCCTCCTCTAGCCTGAGACCAGGAAAACTACCACTACCGACCACTCTGACCAGAGACACAATAGGAGGTCGTGGTTAGAATGGAAGAAAAATGTGGAACAAAACTCAAAGTCATAAAGAAGCCCAGACTTACTGGACTGATAGAGATTAGAGGAATCCCTGAGACTGGTCCTAAAATATGCTTTTAACCTGGAGTTGAATGAAGCCACTCCTGGAGGTCAACTTTCAGCCAATAATAGATTGGCCTATAAAATAAACAATAACGCCTGTGAGGAATGTGCTCCTTAGAACAATCAACTATACCAGATCAAACAGGGAACATTTGCCCAAAAGTAAAGATGAGAAGGCAAGGAGGGGCAGGGAAACTGGATGGATGGAAATGGGGCAGGCAGGGTAGAAATGGGGAAGGCAGGGCAGAAGTGGGGAGAGTGCTGACACATTGCAGGGACAGCAACCAATGTCACAGAAAAAGTGGTATATGAATTGTTGAATGGAAACTAATTTGCTGTGTAAACTTTCATCCAAAATGCAATAAGTTCTGGAATTCTCATTCTTAGCAATGTAACTGTGTTATGATCCACACAGTTGAATGCCTTTGCATAGTCAATAAAACACTGGTAAACATCTTTCTGGTGAAGAATACTGAATACACCATGGACTGCCAGAAGATGGAACAAATCTGTCTTGGAAGAATACAGCCAGAATGCTCCTTATAAGTGAGGATGGCAAGACTTAATCTCACGTACTTTGGACATGTCATCAGGAGGGACCAGTACCTAGAAAAGGACATCATCCTTGGTAAACTAGAAGGTCAGCGAAAAAGAGGAAGATCCTCAGTGAGGTGGATTGACACAGTGGCTGCAACAGTGGGCTCATGCATAATTATGAGGATGGTACAGGGCTGGCTTGTGTTTTGTTCTTTGTACCTAAGATTACAGTGAGTTGGAACTGACTCCGTAACACCTTACAACAAAACACAATAAAATACTACCCCCCTAAAAAAAGACTTGACCACTGTTGAGCATCACCTTTATTAGGCAAGATATTTTTCAGTCGCCATTGAGTCAGTTCCTACTTATATGACCCCATGTGTTGCAGAGTGGAACTGTGCTCCATAGGGTTTTCAAAGCTGGGACATTTTGGGAGCAGATCATCAGGCCTTCTTCCAAGGCTCCTCTGGCTGGGTTCAAATTGCCAACTTTTTGGTTAGTAATTGAGTGCTTAACTGTTTGTGCCACCCAAGAACTAAGATTGAACCACTGTAAATTCACCGAGGTAGTGCAACCCAAGTTGCCCCCTGGCCCATGGGCCTGGTGACAACCCCCACCTTATCACGGGCCTCTCAATTTTGCACTAATTGCTGAAGTGTTTCTCCAAACCCTGCCAATCTGGGTTGGCAAATCCTGGCCCGACCACGGGAGGTTATGGCGCCCTGGCCCAGCATACCTCCCATCTGGGTCAGCCCCAGGCTCTGGGTGGGATGGCCCAGCCCAAGCCCAGGCATTCCCCGGATCTTGAGCTGCTATGCCTCACAGGAAGGGTTACAGGGCAGGGCTTCTCAGCTCAGGACTAAGCCCTGCTTAGGTTCTTACCTTCTTCTGACCAAGAATGACCAGGAGAGGCTCAGAGGTTCCACACGAACAAAGGTTTATTAGGGACAGAGTAAAAGGCTTGCAAGGGAGAGAGGGAGAGGGGTTTCCACCTACGCTAGCCTCCAGTCTCTCGCTGAACAAAGGATTCCCTAGGGCTTATAAAAGTTTTGGGGGGTGGGGGAGGGGGAAGGTATTATCTTTATTCATTAGATGGGTGGAGATTTTCAGGAGAAGGGGAGGGATTATGAAAATCAAATGCGCACACAGAATTCAAGATGGACTTCCTCCAAGAGGTTGCTGGAACCAAGATTGAGTCTGTCACAAAGGCTGCTAGGATGTTGAACAGGACTTATTCTGGGATGTTGTGCATGTGTGATGCCTCTGGATCTTGGTTCGAGCCCCGGTGAGGGGTCCCTGTTCATGTTTGTCTCATGTGGAAGGTCATTCCTAGTTCATGTTGGTCTTTACTGCGCATGTTCTGCACCTGGCGAGGCCTTGAAAAGCAACTCAGGAGGATTATCAGTAATTTATAGCTGATCAAGCACACAGGGCTTTGAAATGTAGCCCCTTATCTTGTCCACGTGTGTTAATTACAAGTAGTTTGCGGGTGCCAGCAGCAAAAGTTACGTGGTGGTCTGTACTTAGGTTTAGATTCAGAGACTAATTATAACTAGTCAAGCACACAGGGCCTCGAAATGTAGCCTTTAATTCAGCCAGCTTGATCTCTTCCCTGTCTCAGAAGGGGCAGCACACCTAGGGAACTCTGCCTCACGACCTGCCTTCCTTTGTGGAAACCAGCCCAGCTCACTGCCTGAAAGTGTGCTGAGCTTCCTCCGACACCTGGCACACATTAACATATTTCCACTGAGGCAACATGGTGTACAAGCGCTGGAGTCAGAAAGACAGGGGTTCAAAGTCTGTGTGGCTCTGGGAAGACTGCTGAACCTCTGTGCCTCAGTTATCTCCTCATCTATAAAATGAGGAGAGTAATGGTTGTATCAGTCAGAGTTCAGTGCAGGAAATAGGAACCACTCAAGGTATTTTGAGCAGAAAGTGACTTGATATAAGGAGTTTGGTGCTTACGGCATGGTTGGAGTGTCTGGATGGGGCAGGGATAAGGCTGAGTCTAGGCAGTCTGCACCTCTGCCTGGGCAGGAAGGTGGGGCATTGGCATTACCACTGGCCTCCTGAGTGCTGGGATGCACTGATGCAGCTGTGGTCCCCAGAGCAGGTGGCGCCTCCACTGCCACTGCAGCCACCTCCTTGCTCCCCCCACCACCACTGTGGTCACTGGATGCTGACCCTGTGTGGAGAAAATGCGTGGCCTTGCTGGAAGCTGAGGAAACCAGCCAGAGCACAGGAAGGCGGCCTCTGCCTGTCTCCCACTTGCCAATCTCACGGGAGGGCCGAGATGGTGGACACAACAGGCACCTGTAGTTTTCTGCCTCAGAAGGCCAGAAAATAGCTGGGAATGGACGCTGGGGGCTCATCGGCCACTTGAGGACTAACTGCGCTTATGCCTGGAGAACACTCTGAACCGTCCTGGCACCCAGCACGCGCTGAACAAATGGTGGCTACGGTGATGTCACAGTTGTTCCACCCCACGCCCACTGTGTGCCAGCACTGTTCTAGGCATGGGAGGTACCACCCCAGACAAGACAGGTGTCTATGTCAGGGAGCATGCAGACTCCAGAAACAGTTGCCATTGACTCCATGTGTGTCCGAGTAGAAGTGTGCTCCACTGGGTTTTCAATGGCTGATTTTTCAGAATTAGCTCACCAGGCCTTTCTTCTGAGGCACCTCTGGATGGACTCGAACCACCCACCATTTGGTTAGCAGCCAAAGGTATTAACAGTTTTCACCACCCACGGACTTCCATCTAGACTCCAGGGGGAGCGTAAAGTAGTAAATGTTAAATAGTGTCCTAGAAGCCTGGGAGACAGCAGCTGTGAGAGCAGAGAGGGAGGCACTAGACCAGACTTGGGGGGCAGATGGGAGGTGACACCCATCTGGTGGGGTGGGTGGGACTAACTGTGGGTCCAGGGACTCAGCCTGGGGTGGTGCCCATTCACAGGTTCCCTACCCTGGAGAGTTCACAGAAAGACAAAGGCCCTTCCCTCCCATTCATCAATGTCCTACACACAAGTCAACTCTTTAATCTTTATTAAGGAGCCCAGGTGGCGCAGTGGTTAAGCATTCAGTTGCTAACCAAAAGGTTGGCTTTTCGAACCCACCAGCAGCTACTCAGGAGAACGATGTGGCAGTCTGATTCCATAAAGATTTACAGCCTTGGGGCAGTTCTACTCTGTCCTGTAGTGTCTGTATGGGTTGGAATCGACTCCACCTCAATGGGTTTGGTTTTAAACTTTATTAAGTGTCTGCAATGTACCAGGATCCAGGGAGGTGTCTGCCAGGCACATCTTTTGCTGCCATCTGTAGGAGCCCTGGTGGTGCAGTGGTTAAGAATTTGGCTGCTAACTAAAACGTTGATGGTTCAAATCTACCAGCTGTTCCTTGGAAACCTTATGGGACAATTCTACTCTGTCCTATACAGTCGCTGTGAGTCAGAATTAACTGGATGGCAATGGATTTGATTTTTTTTTTTTTGGTAGACGGTCTACAAGAGGTTGAGGTGAGGATGGGATGGTGAGAATGGAAAAGCTGTTGAGAATTTTCCCGTACCCAGGCCCTCTCTCTTTCTCTGACCAGAAAGAGCCAGGGAGTCAATGGGGAAACTCCCTTCCTGCAGGCTGAGACTCCCCAGGTACCTGATCCACCACGCCCACCTGGCTGCCACCCCCAGCACATACATAGAAACCACAGTGCACAATCAAGCACAGCACAAACCGACACAAAACACCCCCACGCAGACCCCCACGCAGACTGACTCATCTATGCCTGAACTCAAGGCCTGAAAGCCGGCTGTGTTTCCACACTGACCTTCTTCAAGGCTTGAGCACACAGGAAACCTGGAGAGAGGGCAGGTCTGGGAGCACACAGGACGCTTCCCTCCCAACTCTTCCTCCCCAAAAGGCCTCCTTCCTGTCCTCCACTCCATTCTGGCCACCCCCACAGCCCAGCCGTGGCACTGTGGGGCGCCCTCGTGTGGGCCAGAGCGGCCCTGCAGCCTCGCCGCCTGGCTCCGCAGCTCCCTTCCTACGTCTGCCCCTCCTCTAGAGCCTTGGGCCCGCTGTCCATTCGCTGTCTACGCTGTCCACGGCCATTCTAGTTACTTCCCCTGGCCTCCTTCCAACTTAGATTCCCTTCCTTCTTATTCTCTGAGGAATTTCTCACGTATCTTTTAAAATACAGTATGCATATCAATGAGTCCCTGAGTGGTGCAAATGGTTAATACAAAAAGACTGGATGTTCAAGTCCACTCCAAGGTGCCTCGGAAGAAAAGCTTGGCAATCTACTTCTGAAAAATCAGCTACTGAAAAGCCCCATGGAGCACTACTCTGATGGCTCACGGTACTGCCATGATTCGGAATGGGCTTGATGGCAACTGATTTAAAATAATAAATAAATAAGGAAGAACGTATTTTAAAAGAAACTCGTTGCCGACAAGTCAATTCCGACTCATGGTGATTTCGTATGTTATATTAGTTATCTCAAGGAGCTCTGGCGGTGCAGTGGTTAAAGAGATCAACTGCTGACTGAAAGGTCAGTGGTTCAAAACCACCGGCAGCTTAGCGGAGAAAGATGTGGCAGTCTGCCTCCGTGGAGATTTACAGTCTTGGAAACCCCTGTGGGGTTGCTATGATTTGGAATTGACTCCACCAAAGTGGGTTTGGGTTTTGGAATGCTGTGTAAAAAATTACCCAAAATTCAGCAGCTTAAAGCAGCAAACATTTATTATCACACAGTTTCTGAGGATCAGGAACCTGGAAGCAGCCGGGTGGCTCTGGCTCAAGGTCTCCCATGAAGTTGCAGTCAAGATGTTGGCCAGGAGGACTAATGGACCACAACTACCACAGCCTCCACCAGACTGAGTCCAGTACAACTAGACGGTGCCCCACTACCACCACCGACTGCTCTGAGAGGGATCATAATAGAGGGTCCTGGACAGAGATGGAAAAAAATGTAGAACAAAATTCTAACTCACACACACAAAAAAAGACCAGACTTACTGGTCTGATGGAGACTGGAGAAACCCCAAGAGTATGGCCCCCAGAAACCATTTTAGCTCAGTAATGAACTTACTCCTGAGGTTCTCCCTTCAGCTAAAGATTAGATAGGCCCATAAAACAAAAAGAGACTAAATGGGCACACCTGCCCAGGGGCAAGGACAAGCAGGCAGGAAGGGACAGGAAAGCTGGTAATGAGGAGCCCAAGGTCGAGAAGGGGAAAGTGTCAACATGTCGTGGGGTTGGTAAACAATGTCACAAAACAATGTGTATTAATTATTTAATGAGAAACTAGTTTGCTCTGTAAACCTTCATCTAAAGTACAATTAAAAAAAAAAAAAAAAGCTTAAAAACAACAAAAAAAAGATGTTGGCAAGGGCTGCCGTCTCTGGAGGCTAGAGAGGACTCCTTTCCAAGTACACTCGTGTGGCTGTTGACAGGAAACCTCTGTTCCTTGCCATGGGACCTCCCTATAGGACTGCTTAGCACATGGCAGCTGGCTTCCCCCAGAGCAAATGCTCCAAGAGAAAGAAACTGAAATAGAAACCACAGTGTCTTTTAGAACTTAATCTTGGAAGTGACATAACATCCCTGCTGCCATATTCTGTTTGTCACACAGGCCAACCTTGGTACATTGGGGAAGGAGACATGAATTTTGGAGGCAGAGATCATCGGGGTCCTCTTTAGAGGCCAGCTACCACAAAACATATATAACAAAATGTTAGTTATAAAACAAAATGTTAGCAACACCCACAAATCTAGGGTCCTAGGCTATGCCAACATTCCATTTTAGAAGATAAGGTCAAATTGTTTTCCAAAGAGGTTGCACCCATTTATACGCTCACCTGCAACTTATACAAAATCCTGTTGATCCACATCCCCTTCCTGAGGTCTGTGAGGAGTGGTTGGAGATGGACCCAGAGGTCTGGGAAGGGCAGGAGGCTGAAGGACACAGAGACTGGCAGTGGGAGGGCCCACATGCCCACAGGTCCCAGCTCACCTCAGCCTGAGGGGCTTTCCTGCCCCCTCCCCAAGCAGGAGGCTGGCACCACCTGAGAGAGGCTCACTCAGAGGCGTGCTCTTTGCATCTGGCTTCTTTTGCTGGTCCAGGGGAAAACCATTTACACCCTCCCCATTGTAGATTTCACGTTGTAAGGATTTCATGAGTCCTAACAGAGAATCCTGTTGCATCCACCAAGCCGATGCCCACTGCACGTAAGGCTGTTTCCTCCCCTCTCACCCACTTGAGGGCCACTTCTTTTGGAAAGTGGAAGAAAATCAAAGAAAGAAACTCCCAAGCAAATCACAGTGCTCTGATCTCTATCAGCATCTACAGTGCATTAATTAATTACTTACCCACAGAAAGGAAAAGTTAATTACCTACTCTGGAAATCTTAAAAAGAAAAAAAAAAAAGGAAACATGAGTTTAAAGTTTAATGTAGGAATGGCATGAGCTGGCTTGTCTCAGAGATAATTGTTGGGAATTAATGCCAGGGCCTCTGGCCCCTGGGCAGTTTCTTGCTCGCACAACTACCCTGAAACCCCAGCCCGGATCTCCACTCAGAGGAGGGCAGAAGGGAATGGAGGAGGCAGACTGTCCCCTCTGGGACTCTGGCCATCACCCCTCGGGGGCTGCGCAAGTGCAGGCATTTCAGAAACACAGCAAGGATCCACTGGCCCAAAATTCAACGCCTTCTGCCTAAAAATCCGCCCCCCTGCCCCGGCCCCAGGGACAGTGGTAGGACACAGCAACGCGTGCCTCAGACCCCCTTCGGGAATGCAGAAGCATTCCCCAGCTGCTGGGAGTGCAGCCAGCAGGCGACCTCAGCTGGCGGCTCCTTCCGGGATTGCCTCAGCTGGAGGACGCCCCTGCACCCTAGATCACACTGCCTTCCCAGGCCTGCACATCCCCTGACAGTGATGGATCAACACAGGGTACAAAGGGCCAGCACTCTCACCCCCATTTGGGACAGCTCTGAAGGTCGTTCCAGCTCCAGGGCTTCCAGCAGGGTTGGCTGGGGCTGTTGTTCAGTTCAACTTCCCCCTCGGCCCATTCTCGCTGGTTCCCCCTTATTGCACACATGGTTCCAAAAGAACCCCCCAATACATGTCCTCATGCTTATCTCTGTCTCAGAGCTTGCTTCTTGGGGACCCCAACTTGTGACAGTGTTCAAGTGCTGTGGGAGGGGATACATATTAACCAAGTTACATTTCACAGAATCAACAAGGTAAGGGAAACTCGGAAGTCATCTAGTCCAGCCTCCCTCCCAATACAGAGACCCCCAATTTAGCATTCCAGACCCAGCTAGTGGGGCCTCAGCTTGAATGCTGACAAGGACAGTGGGCTCATCACCTCTCAGAGCAGTTCCCTCAATGTCTGGGCTGCTTCAACTGCTAGCAGGCTCTTCTCATACTGGTCAGCTCCTGCCAGGAGAGCCACAGAGCAAAGGCCTGTGTGGTGCCAGGCTGTGAGGGATACAGGTCATCCAGACCCTGTTCCTGCCTTTGGGGCAGACCAGGTCTGGGGTGAGGATGGGAGCAGGGCCCTGGCTCCCAGCACCCTCAGCAGCCCTGGGGATCTGCACTTGTCCCACATGCAGAGTTCTGCTCCAACCTCTGGATGATGGAGCTGAAAGATGCACAATGGGACAGTCACCAATGGCCTAGACACTCCACCTCTGTAAGCAGCCTGGCTGCTCATGCTGCACATTTCTAGGTGCTTTTTGATGGGCCCAGCCCCACCCTGGGGCTCTTCCAGGGGCATCCCCAGCCTGGCCCTGGGTTCCCCGTACAGCAGCCTGGGCCACAAGCTGGGGACCCATCAACCTGAGTTGTGTCATCTCCTATATGGCAGAAAAAGCCACTGGTTTGCTAAGGAATTAGCCAGTGCCCAGGGACTTTCTGGACCACGCCGCTCTGACTAAGCCAGCTCTTAGGCCCTGTTGTTGCTCTGGCCTCAGCCACAGCTAGATGTCACTGTCCTGTCAGGCTCACTAAGCACCTACCCACATACTACAGGGATGCAGTGGGGTCTACACACCCCTCCTGGACCCAATCCCTAGGCCTCTTCTGAGGTCAAGATCACAGTCCATTGGAGACCCTGCCCACCCCTTCCTCCAGGGCTCAGAGAATTACTGGTTCATTCAATAAATATGTATTGAGCTCCTACTACTTGCAGGAGATACAGCCAGGAACACGCAAACACATCACTGCCCTGCCTGGAGGTTACTGACTATCGATAGGGGAGACAGACAGAAACGAATGCAAATTCACACTCTTGTGGAGCACCCAAAGGACTGGGGTAGGAAGCTGGGGGGTGGTGGGGAGTCAGGAGCCCCCTGCTTCACTCTGAGAAGCCCGGATGGCTCAGAGAATGTGAGCTCTGCACTGTTTGAGGGAAGAGTCAGTTCACAGGGAGAGGAGGTGGAAGGGCTCACTGAAGGCTGGGAAGCAGAAGGAGCCCTTCTGTAGCTCCCGGGGCTAAACGTCCTATTTTCCTCTATACCTGCACAGGGTCAGGGGCCTGGTGGGGTGGTCAGGGGCAGCCCCATTGAGATACCTGAGTGAGAAATCAAGTCCTGGGATGAGTCCGAGCCGCTCCATAACCTCAGCGTCTCAGCTCTCCTATCTGTCTAATGGAACTTCAAACTCAAACACTCCAACCCTGCAGCCCTTTTGGAAGTGCAGCAAGGGAGTCACTCACAAGAGGCCAAGGAGGAGGAGCTGAGAACAAAGCTTAGGACCCCTTTCACCTGAATTGTCAGCAACACTTGGTTCATGGGTCCCCAGAGGTTTCCTCCACTTCATGGGGTTGGCATGACAAGCCACAGTTAAATAATGCACGTGGCCGTCATGGGAGAGCAGATGTGCCTGATAATGGGGTGGGCTTTGTTTTCTTCTGGGGTGAGGGAGTCCTTGTGCTGTGCTGGGAATGAGAAGACCTCAGTTCCAGGCCAGCAGCTGTGACACAAACCCTAAGACTTGGACAAGTCATTTAATCTCTCTGAATCTCAGAAAAGAAGCGGTGGGTACTCGTGAGAACCACCTCCGACTCCACTGTGGAGGAAACCAGAGGGGACAAGTTAAACTGTATCAGGAGACATTCAAGTCAGACGCAGGGAAGGACAGGATGTGCTGGCTGAAGGTGGTGAGAATGAAAGAGGAAGGGGCTTCTGTCAACCCTGTGGTGTCATCTCCAGCTCTGGGGACTGGGAGGGTCCCAGGGTGCACAGAGGTGCTGTATCAAAAGGCGCTTAGTGATGGCAACTGAGGGTGGCCGGTGCCAATTATTTGGGGAGAGAGAATGGGGTGGGCTGCAGGCAGGAAAGGGCCAGGAAGGTTGGAAGACACCCAGAAGAGCAAAATGAGAGCCGGTTGTGGGGAGAATGAGGGGATGAGGAAAAGAGTGCTTCTTTCTGGGTACTCCAGGGCCAAGCGGCAGCTTACTGGAGGCTGGACCCAGGGGCAAGGCAGCGAGTGGGGAAGAGGGCAAGAAAGTTGGTTTCTACAGGCCGCAGGACCCAAAAACAAACAAATATGTGCAAATGATATGCAAAAAGCAGGTGGGATTCCTTAGCCTTCTCTGGAGTCCCCTGCAAGGAAGTGGCTGAGCTCCATACAGCAGAACACTTAATCCTCTGGGTCCAGCGCCCAAGGACTTTTTCTCCCCTGACACATGCCCACTCCACAACAGCTCCCCCACCTTCTCACTGGACTGTTTATCTGGGGCCCGTCCAACAACCATGGCTTCCAGGCAGGGGCAGATTAACCAGTAAGCACGGTTTGCACCGGCTTTCATTGAGCCAGGTACACATGGGTTTAAGTGTATATTTACTTGCTAATTTGTGGTGAGCAATTTCCCATGGATATCAACACATCTTTGACATGGTGGGAAACAGGTGAAATTGTGCACTGCAGACTGGTGGGAAGGCACAATTGGGCCATGCGTTCCTTGTATATTGGGTAATCCGGCAATAGTCCCCACGAAAGTTTCTCCAGGACTGATTTAAATAACCTGAGCACTCACCTCTTTCAGTCCTTCAACTCTCTGGACCTTAATTCCCCGGGCAGGAGAAGGGGCAGGGTAGGGGCCAGCTAGAACAGCTGTTAGGGAGCTGCCATCTGTCTACACTGGATGAGCTGAGTGCAGGGGAAGGGACAAAATGACCTCTTGGGGAGCCTCCCAGCCCCGGGCCTGGCATTGGCTGGCAAGATAAAGGGTATAAAATATTGAGTGCTCAGTGGGCAGAGAGGGAAGAGCCCACAGCAAGGACTTGAGCTGGGCCTGGACTGAGAGCCCGGCCTCTGCCTCACCGGCTCCCGCTCCGGGCGAAACCTGGTGGGCCAGTTCCCTACTTAGGAGTTGGGCGGAGTCAATTACTCAGAGCCACAGCCATGGGGAAACCAATCTACATGGAGATGAGCCTTCTCCAGGATGTACTGGGCTTTGAACGTGTTCAAGGGGACAGTAGGGAAATCTTGCTCCAAGCGGAGGCCCAGGCCTATTTAAAGGTTTAATATTGTAAAAGGTCTGGCGTTGGGATTGGGGGAAGGAGGGCTAAATAATTCAGAAAGCAAACAGAGAAGTGGCTGTTGCTGATGCAGACGGAGGTTCACGCTTGGCTGGACTCGGAGCAGCATCCTGGGCTCCTGGGCAAAGCTCACAAGTGGTTACACGGGGCTGGCAGAGGAGGGAGTGATCACAAAGCCAGCCTTTAGGGCCACTTGGACAAACAACTCTGTTTCTCAAAGCACTTTCTCAAGCCTCCTCTCTCATCTTCCTCCGTCTTCACCTAGGCCCTAGGAGGTAAGCCAGAAAGACAGATAATGAGACTCAGGGAGGTTAAATGACCTACGCACATGCCTGTTAAGTGAGGGCTGGAACCCTGCACCTGCCCTCCCCACCGCCACAGCCCCCACAGGAATCCCTCAACTCTGTATGGCCTCTTTCGCTTTTCTCACTGTTTTCTGTCTTCCACCTCTGGTCTTGGTGACAAATCCCTGATACGTCAGGGATTACTGAGCCAGAGCAGCCAAGACAGACCTGGTTCTGGGCGTGGCGTTGGCACAGCTAAACTGTGTGATCTTGGGCCACTCCCATCCCCTCTATGGGCCTCGATATCCTTACATCTTTCCTCCTCTGTGGGCACTGATACCTTCGGTCCCCTTCTGGCTCTGATATCCTCTGGATCTAAGTCCCATTAAGTAGATAAGGAAATCGAGGCTGTACTTGTGGGTGGCATGAATGGGAGACAGGCTTCTTCCAGATGGCCCACCAGGGTCTGCCTCCTGCTTCTCCCCTTCACTCAGCTCAACTCAGGAGCATGACAGGGATGCACCCCCTGCCCTCTCTGCACCCCCTCGCCCCCCACCCCAGACTCATTGAGGAGAATCCAGTTTTCTGTCTCCTTCTCTTGTCTGGACCCAGAAGCAAGGACCTTACCAATGCCTAATGAAGCCAGGCCCAACCTTATTATTAAAGGCACTGTGTTAATAAATGCCTTTCAGTCCATGCAGAGAGCTAATGCACTCAGGATAAAAAAAGAGGAAAAGCCATTATCTTGAAATGTCTGGGCTCCTACCTGTGCTGAGCCCTGTGAAGTCATGATGGGTAATTACCAGCTCTCACCTTAGCACAGCACACAGCCTCAGCCGGTTACAGGCCATGACCCCTCCAAACGCAGTCCCTTCAAGACAGAGAAGTTAACGTTGTAAAAAATGGCAACTTTCTGTTTTTAGTCCCCTTCCATCCCACTTCTTTTGAGTACCCCTCCGCCATCCTTCTGGTTTCACCCCCAATATATTTGTTATCCCCGTTTTCCTTTTGTTTAGGGAGAAAAGTGATTCACTCTAAGATTCTGTAACCCAGCAGAACAGAAGCCTTACTTAAAGAGCTTTCCTCATTCTTCAGCAGACTCACTCTGAGCTGATGGTGGCTTGGACTAGGATGGAAGCAGTGAAGATGGTGGGAAGTGGTCAGGTTTGATTTGCTGATGGATTGGATGTGCGGAAGGAGAGTTGCGTGGGAATAAGGAACATCTAGAATGACCCAATTGTATGGGTGTTGGTAGCATTTACTGAGATGAAGAAGACAAAAAAGGAAGCATGCTTGAAAGAGGAGAAATAAAAAATTGTGTTTTGGCCATGCTGTGTTGGAGATGTCTGTTACGTACTCAAATGTCTAACACTTCAAATATGGTGTATACGGGAAAGGTCAGTGCTAGAGATACAGATTGGAGAGTCCTCAGACTATATGGCCCATAAATCCATAGAATATATAGCACATAGAAATAATTTAGCAAGAATGTATAGAGAAGTGATGAGTTAGCAGCCCTGGGCCCTGGGTCATCTGGTCATCCAATATTTAGAAGTTGAACAGAGGAGGAGCCATTGCAAAATGGAATTAATTACTTCTGCCGGTGTGAAGAAGCAAGGGTGGAGTGATGCTGACAGGGACAGGAAGCAAAGAGGAAAAGTGTGCCCTTCTTCCTCCTCCAGCTTTCCCATCTCCTTCTGCCGCCCACTATTGGCAGAACTGAACAGGACATTAACTAAATAAATAAATAGGCATCGGGTCAGTTCTGACTCGTAGTGATGCAGAAATGTGGTTTTCAAAGTTATCCCAGCATCCCAGAGGAGAGTATAGCTGAGTGAGTTTGAAGCTGAGAGACAATAGCTGAATAACTAGCATACACATTAAGGTGTTTGCCTACTGCCTAAAGCCAGTCTGAGTGGTCTGGCTTTCTCCTACACTTAGCTCTCAGCATCTGAGAGCTGAGAGGTGGTTGAGTAAAGCAAAGATTAGGGGAAGCTGGCATCAGCTGAGAGAGCTGCTGCCATCTTGGGAAGAGCAGATCAGTCTATTAGCTCTGAGATCAGAATGGAACTGCTGGGAATGGGCAGAGAAATAAATCTGCAGTGAAAGCCCTTGAGTGACCTAGGCTGATGGTAGGATGGGAGAAGAGGCAAGAATGAGGGGAGGTCAGCATTCCATATGAACAGGGATGAGAAGACATTTAGGCTCTCAGCTAGGATTCAGAGAGTAGAGCTTAGAGAACCCATTCTATCTCTGCAGCTGCCTCTCCTCCCATCCATCTGTGGGCAAGGTTGGGGAGGAGACAGGGAGGCCTGACTGGAACTAAATAACTCTGTCCTTCCTGTCAGAATCCTTTGGATTAGGTTCACAATGGACTCCACCTGGGGCTGGGCAGGGTGGGAAATTTCAGAGATCTGGGAAATAGGAGAAAAGGATGCAAGGATACAGGTGATTGAAGAGCCTAGGCAATTTAGTTTAGTGTCTAGGTACTCCCCATACCAACACTTCTTTACCTCTAACTCAGTGTCCTAAAAATTAACAAAATAAGGGAGGAAGAGGTGGAATGCCCTCCTGCCCCACTGGGCCCAGACTCACTCCTGTCAGCTCATTCTTTAGACTCTTCCCACACTCGTTACCTGCCAATCAGAACTACAGCACCTCAGACATGATTTACAGACATGTCACCATCTGTATATAGACAGGAGAGCTGAGATTGTCCTTCTCAAACCTCCAGCTACCCAAAGTTTCCTGTGCAGGACCTAAGGCTGAGTAATTTGAGTCCTACTCCCAACTTATATGATCATATAGATTCTTCCACTCTCCCATGTCCCCTTATACAGACTCAAGGGACTGGAAGCATTTTAAATGCTCACAATCAAGGACATCCTAAAATGCCCCAATCTGGCTTCCTATGATCAGATGAGCCCTGAGGCCCTCAATGTAACCAGTGTCCCTCAATGTAACCAGTGTCAAGCAAGGGGAAGAACCCAGGGGTCCTGGACCTCAAACAAGGGCTCTGGACATTCCCCCATCACATATTCCTGCACCACGTAGATCCCTACTTCTGCACAGGGTCTGCTGCTTCGTGCCTTTTCCTGGAACTCTCAACCAGCACTTCGTATCTGATGTGTGCAGAAAAAAAGATGGTGGAATCTAAGCTAACCACTGATTTGGACGAAAGCCCTGGTGACTATTTAAACTGAAACACATTAATAGATTTGAATATTTCATGTCAGGTACATTAGAGCAACCAGCATTATTTATTGAAAGCTGATCACCCTTGATGGGTATTAGTACATATTGCAGCACAGTCTACCAAAGGGAAAGTAGCTTCAAGGGACAAGGCAGGAGGCTTTTGTTCTCCTAGGTGCTTTTGCCCCAAGAAATGAATCTTGAATGGATGAAAGGTATTATCCAACCTCACTCTGGCTTCTGAAAAAGCTTCTGGAAGGCTCATCAGGAAGGTCTTTCAACCACTCTCCATTTTGTGTGTGGGAGTCCCATTATCGTCCCTCAGGCACAAACAGACACAGCTTTCCCCAGCTAATATTAATTTCCCATTGTCTGAAACAGAGCCCAATATCTACGTAGCTCTTCCGATTTTCTACAGAGGATGGTAAAGGAGTTGTTAGCGACTGTAGAGTCAGCCCCTGACTCATGCTGACCCCATGCACAATGGAAAGAATGAAGACAAACCACCACCATCGGCATAATCAGTTGCAGATCAGAAAACCATGATCCATAGCATTTTGACTGATTTTCAGAAGTAGATTCCTAGTCTGTCTTAGTCTGGAAGCATTGCTGAAACCTGTTCAGCATCAGAGCAACATGCAAACCAACACTGACAGACATGAGGTGCATTGGCTGGGAATCGAACCCAGGCCTCCTGCTTGGAAGGCAGGAATTCTACCACTGAACCACCAATATCTCCCTCCCAGTAAAAGAGATAGATGGGTTTAATTGATTAAGGGGGGATTTGGGTTATCATGAGAAAGAGGAGCCGTGGTGGCACAGTGGTTAAATACTTTGCTGCTAACTGAAAGGTTGGCGGTTCAAACTCACCAGGTGCTTCAAAGAGAAAGATGTGGCAGTCTGCTTCTGTAAAGGTTACAGCCTAGGAAACCCGATGGGGCAGTTCTACCCTGTCCTGCAGGGTCTCCATGATTTGGAATCCACTGGATGGTGGCGGGTTTGGTGTCGGTTATTCTCTCCTGCTGGCATAATGTTTTCATCATGTTGGGTTTCTGACACCGCCCTCTTTGGTCTGTGCTCTCAAACTCATTTGTCAGGGTCTGTGTAGGAAACAAACCACTCTAGGTGTTTTAAGCTGGAAGAAATTTAATACAGAGAATTAGGTGCTTGCAAAATTGTTGAAAGGGCTGGAGGAGTGAGCCCTAGGCTCAGCCTCCAGGGATAACTCCCGAAACTTCATAGAACTGACCCGTTAGACCTATGAGTCTACCCTATCTTTTCCTTATTTTGTGGCCATGCTGATGTTAATTTACTATTGATAAGGAAATCAAGAAACTACAAAGAAAATATATTTTGATACTAAAACAACATAAAATTTTTATTTGTATCTTTTTATTTTTGTCCTGAGTATCTGCCTCTTCAAGCCTACTGCGGGGTGGGCAATAAAACTTTTCCTCATAGCCTTTTATGTGTCCCTTTACTCATGGAACAATTTCACTTGTACATTGCATCCTGCCACGTTACCTAGTCCTGCACTGATCATTGTTCTATGCTTCTCCCCTCAGCATTCAACCCCTCCACCAGGTCCCGCCTGTTGACATCATCCAGTTTACACCATTGGCCTTGCCTTGTCTCATCACTAATTTTACTCTTCTCATGTGTGCCATCGAGTCGATTCCCACTCATAGCGACCTCATAAGACAGAGTAGAACTGCCCCATAGTGTTTCTTAGGCTGTAATCTTTTTTTGCTTTTTTCACTTTTCATAAGGTTTATTTAGAGTTTCCTGTGAGTCAGAACCGACTCAACGGCAATAGGTATGGGTAATCATAATTTTATTTTTGAATCATCTGTCTTTCTTTTTATTTTATTTTTTTAGATTAAGGTTTACAGAACAAACTAGCATTTTATTAAACAGTACACATACAGTTTCACGACATCGGTTAACAACCCCACATCATATCAACACTCTCCCTTCTCAACCTTGGGTTCCCTATTTCTAGCTTTCCTGTTCCCTCCTGCCTTCTTGTCCCCTAGGCTGGTGTGCCCCTTTATTCTCCTTTTGTTTTATGAGCTTGTCCAATCTTTGGCTGAAGGGTGAACCTCAGGAGTGACTTCGGTACTGAGCTAAAATGGTGTCCGGGGGCCATACTCTCCGGGTTTTTCCAGTTTCTGTCAGGCCAGTAAGTCTGGTCTTTTTTTGTGAGTTAGAATTTTTTTCTACATTTTCTCCAGCTCTGTCTGGGACCCTCTATTGTGATCCCTATCAGAGTAGTCAGTGGTGGTAGCCAGGGATCATCTAGTTGTATTGAACTCAGTCTGGTAGAGGCCGTGGTAGTTGTGGTCAATTAGTCCTTTGGACTAATCTTTCCTTTGTGTCTTTAGTTTTCTTCATTCTCCCTTGCTCCTGAAGGGGTGAGACCAGTGGAGTATCTTAGATGGCCGCTCGCAAGCTTTTAAGACCCCAAATGCTATTCAACAAAGTAGAATGTAGAACATTTTCTTTATAAGCTGTGATATGCCAATTGAGCTAGATGATCTCCAAGACCATGGTCCCCATCCTAGGCTGTAATCTTTACGGAAGCAGATCGTCAAGTCTTTTCTCCATCCAAGTGACTGGTAAGCTTGAACTACAATCTTTCAGTTAGCAGCCAACGGCTTAAATTAAGCCGCCAGGGCTCCTTTTTCTTCTCTAGGGCATGTCTAACACCTTGCCTCCCCTGCTAGAGTATAAAGTTTTGTAGGACAGGGCTCTTTATCTTTCCTTTTATTGGATAGAACAAATTATGTTTCCCAGACATTAACTAATGAACAAGCAAATCCAAAAACCAGACCAAACCCGTTACTGTGGAGTGGATTCAATGAATATGCCATGACAGTAGGAAAGAAGGGCATTTTTAAGTAGTATCAAATGGTGAAACACCAACTGTAAAGACGAAGGACAAAGTGGTTCATTACTCTTGGTACATATTGCCATGTTGGTTTTCAGAAGGGTTGCATCCATTTGTGCTGCTACAGCCCTATATGAATGTGCCTGTTTTATCACAGCTTCACCAGAATTAACTCTATGGGGCAGTTCTACTCTGTCCTATAGGGTCTCTGTGAGTTGGAGTCGACTCGACGACAACAGGTTTGGTTTTTTTGGTCACCAGAATTAGGTGTTATCATTAACATTGTTTTCTAAATATGTTTTTCGTTTGTCATTATTGCCTTCCAGTCAATCCTGACTCATGGCGACCCCATGTGTACAGAGTAGAACTGCTCCATAGGATTTTTTCTTCTTTTTTTTTAATTTTTATTTTGCTTTAGGTGGAAGTTTACAAATCAAGTCAGTCTGTCATGCAAAAATTTATATACACTTTGCTATATATTCCTAGTTGCTCTCCTCCTAATGAGACAGCACACTCCTTTTCTCCACCCTCTATTTCCGTGTCCATCCAGCCAGCTTCTGTCCCCCTCTGCCTTCTCATCTCCACTCCAGATAGGAGCTGCCCACATAGTCTCACTCCTCACCAATGTCATTTTCTATCCTATAGTCCAGTCCAATCCCTTTCTGAAGAGTTGGCTTTGGGAATGGTTTTTGTCTTGGGCTAACAGAAGGTCTGGGGACCATGACCTCCAGGGTCCTTCTAGTCTCAGTCAGACCATTAAATCTGGTCTTTTTAAAAGAATTTGAGGTCTGCATCCCACTGTTCTCCTGCTTCCTCAAGGCTTCTCTGTTGTGTTCCCTGTCAGGGCAGTCATCAGTTGTAGCCAGACACCATTTAGTTCTTCTGGTCTCAGGCTGATTGCTCCATAGGATTTTCAAGGTTGTTGACCTTTCAGAAGCAGATTGCCAGGCCTGTCTTCCAAGGCACCTCTGGATAAGTTCAAACTCCCAATTTTTCAGCCAGTAGTCATTTGTGCCACCCAGGGACTCCTATGTTTTTCATTACCCAAGAAGTGTAAAAATGCTGCTTCATTTTTATTTTAAAAGTTTTTTTTTCTCAAAGATTAATACTTTTCCTAATGACTTCTATTAGTTTACCATTTTGATTTTTTCTTTCTGAGTTGTCTTTTCTTATTCTTTGCCCATTAATGCTAGCTGCTTTTAAAAATAACTTTGGATTGGGTATTAATGTTGTATAGATTTTCATTCTTTGAAAGCTTTTAATTTTACAAGTATCATTTTATACGTACTTGCCCCAAGCAGAGTGTAAGCTCCTTTCTTTATGTACATTTCCCTAATTCAGGGCTCTACATCTGTCAATTATGTAAATATACCATGTATAATTATAGTAATATTCATAGCTACCTTTTTTAAAATTCCTAATCTGAGCCAGACTCTTTAAATTTGTTCTAGCATCTCATTTAATCTTCACAACAACCCCCACGCAAAATACGAAACTAAGTCACTGACAGGTTAAGCAAGAGGCTCCAAATCAAACCAACCCCAACCCAACCCTTTGCCATCCATTCAATTCTAACTCTTAGCTCCAACTCATAGAGACCCTACAGGACAGAGTAGAACTGTCCCATAGAGTTTTTAAGGAGCACATGGTGGATCTGAACTGCCAACCTCTTGGTTAGCAGCTATAGCACTTAACCAGTATGCCACCAGGTTTCCAGTGACCCTATAGGACAGAGTAAAACTGCCCATAGGGTTTCCAAGACTGTAAATCTTTATGGTCTTTCTTTGGCAGAGCTGCTGGTGAGTTTGAACTGCCACCCTTTTGGTTAGCAGCCCAGCACCTAACCACTGCACCACTATGGCTCCTCAGCAAGAGGTTACACAGGCACTGTATCTGAATGCAGGTCTTTCTGACACCAAATTCCATGTTTGTTTCACCCATTCCCTGCCATCTCTGTAATTAAATGCCCCCTTTTTTTTAAGCCTTGGAAGAGGCAGTTTCCACTGTTTGGGGCCCTTGTCACCCCACCCTTCTGCTCTTCTCATCTCACCCCAGCCCACAGCCTGGCAAAGGTTAAGACTCCCTTCCTTCCTCAGAGCTGAGGGCCTTTGGAGGAAGTCTCTCTTGACTTTCACTTAGTATGCAGAAGAGGGAGGGGCGAGGCAAGGAGGGAGACAGAACGGAGAGGAGACAGAAGGGAAAGAGGAAGGAAGGAGGAGAGGAAGGGAGAAGGGAGATGACCCCGAAAGGTGTGACAAAATGGAGGAAGCGGAGGGAACAGACAGGCTGGGGAGCCTCTGCTTTTATAACCGGATTAGCTACTAAATCGGTTGTTATCAAATTCATTTACAATTCACAGATGAGCCTGAGGAAGATTTAAAAGAGAGAGAAATCAGAGGAGAGGCTGGCAGACATTAATTACTAGAAATTAAACTGTTTGATGAGGAATAATCCAAGGAGAGGAGACGAAGAGGCAGATGACAGGTGCTCAGAGGGCTTGGTAGCCTGGGAAGGTGAGGGGCTCTAGGTCCTGGACAGCAGGAAGCGGGTTGGGGGCAGTGGGCATGGGCTCTGCAGACCTCACTCTGACTTCCAGTAAGGGACAGAAAGCATTTGCTACTAGGTACATGCCATCTGTTCTGGTATGTATCTAGAAATTTGCAGGACCAATGAAGACCCTCCTGTCTGTGGATTACTGGAACCTGCACCAATGATCCTTAAAAAATGCAATTCAAAATGTAGGATCATAGGAATGGCACAACACCAGGCAGCATTCATTCTGTGCACATGGAGTTCCTAAGAGTTAGGGGTTTAGCCAATTTGTGAAAAGGTGTAGCTTTCAATGGTTTTGCCCATTTGTAATGTTAATATATGCTGATGACTCTGTAACCTTCCTTGGATTCCCCTGGCTGCAGGCTTGTCCTCTTCTCACTTTTGTCTTCTTGAATATATGCTGGCTAGAACTTTCTTTTTGCTTTACTAAACCTTGTGATGTTTTTTCCCCTATAACAAATTTCTATTCACTAAATGTTAATAGAAAAAGATAGGAGTGGAAAGTCTTTTATGTTCTGGCTTATGTAAAAGGTTCCTGAAAAGATATTTTCCAAGATTACCCTGTCATCTTTGTACCTCAGGGCCCAGTTGACACATCCTTGTGAGCCCTTGTGAACCCAGCTCCAGCTGGTTCACATTCTCTATGCTCAAGGATAGGGAATAATCACTCCAATATTACTACAATACATTTGCATTTAAAACTGGCATCCTAAATATAAAGATGAACAATAAAATTGAGGGCAGTAAGCATTTTAATTTTTTTACTTAGAATGTTATTAAATAACAACACCATAACAACAAATTTTAGGAGTGGTAGAATTCTTGCCTCCCGTGTGGGAGACCCAGGTTAGATTCTCGGCCAATGCACCTCATGCAGGACCACCGCCTGTCTGTTAGTGGAGGCTTGCATGTTGCTATGATGCTGAACAGGTTTTGCCAGAGCTTCCACACTAAAACAGACTGGGAAGAAAGGCCTGGCAGTCTACATCCAAAAATCAGCCCACAAAAACCCTGTGGATCACAACAGTCTGATCTCCAACTGATCATAGGAATGGCACAAAACCAGGCAGCATTCATTCTGTGCACATGGGGTTCCTATGAGTTAGGGGCTTACTTGAAGGCAGCTATCAACAACAACAACCAGTATGCAGAATCACCAAAATTATCCCATTTGTAGTTCATAGCTTCTACACACACATGCATTTCACTCTTTCCAGAACAGTGGAAATACTGTGCAAAACTAAACTGTTCTTATTTCACTTCTTGGTATGCCGACATTCTACCAACTCTTTCTACTTTCAGTTTACTGATAGATGACTAAAGAAAGACAAAGGAAAAGGAACTATGGGTTGTCCTGTCTTTCCCTTTCCTTCTGTCATCAGTTTCAGCGTCAGTGGTTGAGCCGCGTAGTGGCCTTTCTAGCCTTGGTCTTGTAACTCCTACCCAGTGATTGGGCCAGACTCTGTGATAGGGTAATTGTAGCCCACCAAAGAGATTGGTCAGTTTTGCCATCCCGCTGGGCTTGAAATGAGCCATCCCAGAGGTAGGAGAGAAGAGCCCACCGGCACCAAAGAAAGAGAGACTCAGAGGCCCAGGAGCAGGAGACAGTGAGGTGGGCTTCCAGCCTGAGGAAAGAGAAAGCCGAGTGCCTTTAGCCAAGGAGATGCACAGTATCAGGGAGAGGTATGCTGTGAACATGGCTGAGAAGAGGCAGTCCTGATAGAAGAACTGTATCCTTGAGTGTTCCTGAGCCTGAATTGTAACCTGTTACTTCCCTAATAAACCCCATAATCCTGAGTATGGTCTGTGAGTTCTGTGTGGTCATTACAATGAATTATCGAATCCAGGAGAGAAATAGAGTGGGATAGTTAGTGTAAGAATTGGCAAAGATGGCGGAGAGAGGAGGCATGTCTGACTCTCTCCCACCCCCCCCATAGGAATCAGCCTTGGGCTGTTGATCTTGATTCTCCTTTCCCCTTGTGAAGTTATAGGAGGCCAGGCACTGCCCCCTTACCCCTTTTACAGGTTGGTTAATACAAAGAAGTAACAGGAATTAGAAAGGAAGTAATAGGGTTCCTTGGTCATCCAGGAAATCCTGGTGGTGTGGTGGTTAAGAGCTAAAGCTGCTAACCAAAAGTTTGGCAGCTCAAATCTACCAGGTGCTCCTTGGAAACTCTATGGGGGCAGTTCTACTCTGTCCTATAGGGTCGCTATGAGTTGGAGTCGACTGGACAGCAGCAGGTTTTGTTTTTGGTTTTGGTCATTCATGTTTGTTAGAATGCTATTGCCTTCCTTCTAGTTCGAAGAAAGTTCTGGTTTGAACAGAAAGCATGGCCTCTAGGGGCTGTCAGTGCCCCCCTCACCCTGACTCCTTACTCAGTCATAGTTGTAACACACTTCCCTTATACTCTCATGGGCCATCATGAGAGCTATACGGGAACAGGGCAGCAAGGAACAGCAGACATGAAGGTTGCACATACCTCCTCTGCTCATGGACAGGCTCCATTGTCCCACTGGACTTCACACACACAAGTTCAAAGACAAGATTAAGAATTTCAGGATGTTGATAACAGAACATTAAAACAAGGATGTGGGCAGGGTATAGGGAAAACATAAGGGATAAACACTTTTTTCTGGGGCTAGTACAGCAGAATGGAGCTCTGGTGACACAATGGCTAAGCGTTTGGCTGCTAACTGAAAAGGCTGGTGATTCAAACACACCCAGCCGCTCTTTGGGAGATAGACCTGGTAATCTACTTCCATAAAGATTATAGACTAGAAAACCCTATGGGGAATTTCTACTCTGTCATATAGGGTTGCTATGAGTTGGAATCGACTCCACCGCCATGGTACAGCAGAACAGTTACCTCCCTTGGCCTGAAGGCACTAGGGCCTCAGAAGGAAGGAGTAATGGAGAGAAGCTCCCTTGAGAGAAGCCATGACCTTAGGTCGAGAGCCACAGCCAGTCTCAGACCACCCCACAAGGAAGAAGGTAAAGAAATATATACCTCAACCTCAACTTCCTTCCTCCCTTCAGTTTCCTGCTGGGGGTCGCCATTGCCAAACCTAACGGGAAGCCAGAGGGCAAGTAAGCCCATCCCATAGGTCAGCCTCCAAGAGCAGAGACCAGGGTAGAGAAGGGTAGATAGTGGATCTGGGCTGAAACAGAACACACCAGCAGAGTGCTGCTGTCAGTTAATGTGCCACATCCTCCCTGGACTAAGAGGTAGGGACAAAACTCTAACTAGGCCATTCAGGTGCTATCCCCTTGGCATCTGAATTTTGAGTGGAGCAACACAAGGACGAAGACAATTATAACTGAATCACCCTAACTGTTGTGTTGTGATAAAACTGTCTACTAGTTCTTGCTGCCTAGATCCCTGGAGCTGCACTACTTACTTCCTATCCTTTCCAAGACCTGGTTATTCACTCGTTCCTGCTATATTAAAAAAAAAAAAAAATCAAACCAGTTGCTGTCGAGTCAATTACAACTCATAGTGACCCTACTGGATGGAGTAGAACTGTCCCATGGGGTTTCCAAGGAGCAGCTAGTAGATTTGAACTGCCAACCTTTTGTTTAGCAGCTGAGCTCTTAACCACTGCACCACCAGGACCCCTCTTGCTGTATAGGATGTCGCACATTCTACTAGTAAATTCTCTTTTTGTTTTAGAGTACAAGAGTTAATTTTTATTGCCCAAACCAACAAGCCCCAAATGATGTAAGCTCCTAAACATTGGAGAGAGAGAGGAGGTCCTCAAACTGACAGCTGTGTAGATTTTGTAAATTTTATGTGGCAGAGCCAGGAAGCAGAGACCAGGTAGAGCACTACTTCAATAGTCCAGGTGAGGGATGATGAGGGCCTGAATCAGGAGCAAGAGGATATGATTTTGTGAGCATCTAGCCAGTTTCTGCCACAAGTTCCTACTTTAAATGTATGACAGTGAAAGGTCTAATGTTTGGTTTGGAAAATGTGGTCACCATATGTGTTGCCTTCCTGTCGTCAGCCAGGTATCGTAGAGTTCTGGGGTGAAACAAAGATTCATAAGATCTAGGGCTGGCACTTCAAGAAGTTACCTACATAAAGATCTCTAATACAAGGTAGTCAGAAAAGTGTGTCCTAGTGCAGGGAGCGAAACTTCAGTGGGTGAACTGGGAAGGAAGGAGACTCATTCTGACAGTGGGAAGCTGAGAGGACAGCATGAAGGGCTGAACTTGAGATGGGTGTGCTTTGTTATGTTTTTATTTCCCAGCACTTTGCAGAGAGCTGTGCATATAACATGTTTAACCCAGCTGCTCCAAACATAGCTGTGGTTATAGGAGGGGGTATGTGTGTGTGGCAGGGGAAGGGGTAGTACATAGACAACTACACAGGCCTAAAGTCTGGGGCCTGGACCCAGCCCCGTGACCTTCAGTTGTAGGAATTTCTTCTCCCCTGCAACAAATGAACAAAAACCTTCACCATACTGAAGCAGGGAACTTATCTGTACCCCAAGGCTCCAGGACCCATCCTGGTCTCAATCTCATTGCTCTCTAGTCTCATTTCCAATGACTGAGTGTAGGGGTGAGATGGAAAAGCTGGGAGAACAAGGACAGAAACAGGTCCCAGGTGAAACTCCTGACTGGGGCCTGTTCACTGGGGATAGCCCACACTCCCAACCTGCTCACTCAAAGGTATAGCTGCCAAACAATTGAACTGCAAAACTATGGTAGAGTTGGAATGTTCTTCTGCATGTTAATAAAAAAATTATTCAAAACTTGAAAATAAGTCAAAAATATTGCCACTTGTACTTTAAATTTATATTAGAGCATTTTCCCATAAGCCTGCTGTCTTAGTTATCCAATGCTGCTAAAATAGAAATACCACAAGTGGATGGCTTTAACAAACAAATTTATTCTCTCACAGTCCAGGACACTAGAAGTTTGAATTCAGGGCACTAACTCTGGGGGAGGCTTTCTCTATCTGTCAGCTGTGGGGGAAGGTCCTTGTCATCAGTCTTCCCCCGGCCTAAGAGCTTCTCAGTGCAGGGACTCTGGGTCCAAAAGGCACACTCTGCTCCAGGCACTACTTTCTTGGTGGTATGAGGTCCTCATGTCTCAACCTAATCTTGTATATTGAGTCCTGCTTCGTTAACATAACTGCCTCTAATCCTGCCTCATTTATATCATAGAGGTAAGATTTATAACACATAGGGAAATCACATCAGATCACAGAATGGTGGACAAACACACAATACTGGGAATCATGGCCTAGCCAAGTTGACACATATTTTGGGGGGAACGCAATTCAACCCATAACATTCTACCCTTTGGTCTCCCAAAATTCATGTCCTTTTCACACTTAAAACGTGTTCACCCTATCACATCACACCAAAAATCTTAAATCAACTCTAAGTCCAAAATCCAAATATTCTTCATCTGTGAAAATCTAGATTTAAGTTATCTGCTTCCAAAGTACAATGGCGGAAGGGGCACAAGCTAGATATTTCCTTACAAATGGGAGAAGTTGGAGGGAAAGAAGGGATAACAGGCACCAAGCAAGTCAGCAGAACACATTACATTAGCTCTCAAAGCTTGAAAATAATACTGTTTTCTGAGACCATTTAGGCAATGGTCCTGCCCTCCAGACTCGGGTGTTAGCCATACTGTCCGGATTCTAGGTGGAGGCCCCTTGGCCCTGGGCTTCAGCTCTGCCTTCCAGGCCCCCTGGAATGGTAACTCTGCTCCCTTAGATTTGGGTGGCCCCATTCTCCTAGCCCATCTGAGTGACAACTGTACCACCTTGGCCCTGGCAAGCCCTGTTCTTCTGCCCTTTGGGCATGGCAGCCCTGCCCCCTCAACTTTGGGCAGAGGATCTGGCCCCATTCCACCAGCCGTCATGAATGGCAGCCCCATACTCCAGAACCAAGCTAGTGAAGATCTGACTCTTTGAAACCTAGGAGGCTGTGACTCCACACTTTGAAACCACAGAGGCCATGGCTCCACCCTTTGAGGCCCCAGAGGTAGAGCTCTTACCCTTTGAGACTAACACAGCTCTGCTTCCTGTGTTCCTTGTCCCTTCATCTTCTGCTTCCTTGTTCCTTTGCCTCTTGGCCCCTTGGGCCTTGCTACCTGTGACTGCCCTGGTGGGGCAAGTGTTCCAAAGCTCTGTAGCTCCACCAATAAGTGCCCGGAGGCACTCCATTTCCGCCAGTAAACTTCAGGCTGGAAGACACTCAGCTTTCTTGTTCCATTGATCGGCAAGTCTAGCTCCACTGATAAGTACCTGGAGGCACCCCATTCCGTCAGAAAGCCTCGTGTGCAAAGGCACTCAGCTCTCTCACTCAGTGGGTCCGTTCCAGCACTGTCTCATGCTGGTCTCCTGGTTCTGCTGCTGCTGTTTCTCTGCTGCTGCTCCTTGCCATCTACACCATATCCAGTGTAACAGCTCTCCTCATTTCCTTCTGAGTCCTCACCAGAATTGTCTTTGATGTCCATAATTCCACCAACAGTCTCTTCAAGGCAATCTAGGCTTTTACTATCAGGCACTTTAAAACTCTGCCAGCCTCTATCCATTCACAGTTTCAAAACCAATTCCACAATTCAGCTATCTGTTAGAGCACACCCCGCCCTCTTGGTACCAAATTCTGTCTTAGTTATCTAGTGCTGCTATAACAGAAATACCACAAGTGGATGGCTTTAATAAACAGAAATTTATTCTCCCTTGGTCAAAAAAAAAAAAAAAATCTAGTAGGCTAGAAGCCCAAATTCACCTGCCTAAGTGTCTTCTCTCTTGGGATTGTATATTGTTTGACTTAATATTGGCTTTTAATTAAGACCCACACTCCGCAAAGTTAGATGTTAACTTATAGACAATTGATAAGTTGCAAATAATTTTTTTCCATAAAGGTGCAAATCAATTTTATCTAGTTGAAAACATAAGTCCAAAGGTTATGACTTTATTGCCCTATAGAACATTAACCAAGTTTTGTAGTTAGTTTAGCAATCTTTCTTTCTCTGACTGTATATATTCTCATATATCCTTCTTTGAAATAGTTTTACCATTCTGCTTGTTTACTCATTCATGAGTTAAATAAGTGCTCGGTATATTTATATGAGGTCCGTAGGTGGTGCAAATCATTTTCGTTAGGCTGCTAACCTAAAGGCTGGTAGTTGAAACCCACCCAGCATTAACATGGTAAGATACACATCTGCTTCCATTAAGATTACAGCAAAGATAGCATTACTGAACCTTTTAATCAAGGACTCAATAGATGAGTCCTGATCAAAAGGGGGAAAATGTGGAAGAGAATTTTAAATTTCTAACAGAATCCACACTTACTGGAACAGGCTGGAGGAACCCCCAAATCTCTTGCCCTTAGAAAGTTTTTTTTTTTTTTAATTTTTATTGTGCTTTAAGTGAGTTTACAAATCAAGTCAGTCTCTCATATAAAAATTTGTATACACCTTGCTATATACTCCTAATTGCTCTCCCTCTAATGAGACAGCCTGCTTCTTCCCTCCACTCTCTTTTCCTGTCCATTTCGCTAGCTTCTGACCACATCTGCCCTCTCATCTCCCCTCCAGATAGGAGATGCCAACATAGTCTCAAGTGTCTACTTGAGCCAAGAAGCTCATTCTTCACCAGTACCTTTTTCTGTCCCATTGTCCAGTCCAATCCCTGTCTGAAGAGTTGGCTTTGGGGATAGTTCCTGTCTTGGGCCCTGAGAAAGTTCTGAACCTTGAACTGAAACTATCACCAGAAGCCATCTTCAAACTAAGCAACAGTTTAGCTGAATTAGTAAAGAATGTTTGCCTTGAGCATTGTGCTGTTTTAAAGAATTATCTATATCAGATCATATTGACAATAACCAAAACCAAACCTGTTGCCATCAAGCCAATTCCAACTCATAGCAACCCTATAGGACAGAGTAGAACTGCCCCATAGGGTTTCCGAAGAGCGGCTGGTGGATTCGAACTGCCAACATTTTGGTTAGCAGCTGAACACTTAACCACTGCACCACAAGGGCTCCAAATTGACAATAACCCCCCCCCCAAAAAAACCACTGCTGTCGAGTCCAACTCAAAGCAACCCTATAGGACCGAGTAGAACTGCCCCATAGAGTTTCCAAGGAGCACCTGCTGGGCATGAACTGCGAACCTTTTGGTTAGCAGCCGTAACACTTAACCACTACGCCACCAGGGTTTCTTTAAATTATAGATGAATAGTTTATGGGGCAGTGAGTCTAAATCAATGGTGGTGAAATAACACAGATACAGCAAGAACGGTGACACAATGTGAAGAATATAACCGATGTCGTTGAACTGTACGTGCAGAAATTGTTGAATGGGTGTATGATCTGCTGTGTATATTTGCACCAAAAAAAAAAAAAAAGATCACAGCCAAGAAAACCCTACTGAGCAGTTCTACCCTCTAACACGTGTGGTTACCATGAGTCCAACTCGATGGCAACTAACAACAACATATTTATGTGAGCATCATGTTTTAACTTTGACAAGGGAAACTTCCATTCACCTGCATTTTTTATTCTCTTTAAGGCTCCCTCATAGACAACCACATCATCTAAATACAACTAGGGAGGGAGACCACGGGATGTTTGAGCAATGATGGTAGTGGTGGGGTTGGGGGGATCTCCCAAAGAGGCCTCCTTTCATTTTCATGGGGATAGGTTGTCTTTTTATACTCCCCATCTCACAGCAGCCATTTCAGCCTGGAGTCTCAAGCCTCACAGGACTGTCCGGGCACACAGAGATGAGTAGGATGCCCAAGTAGACTTATCCCTTCTCAGCCTCCCTTGGGTGGTCCCGGCATCACTGGCCTGTTAAAGCTGTAATTATGTTGTTTTCCTGTGGTGGTGGTGATGGTGGTGGTAGTGGTGCTCAAGGGCAAGAAGGTGGAGAAAGAGGTGAAAGAGGAAAATACTTTCAAATCAATCAGTCTACCCACCCAATTTCCATCCCTAAGAGGCAATTTTCCTAATTTAGGCTGGATTCCCCCATATGAACCCCGTATGGGAATGCCTCTGTACCCAACTCTCATTCTTTCTCTCTCTCTCTCTCTCACACAGCTACTCTGCAGGTCCCTGCCCCGCTTTTCTCTTCTTCCTTACCTCCCTGCAAGTGCTCCTCCTTTTTTCCTAAATGCGTTAGGGAACTTGGAGTTAAAATGAGAATGATAAAAATGGCAAGAACTCAAAGCCAATTTGTTTTAATATGCTACTGGAGCATTCCTGAAATGTATTATTTTTGCATACATTACTTTGAAATGCAAATTACAAGAACTGTCAGTAACTATCTCTCTGATCTCCTGGGGTTAAAGGACAAAGGGGAGAAAATTACTTGAAAACTCATTTGCCAACTCTTTTGTAGCAAAGAACCCTCTTCCATTCCCCATGGCTATCTTCTGCTCCTCTGAAACAGGCTAAAGTCCTGGAGTTGTCTTCACACCATAGTGAACAGTGTTGCTTTCACAGCCAGTGGCCTTGCAGATAACTACCAGCCCAGGGAACAGGTCTGGTCAGTGAGAATGAAAACATAGTTACCTTGTTTCAGTTTTGCTTGCCTCTTTATAACACTAGCTAGAATACAAGAAGGAAAGGGACCAGGAAGACTTACAGAAAAAAAAAGTGTTGATTAACTTCTAAACTGTCCTCATCTGCAAAGTTTATTGTTGTCCTTAGGTATCCGTGAGTCGGTGAGAGTGAGTCGGTTAGTCAGTGACCCTACTTACAACACAAGAAAACACTGCCCACTGCTGCGCCATCCTCACAATCATTGCTATTTTTGAGCCCATTGCTGCAGCCACTGTGTCAGTCCATCTCATTGAGAGTCTTCCTCTCCTTCAGTGACCCTCTACTTCACCAAGCATGATGTCCTTCTCCAGAGACTGGTCCCTCCTAACAACATGTCCAAAGTAAGTGGGACAAAGTCTCACCATCCTCATTTCTAAGGAGTATTCTGGCTATACTTCTTCCAAGGCAGATTTGTTTGTTCTTTTGGCAGTCAATGGTATATTCAATATTCTTTGCCAACACCATAATTCAAAGGCATCAATTCTTCTTTGGTCTTCCTTATTCATTGCCAAGCTCTTGCATGTGTATGAGGTGATAGAAAATACCATGACTTGGGTCAGGCGCACCTTAGTCCTCAAAGTGACGTTTTTGCTTTTTAACACTTTAAAGAGGTCTTTTGCAGCAGACCTGCCCAATGCAATATGTCGTTTGATTTCTCGACCATTGCTTCCATGGGTGTGGATTGTGGATCCAAGTAAAATGAAATCCTTGAGAACGTCAATCTTTTCTCCCTCCATTTATCATTATGTTGCTTATTGGCCCAGTTGTAAGAATTTTTGTTTTCTTTATGTTGAGGTATAATTCATACAGAAGGCTGTACGTAGTCTTTCATCTTCATCAGTAAGTGCTTCTGGTTGATTAGAACTCCAAATTCGGAACTCAGGCTAACTCATTAAAGTCTCAGTGCTTGTGTTCTTAACCTTATATTCACAGGCCTGACGTGTAGTGTAGGTCACAAAAACATTACTGGTCCAGTGTTCCTTTATCACAAACCTTCTCCTGCAGTTTCCATATCTATGAGAATAGGAACTCCTATTCTAAAGACAAAAGGACTTTGTCCTGATAATAACGGTTAACTTTTTTTTTCAGTACTTGCTGTATGCCAGGCACAATGCTGTGTGTTTGTCATGGATTGAATTATGTCCCCCAAAAATATGTGTATTAACTTGGTTAGGCCGTGATTCCCAGTATTGTGTGGTTGTCCTCCATTTTGTGATTGTAATCTTATGTTGAGAGGATTAGGGTGAGATTGTAACACTACCCTCACTCACGTTACCTCCCTGATCCAATGTAAAGGGAGTTTCCCTGGGGTATGGCCTGCACTGCCTTTCATCTCTCAAGAGATAAAAGGAAAGGGAAGCAAGCAGAGAGTGGGGGACCTCATACCATCAACAAAGCAGCATCAGGAGCAGAGCAGTCCTTTGGATGCTGGGTCTCCACACCTGAAAAGCTCCTCGACCAGGGAAAGATTGAGACAAGGACCTTCCTCCAGAGCCCACAGAGATAGAAAGCCTTCCACTGGAGCCAACGCCCTGAATTTGGACTTGTAACCTACTAGATAGACTGTGAGAAAATTAATTTCTCTTTGTTAAAGCCATCCACTTGTGGTATTTCTGTTATGGTAGCACTAGATGACTAAGAGAGTGCTTTACATGCTTTATCTTGATTAATCCTCACAAGAATTGCTTTTATTACTGAGGATTGTGTGCCAGACACGCTCTTATTCCCCTTCTTAAGATGAGAAAATTATGACTTCAAAATATTAAATGACTTGCCCAAGGTTATACAAATAGGAAGTAGCAGTTAGTGTTGGAACCCAGGTCTGTGTTACCCAAGGTTGGTGCATTTAATCATTCTGCATTCTGAATACACTCTTAGTCTCCTATACCTGGCCCTACGCTGAATTCCTGACATGCAGTCAAAATCAAACCCGCTGCTGTCCAGTCGATTCCAACTCATATCGACCCTGTAGGACAGAGTATAACTGCCCCATAGGGTTTCCAAGGAGCGGTTGGTCAATTCAAACTGCTGACCTTTTGATTAACAGCCAGACCCTTAGCCACTGGCCCACTAGGGCCTCAGGCATGCAGTAGGGGTTCAATAACTGTTTCTCATGTGACTGATTCTCAAGTCTCCATCTTTTGACCTAATTTCTCAGCTCTATGTCTGCCATGTGAGGAGCCCTGATTGTGCAGTGATTAAGAGCTCAACTGCTAACTAGAAGGAAGATGGTTCGAACCCACTAGCACCCCTTCAGGAAAAAGACATGGCAGTCTGTTTCTATAAAGATTATAGCCTAGAAAACCCTATGGGGCAGATCTACTCTGCCCTACAGGGTCACTAGGAGTTGCAATTGACTCAGTGGCAACAAGTTTGGTTTTGGTTTCCGTCTGCCATTTATACAGGACATTTTCAGTTAGTTGTACTAAAGCCACTTCAACTCAGTATGTCCACAACTGAATCCATCTTCTTCTCCACCTAAACGTCCTTCCTTCCCAATGGTTGAATCTCTCCTGATGATAGTACCAGTTTTCCAGTCCCCAAGCTAAAAATCCTACAGTCATTTTGTAGCTTGGCCTGGGTTGGGAGGTAGGAATACGTAAAGGATGGCTCCCTCTCCTATCTAATTTAACACCAAACCTGACTGCTTTTCTCTCTGAAGGAACTCTTGGAAGCCACCCTGGCCTTAGCTCTCCTCTCCCCAGGCCAATGGCTGATACAGCCTTCAGGCTAGGACCCTTTCTCCCTGAGGACACTTCTTCTCCTTCCCTACTCCTACCCCCAGGATCTCAGGTCTTTAACCCCACACATTTCCAAAACCGTAGAGCCCAATGGTGGGCCATATAGAATTGCCTTTTTTTAATACAATAATGTTTGTTTAGGTGTGTGTTGGACTTGCACTGGGATTTGTTTTGTGTTTGTTTGAGGAAAGGAGATTGACTGTTTCCTGTCATCATAAAGAAAATATAAATTCATGTCCCACAGACCTTGTCTCGCTACAGGGAGCACAAGCTGCCCTGGTTGCCTTGCCAGATGGTGATTTTCGGCCTTTCACCTCTGACCTCCCACCATTTGCTCCAAGAACCCAGATCCCACCATTATAAAACAAAAAACCTACTGTTTCTGGGAAGGTTAGCACAAATTTATTATCTTTATTGTACTTACTGTAAGTGTCGTTATGGCAAATTTTCTAGTCACAAAAATTACATAAAATAAGTGTCTCTGTGGCTTTAAAATACTAACAAATAATTCTGTTAGTAATTGAAAATTGTAAAAAATACTAGTAAGAATCAAATCTACTGCTATAGGACTGCAAAACAAAGATTTTAAAAAGGCAATACTATTGCTGATTGAAACAAGCATTATTGGCTAATAAGGGGTGGGGAATATCCCTGGGTGCCCCGAGGAGTTAAGCACTGGACTCCTGATTAAAAGCTTGGCAATTCAGACGGCTCGCAAATCCAAAACCTGCAGGCCAGGCAGCAGGCCGGAGACTTCTGCAGGCTTACATGCCAAGATCCGTAGGTCAGGGGATGAGAAGAGCGTAGGGTCGAGAGACTGAGTTTTACCAAAACCTCCATTTACACTCTGGAGGCAGGTCACCCTCCCACGGAAACTCTCTGTCTTAGTTATCTAGTGCTGCTATAACAGAAATACCACAAGTGGATGGCTTTATCAAAGAGAAATTTATTGTTTCATAGTCTAAAAAACCAAAACCAAACCTGTTGCTGTCGAGTCAATTCGGACTCATAGGGACCCTATAGGACAGAGTAGAACTGCCCCATAGAGTTTCCAAGGAGCGCCTGGTGGATTCGAACTGCTGACCTTTTGGTTAGCAGCCGTAGCACTTAAACACGACACCACCAGGGTTTCCAAAGACAACTGTTTTTGCCCGGTTTCAATCTGGGGACACTTTGTGTACGAGGTGAATGTGATAGCCACTACACTACAGAAACCTAGGAGTCTGAATTCAGGGTGCCGGTTCCAGGGGAAGGCTTTCTCTCTGGGAAAAAAAAAGGATTGGCAATTCAAACCCACCCATTGGTGCCACAGAAGAAAGACCTGGTGATCTGTTTCTGTAACGATTATAGCCAAGAAAGCCCTACGGAGCTCAGTTCTAATTTTAACACATGGCATTGCCGTGAGTGACTCCGCCACAATGGGTGTTAGCCTTGACGAAAGGAGAGTGACTGCCCTGTCACCCTTTAGGTATCCTTACTTCCCAATCCAGGCCACACTGAGTCCCATTTATCCATGAGATTGGCCATGTGGAGGGGGTGGGATGAAGGTCTGGGAATGGGGGTCCAGAGAAGAAAAGTGGGTCTGTGCCCCTCTTTGGACCCAAAAACCACTCCACCAGCCCTGAGTCTCTCCTCTCTCCTCCTTAGACCAGCGCATATCCTAAAGACCATATCTGTCAAGCTATATGAAGGCTTTGCAGGCTATTATGAAAGTTTATACAAATCTGATTATCCCTCCAGTGAACCAAATTATACCGAATTCTTCCAACAAGATTATTGTCAAGTGGATTTGTGGAATTTACTGCCAGCGGCCTTGGCTGGTAATGGGAAGGAGCAGAATAAACAGAAACCTTTGTCCCTCTCTTAGTTCTTTCCTTCATCCTCCTTTCCTCTCCCAACTCTGAAATTTCTAGGCCTTCAAGGAAGAGAGCTTGTAAATCACACAGAGTGTTCATTCAATGATCTGGAGCCACTGGGGCAAAGAGTTTCACCTGTTCCCGAACACTGCACGCCCTGTCCTTCCCTCCCGCTGAATGGAACAGCCCTTCATTACCTCAGCAGCTTTGTCTCTCTTCGCTGGCAGTTCTTGCCCACTGGAGAATAATAATTGAACCAAAGGTGGGAGCTGAGACAAAAGTGATTTTTCCTCCCTGAGGTCTGAGTGTGGGTTGGGTGTGAATTGACCAGTAGTAATTGGGCGCAGCCTGGGGAGGCCCTGCCTCCATCACTACCCAACACAGAAATTTAATCAAGATCTAGATCTAAACCATTGCCTCCTTGGAGTCACCTGCGCAACTTTCTTTTTGGCATTTGATTTCTAAATTTCTCTTTAATGCAACAGGAGGTTGGGAGCTTTCATTAGTCATGGTTGTCAATCATCACCAGCCCCTCCATCTCACTAATCAGTATCATGTATCTTCATGTCCTTTAACTTCACAACGGCCCAGTTTGGGAGATGGGCTATTACCCCCCTTTACAGAAGATGGAAGCCAAGCCGTGGTGGTACAATGGTTAAGTGTTCGGCTGCTAACCAAAAGGTTGGAGGTTTAATTCTACCCAGCAACCCCATGAGAGAAAGGCTTGGCAATCTGCTCCTGTAAAGATTATAGCCTAGAAAACCCTATGAGACAGTTCTACTCTGTCACATGGGGTCACTATGAGTTGGAATCAACTCAATGGCACCCACCAACAACACAGAAGATAAGGATGAAGTTCCAGTGACACAGAACCAGGCTGGAACCCCATCCTGATGAGACATGCAGCCGCCCCTGCCTATGACCCACCCACATGCCCTTGGCATTCACCTCCGCCATCAAAGACTGCTCACTTAGAATATCTGCATACCAGAAGTGCCAAAGAGTTGAAGTCCCCAGAAACAGCTCTCAGCAAAGGACAACAAGATAGGGCAGAAGCACCTATCTTTCTTGCCCTCTGTTGAGATGGCTCTAACGCAGGTCCCCTACCATCTCCTAAAGTTCCCCAGCAAGATTGGACTCCAGTGTCCACAGTGGTTACTGACTTGATAACACCCCTTTATTGGCTTCCTTCTCTTCCCTATCTCACTTCCCCACCCTCTATGGTGTTTCTACCTGGGATCACCTCCGGTGTTATTTACCTAGTGGTGCCATAACAACAACAACAAAATACCACAAGTGAGTGGCTTTAAAGAACAGGAATTTATTTCCTTACAGTTCAGGAGGCTAGAAATCTGAATTCAGAGCACGGCTCTAGGGAGAGGTCCTTCTTTGTTGATAGTCCCTGGAGTTCCTTGGAGTTCCTTGGTGTCTCTCTTACCCCTGTATGTGTATCTGTGCCTATTCTGATCTTTTTATAATCAGAAGTGATTAGGTTAGGACTCATCCTACTCTGGTAAGACCTCATTAACACAATGGGAAAAAAAATCATATTTCCAAACACGATCACATCCACAGGTACAGGGGTTGGAATTTCAACACATACTTTTGGAGGATAAAATCCAACCCATAACACCTCCAAAAAAATGCTTTGCACTCACCTCCTGTCTTAGATTCTGCTTCAGGGAAACCCAAACCAATACAGGCCACTTGGATTTTTGGTGCCCTGTCTTCCAGGCCTGTAGTAGCAGCAATAACTTGATGGCCTTCCCCCATAGATCTCAATGGGGCACAGCTCGGGTCTACAAGCTGGGTTCAGGGTAGAATGACCTGCCCTCACCAGGAAGGGCAAATCTCAGCACTGGGCAGCCTGCAAGTCCTCAGAGCACTGCTGTTCTTTCCCTGCCCTGCTAGAGGGCTCTGAGAAGTTAAGGAATCACATAGGCTTCAGGCCACAGTCCAAATGCCCGTTACTCACCTTGTGAGGTGCAAGAAGGAGGAATTCCAGAGAGAGTGACCCTGGATCAGCAAGGGTCTGAATGAAACCTCTCCCCTTCCTGGGGTAGGTTCTCGCCACTGATGCTCCCTTAACAGGCTGTAGATAACAGGTCAAGGGTCATATCCACAGCACCTCCATTCTGACATGCACACCCAAGAGAGGCAGTAGAGAGAATGTAGCACTAGAAGCCAGGACACCTGACATGAGATAGTGAAAAATACTTAGAGAAAATCTGAGTTCACAGTACATTTAGTCAACTTTTTTTTAAACTTGCTTATTTTTCATTTTAGAACCTAGCTGAGTGACCTAAGGCAAACCACCAAATGACTCAGAGCATTGCTCCTCCCTCCATTCATTCCTCAGACATTGGTAAAGCTGTGTGCCAGCTACAGAGCTAGGTGTGCAGACGGAGGTGACAACACAGTCCCTGCCGTCTAGGAGCTCCTAGTCTAGTGGGGCAGACCCAGGCTGCATAGGCACTGCAAGAGAGGTAAACTCATTGAAAGTCCCCTAACCCAGGCTTAGAAAGTCAAGAAAGAGTTCCTGGAGGAGCTGCCACCTAAGCTTGGTCTTGAAGTAGAAGTTAATAAAACAAATAGCATTCACAGCAGGGGGGACAGTACACGCATACCTATAAAAAAAATACCTATGGAGGGTGGAAAAACCAGAGGAAGGTGGGGGACCTGGAGCTGCTTCCATACCATGCATTCCTGAGCAAGTCACTTCACCAATGTCATGGACTGAATTGTTTCCCTGCCTAAATGTGTCTTGGCTATGCCATGATTCCCAGTATTACATGGTTGTCCACCATTTTGTGATCTGATATTGAGATAGATAGCGTTAACTGTGCTGGTGGGGAGGGGGGAAGAGCTGTTAAAAGATTACCATCTAGAAGTTAGGTAAATAGGAATCACACCCTGTAAACATGAGATGAGGCTGAAACAACCTGTAAATTACTATCTCCTTCTTAGTGTTTTTCTGGTCCCTTCCCCCTTTACAGGCTCCTGCATGTGCAGAAGAACAAAGTGTGACTGCTGTTTAACCTTCTCCGAAGATGGTGATGTAGTGCCAAAAGTCAATGTGCTTGCACTATATCCCATAATAACTGATGCCAAGCGCTGCAGAGAGGACTCCATCTTGAATATCAGTGGGTTCCATCTTGGATTCCAGATGCTTCTGCGCAACCTAATTAACATGCATCGCCATTCTGAGAAGTGCCTGCCCCTTGAAAGAAGCCCACTAAATATTCATTACTCTATTGTCTCCACTGAATCCGTATAAGCCCTAGCCTTGCTTCTCTTTTTGAGTCAGTCTTTTAGAGAGGTTTGGATCCCCACTGACTCAAGCAAAAAGAAGCAGGCTGAAGATAAAGTGTGCCTTTTGCATATATTCTTACTCAGGAAAACACAAGGACCCTTGTGTCAGATTGGCGATTAGTAACAATGTGATTGCCCTATGTGTTATAAATCTTAACCTCTACGACGTTAATGAGGTAGGATTAGAAGCAGTTATGTTAATAAGGCAGGACTCAATCTACAAGATTAGGTTGTATCCTGAGTCAATTTCTTTTGAGATACAAAAGAGAGAATTGAGCAGAGAGAAGAGGGACCTCATTACCACCAAGAAAGAAGAACCAGGAGTGGAGCGTGTCCGTTGGACCCAGGGTCCCTGTGCTGAGAAGCTCCTAGACTGTGGGAAGATTGATGACAAGGACCTTCCCACAGAGCTGACAGAGAGAGAAAGCCTTCCCCTGGAGTTGGCACCCTGAATTTGGACTTCTAGCCTCCTAAATGGTGAGAGAATAAACTTCTGTTTGTTAAGGCCATCCACTTGTGGTATTTCTGCTACAGCAGCACTAGATAACTAAGACAACCGTGTTGGGCCTTGTCTTCCCCACTTGTATTCATTTCCTAGGGCTTCTGCAATAAAATACTACAAATTGGGTGACTTATAAGAGCAAAAATGTATTGTCTTGAATCAGGTGGCACAGATTGAATTATGTCCTCCAAAAAATGTGTGTATCAACTTGGTTAGACCATAATTCCCAGTATTGTATGGTTGTCCTTCATTTTGTGATTGTAATTTTATGTTGAGAGGATCAGGGTGGGATTGTAACACCACCCTTACTCGGGTCACCTCCCTGTACCACCTTTTATCTCTCAAGAGATAAAAGGAAAGGGAAGCAAGCAGAGAGTTGGGGACCTCATACCGCCAAGAAAGCAGCACCAGGAGCAGAGTGCGGCCTTTGGGTCTGGGGTCCCTGCACCTGAGAAGCTTCTTGGCCGTGGGAAGATTGGGGACAGGGACATTCTCCCAGAGCCAACAGAGAGAGAAAACCTTCCCCTAGAGCTGACACCTTGAATTTGGACTTGTAACCCACTTTACTGAGAGAAAATAAACTTGTCTTTGTTAAAGCCATCCATCTGTGGTATTTCTGTTATGGCAGCACTAGATGACTAAGACATAGGGTATCAGTAGTGTTGATTCTTTCTAAGGGCTCTGAAAGAGAAACTGTTCTATGCCTCTTGCCTAGCTTCCAGTGGCTCCAGGTGTTCCTTGTCTTGCAGCTGCAGCATCACATTGTATCCTTCCTCTATCTCCCTGTCTGTGTGTATCTTTTCCTCTTTTATAAGGACACCAGTCATGGAGGATTAGGACTCACCCTACTCCAGTATGACCTTATGTTAACCTAACCAATAATCTTCAAAGACCCCATTTCCAAACAGGGTCACAGTCCAGATACAGGGGTTAGGACTTCTACATATCTTTTGGGGGGACACAATTCAATCTATAACACCATTTGATCTGCATTCCTCAAGAACTGATATAAAATTAAATTCAGTAATGAATGTGAAAGAATTACCTAAGTATAAACTCCTTTAGATATATCAAAGATTGAAGTGGGCCTAATGGAATTTACGTCACCCCTGTCTCTGGGAAAAAAGGTAAAGGCAGGAAAGAGGATACAGAGGATCATATTTCTTTTTATCCCTCTTTTCTAAAGTAGCCAGTGCAGTAAGAGGGGCCATAAATCAGACTGAGCAGCAATAAACATAATCCTTTGTGATGGTTCTTGACAGCTGATAAGACACTTTTATAAGGATTTATTCAGTGTGTTTTTATTGAGCTCCTACTCCATGTCAAGAAGTCCCTGGGTGGCACAGTTAAGTGTGCAGCTACTAACCAAAAAATTGGTAATTTAAACCTACCCAGAGGTGCCTTCATAGAAGGCCTGGCAGTGTGCTTCCAAAAGGTCACAGCCATGAAAACTCTATGGAGCACAGTTCTACTCTGCAACACATGGGGTCACCATAAGTCAGAGTCAACTCAATGGCAACTGGTTTGCTTTGGACTACCCGCCAGGGACTCTGACAGGTGCTGGGAACACAATGATGAACGAGAAGACACAATCCTGCCCCCAAAGCTTGCAATGTTAGGGTCGGACAAGTAACAGGTACTTCCTGTGATCAAGTTTTACCTTCACAGCAATCATGTGAAGTAGTCAAGGCTGAGATTCTGCTTCTCAATTTATAATTTAGGAAACTGGAGCCCAGAGAAGGAGCCCTGGTGGCACAGTGGTTAAGCGCTCGACTGCTAACCGAAAGGTCAGCGGTTCGAACCCACCATCCACTCCACAGGGGAAAGATGCGGCAGTCTGCTTCCATAAAGATTACAGCCTTGGAAACCCTACGGGGCAGTTGTGCTGTGTCCTATGGGATCACTGTGAGTTGGAATCGACTCAACGGCAGTAGGGTTTGGAGCCCAAAGAAAAGAGATGACTTGTCCAAGGTCACACAGCTAGACTGTGGTGCCAGGGTCATACCAAGGTCCCACCCGGGCTCCTTGCCACCCTCTTTCCACAGAAACAAACATTATGTCAATCTCCGGGCTGATCAGAGTTAGAATAAAGGAGGCCAACTGGGTCTCAGAAGGTGTTAAGAGATGGGAGAGCAGGCCCCTGATCGCTGTTGCAATACCTCCCCACTGCAGAGGTAGAAAAAAAAAAATTTTTTTTTTTTTTTTTTTTTAAGGAGCAGACAAATGAGCTCCGTGTCTCTGGGCCTAAATTCAGGAGAACAATCATTTCTCTCATTAAATCCCTTCCGCTGTGTCCAGTCCCTCGAGTAAAGCTTGTCTCAGGCTTTCTTGGACACTAATTAATTTGTTCAGAGAGGGAAAAACCTCCTCGGGCTCCCTTTATCATCCTGGCTCCCTTCACGGCTCCCATCTGCTTCCCTCATGCCTAGAAGTAAGGAGACAGAGGGGGATAAAAAGGGGCCTGCAGACCAGCTGCTCCTGCTCTGAATGTTCCTCACTGAAATCTCCCCTTTTTAACATGGTTTTTTTTTTTTAACATGGTTTTAGGGGCTGGGGAGAAAGGTTGTCAAAGCCTCTGGTGAAAGACTAACAGCTGTGGGGAGTAGTGATAACTAGACTGCTAAGTGGGGCCATTATAATCCGGCAGAGCCAGATGTTGGGGTTGGCGGAGGGAGCTGAGCTGAGGAGCAGAAAGGGCAGATTAGCAACTGCTTGTCCAGGATAGGGAAGCACAGGGTCCCAGGTACAGTGGGAAGAGCCGGTCGGAGTCAGGTTCCCTGAGTTTCTCCTGGCTCTTCCACTAAAAAGCTAAGTGACCTTGGGTACCCCCAGTCCCGACAGCTGACATCCTTGGCTGTTGGGTGCTATTCGATTTAGACTCATGACAACTCCATGTGTTACAGAGTAGGTCTGCTCCATAGAGTTTTCTTGGCTGTAATCTTTTTGGAAGCAGATCAACAGGTCGTTTTCTCACAGAGCCATTGGGTGGGTTCCAACCGCCAACCTTTCTGTTAGCAGTTGAGCGCTTAACCATTGCGCCACCAAGGCTCTTTAGACAAACCAGTTATTGGCTAGGGGCGCTCACTAACCGACTCATTCAGTCATCCACTGACCAGACATTTACTGAGCACCGACCACAAGCCCAGTGGTGTGATCAGTGTTGAGGAAACAATGTCCCTGAGACAGTCTTTGTAATCACGGGACTTAGAGTCTACGAGGGGAGACAGATAGGTTTACAATGAGTGAACAGACTGTTGTAAATCTCTGCTAAAAGTCTGTACAGTGCCCAGCAGGATCGCACACAGGCAATGGCCAACTCGGAGATGTCTGAAAAGATTTTAGGGTCGGGGGGTGATCTCGAAAGATGAATAGGGTTTGCCAAGAGGAGGCTAAAAAAAACCCAGTTGCTGTCGAGTCAATTCCCACTCAGGGCGACCCCCGTGTATTTTAGAGTAGAATTGTGCTCCAGAGGGTTTTCAGTCGCTGATTTTTCAGAAGTAGATCACTGGGCCTTTCATTTGAGGCACCTCTGGGTGGACTCCGATCTCCAGCCTTTCAGTTAACAGCAGAGCATGTTAACCATTTGCTCTACCCAGGGACTCCAAAGAGGAGGCAGGCTCCTTTTTTATTCCCCTCCATCTCCTTATTTCCAGGCATGAAGGAAGCAGATAGGAGGCCATTACAACATCATTTATTGGCATTTATTGTCCTGGTGGTGCAGTGGTTAAGAGCTTGGCTGCTAACCAAAAGGTCAGCAGTTTGAATCTACCAACCACTCCTTAGAAACCCTGTGGGGCAGTTCTACTGTGTCCCCTATAGGCTTGCTACGGTCAGAATCAGCTCAAAGGCAACAGGTTACGGGTTGCAACATTTATTGAATTAGCAAACATGTGACACAATTCTGAGAACCATACATGTACATTCTTTCATTTAAAGCTCACAAAGGTGGTATAAAACCAAAAAAAAACCAAACTAGTTGCCATCGAGTCGATTCCAACTCATAGCAACCCTATAATGGCCATATGGGTAAATATTAATTATTATTTCTATTTTGTTATTGTTATTTCCATTTTACAAATAAGGAACCTGGGACCCAGAGTGGTCGAGGAACTCGCCCAAGGTCAGTTTGAGGAACTGAGGTGACTTAGTGGGACTGAGCTTGAAGAGTATGGGGAGGGGTGTGTCTTAAATGATGAAGCCAGAGTGGTGGGCACAGACTGGGTGGTGGAAGGCCTCTATGGTTTTGTTGAGCAGTGTGGATTTCATCCTGCTGGATAGGGAACAGCATGACCTGATTTCTGGTTTCCGAGTTCCCTTTGACAACAATATAGAAGCTGAATTGGAGATAGTAAGGCAAGGAGGTCATTTAGGAGGAAATACCAACGGTCCAGGTAAGAGAAAATGAGCATCTGACCTAAGGCAGTGACAGCAATAGAGAAGACCTCAATGCCAGAAGATAAAATGGGCAGGAATTTCTGGCCACCCATAGGAGAAAAAATATGCTTCATAGAGTCAGAAAAGAGTCAGACAGACTTGAATTTGAGTCATGTCACTTTCCAGGCTTGGGCAAATTGCTCTTTGAGAGTCTTTCCATCTGTATTATGGAGGTAATAGTAATTACTTGAGGTGATCCCACTGAATTGTAATCAATCTCTGTTGCAAAAATGGGAAAACAATCTATTGTACAACTTTCAGATCCTCACATGGACCACCTCATCAGAAGCCTTGGGCCCATAACGTTCCTTGATTACAGAGGCTAGAGAATAAGCCTCTCCCTCTCCCTGTTTCTTCTCTTTATCTGGGACACTCTCTCTGATCTGGCTATACAGAAAATACTCTCTCTGATCTGCTTATGCGTGCCCATCATATGGCACCTGGCCAATGCCATTTCTGTATCTGTTCCTGGCAGAGTGGGAATGGTGTCTTTCAACTGCAGCATAAGAGAGATGCATACAGACCACCAGACCTACGTCAGCTTTGGGGGAGTGACCCTCTGGCCACGGGAGACCAACACCCACTATTGAAGCTGACCTTGGTCTCTCTCTTTTCTATGTGAGTTAAGTGTTGTTCCAACCAGTGCCTGTGTGTAAGTCGTGCTTTTGTTGGTGACCCTGGACCTTGGCTCGACAGTTTGGTGCAGAGTACAGAGTCGACAATACCTATCAATAATTTTCCATTAGACTGGGAGCCCTTGAGGCAGACACTATGCCTAAATATTCTTTGTGTTGGCAGACCTAGCACTGTGTCTGGCACATTGAGCACATAAGTGCTCAACACATAGGTGCTGAACGCATCTTCTTGGAATGAGTGGGGAATGATTAGAATTGAAAGGGGGAGTCGAGGATGATATTAGGTTTCTGTCTTGGGTGGCTAGTAGAGGATGGTACCATCCACCCAGATAGAGAGTATAGATGGAATAGGACACATTTGAAGGGGAAGTTCATGAGCTTTACTTTAAACAGAGGTAATAGTGTCACTGTGATGACAAAGTCCAGGGAATGGTCATGGGAGTGAGTAGGTAGCTGAGGAAGAGTGGGAAGCTTTGAAGCACTGGAGAAGTTGTCCATATGAACATTGAAGTCCCCTTAACCCAGATGCTTATTCCTTTTCACCTGGACCACTGAAATGTCCTCCTAACTGGCCTCCTTACCTTGCTGCCTCCAATTCAGCCTTTATACTACTGCCAAAGTGATCTTGGAAAGCAGAAATTGGGTCATGCCAGACTCATGTGGACTCTGCAAGGCACTGAAGAGTATGAACAGTATGTTACCTTTTATGTAAAATAGGTGGGTGGGTTATGAATACATATATAAAACTGGTTATGTTTTCAAAGCTAAGTAATGGAAGGATTGACTGACTATTGGCAGATCCAGGTTAGCCTTGAATGAAATGTTTGGGGCAACTCCAGTCTGCTCCACTTGTGTCCAGCAGACTTGCCCAGGCATGTTCTCATGGCCATGGCAGAGGTACAAGTGAGTAGCAGGAACAGCCAAGGAGCCTTGATGCCTGAGCTTGGAACTGATACGTCATCATTTCTGCTTCATTCCTTGGTCAAAGCTAGTCACAAGGCCAGACCAGATTCCAGGGGTGGTAAAACAGATTCAACTTCTTTAGAGAAAGACTGAAAAAGGCACACTGCAAAGGGTGTGATACAAAAAGAGGTGGATAATTGGAGCCATTAATACAGTCAGTCTACCACGCCAGTGTTGTTCTATGCAGTTGAGTCAATTCCAATTCATAGGGACCCTGCAGACAGAGTACAACTGCCCCATAGGGCTTCCTAGGCTGGAATCTTTACATGAAGGAGCTCTGATGGTACACTAGTTAAGCGTTCAGCTGCTAACTGAAAGGTTGGTGGTTTAAACCCACCAGCCACTCCACAGGAGAGAAATGTGGCAGTTTTCTTCCATAAAGATTTACAGCCTTGGAAACACTATGGGGCATTTCTATCCTGTCCTATAGTGTCACTATGAGTCAGAGTTGACTCAACGGCCCTGGGTTTTAATCTTTATGGGAGCAGATCACCAGGTCTTTTCTCCCACAGAGCAGCTGGTGGGTTTGAACTGCCAATCTTTCAGTTAGCCGCGGAGCACTTAACCACTGCACCACCACAGCTCCTTACAACACCAATAAATAGATAGATACCAGAGATACAAATCAAATCAGATAAAAATGCAAAATGCAAAGAAATTAAATCCAAATTCTGTCATTATATATTTTGAGTTGGAAATAAATGTATCAATTCAGAATATATTTTTCTCTTTCTAGAAAATATGTATTTCCCAGCTATGTTCACTGTAAAGACCTAGAAGCCATGATAAGCTGATAGCAATGAGCACTACCACTGTCCATGTTGTGTTCTCAAATACCATTTCCCACTAAAACAAAGTATTTGAAGAAATGTTTGGCTCCAGCCTGGAGCTGTAAGTGTATAAGGTAAGGCTGGGTCAGTCATCTTGTCTGAAATGAAAGAAGCTCTTGAGGACTATTGGGGTTATCCCAAAAAGACACAGCAGCCAATTTGTTTCGGCTCCTAGTAGCCAAAGCTGGGAAAACACGAGTATCAAGAAAAAAAAATGACAGCAATGGCTTATAACATGTCAAAAACAAAAACTGAGTCCATAATTACACTTTTCTTAAAAAAAAAAAAAAGCCCTCATCCATCACCTTTGGAGGTTGCTGGGATATTAACTCATTTTTCTGAAAATTGGTAAATGAAGAAAATCAATGAGGAGTATTTCCTGCCTTTCTCATTAAATTTGTATTCCGGTTAACCAAACAGATCATAAGATAAGCTCTTTTTAATAGAAGAATCACAGCTAGTAATTACAGGAGGAATGATTGAAATAGAAAATCACCATCTTTATAACCTGTAATAAAATAACCTAGGCAGCTATTAAAATTTGTTGGAAAATTTATTGTAAAAATGACCCAGTTGACATTACTTGAACCTACTGATCAATTTTAACTTGGGGGAAATCAAATATCGTCTTCCTCATAATGTAATGCAATCAGAAGTATTCACTACCACCTTTGAAGTATTCTTTTAGAAAATGGGAACCAGATTTGAATTGTCTTGGTTTGTATAGCCCTAGCAGCAGAGCCTGACAGAGGGTTCACTTGAAGTAGTTTATTTGGACAGTGACCCCAGAGAACTCCAATAGAGGGTGGGGAAGTGGGAAAGTGAGGCAGGTTCACTGTGGACAACCGCAGGTCAGCCTCACCAGAGAACTCTGACAGACTGTGTAGAACAAATTTCAGAGTCATCACAGCTGAGGGACAAAAGCTGGCACATTTATTCACCATCCCCGTTGGTTGAGGGCTGCTTCTGTGGACATCGTTGTTGTTCTTACAATTGCCATGGAGTCAATTCCAACTCATGGCGACCCCATGTGTGCCGAGTAGAACTACGCCATAGGGTTTTCAAGGCTGTGAGCTTCCAGAAGCAGATTACCAGGCCTGTCTTCCGAGGTGCCTCTGGGATGATTTGAACCATCAACCTTTTGGCTAGTAGTCAAATGTTTTTGTGCCACCCAGGGACTCCACTCTGTGGACGTTAAGTCTGTATTCCTCACTTGCCATAGGCACAGGTGAGTGTCCTTCACAGTCAGAAAACAAGTCCTCACGCAGAGAGGCACAGGCGTTTACAGTCTGCTTCCACAGAGATTTATGGCCTCAGAAATCCCATGGGGTCGCTATGAGATGTAATCGACTTGACAGCAGTGGGTATAACCTTTGGCCTATAGAAATGAATGCCCAAGGGAATGGGAGAAGCATCAGTGGTGTCTGCTGCCTTAATCAGTACTCTAGATCTAGCTACTCATTTACAGAAAATATGAGTGGTAGGGTAACATGTTAAACTCTCCTATCTGTTGCCGTGGAGTAGATTCCAACTAATAGTGACCCTGTAGGACAGAGTAGAGCTGCCCCATTGAGTCCCAAGGCTGTAATCTTTATGGGAAGGAGCCCTGGTGGCACACTGGTTAAGCGCTTGGCTGCTAACTGAAGAGTTGGCGGTTTGAACTCACCAGAGGCTCCTCGGAGAAAGATGTGGCAGTCTGCTCCCATAAAGATTACAGCTGTGAAAATCCTATGGAACAGTTGTACTCTGTCCTATAGGGCCACTATGAGTCATAATTGACTCCAGGACACACAACAACAACAACAATCTTTAGGGGAGCAAACTGCTACATCTTTCTCACATCCAGCAGCTGGTGGGTTTGAATCACCAAGCTTTCGGTGAGCAGCTCAGCACTTAACCACCACGCCACCAGGGCTCCTTAAACTATACTAGGAGAATGTTATCAGTCAAATCCAGAATAGTGGGAAATGCTACAGGACAAATGACAGAGTTTCTTCAGTAAATTCACGGCCTTAGATAAAAAAGGAGGCATGTTACAGATTAAAAGAGACGAGATACATCAACCAAATGCAAGATGTAAACGTTGGATCCTGATTTAAATAAAAGAACTGCAAAAAGAGTTTTAAAAAATATAATTGGAAAAAAAGTCACAGATGAAGAAATTACTGTTAATTTAGTTGAGTGTGATCATGGTACTGCGGCTTTGTTATTTCTCAAGGTCCTTATCTATAAGAGATCTTTAAAAACATAGATGAAGCAAACATGGCTGAACGTCAACAGTTGTTAAATTGAGGTGTTGGTATGGAAATTCATCATACTACTCTGCCCACTTTTATGTCTGTTTAAAACATTATAAGAAAGGAGGAAGAGGGGAAGAGAAGAAGGAGTGAGGGAGAAGGGGATACAGCCCACTACCTGAGTTTGAATCCTGGCTCTGCCACTTTCTAGTTGAGAAAACTTGAGCAAATTACTTATTAAACTCTCTGTGCCTCAGTTTCTTCATCTGCAAAATGAGACTAATACCAGTGAGGTAGGGATTAAATGAGTTAATATCAACAAAATACTTAGAATAGTGCTTAATAAGTATTAGCTATTATTACTCTGTCAAGAGTGGATTTCATTTTATAACACCCAGGAAATGCTGATCTCCGGACCAATTAAATCTGGCGGGCGGTGAGGGGGTGGGGGAGGGAATAAGCAGTGCTGAAGAGAAGGGTAGTCCCAAAAAAAGGAGGGTGTAGCACAGGGCAGACAAAGCATTTGGAGAGGAGGTGTGACTTCCTGGGAGCGGTTCAGTAACAGGAGAGAGGAGGCATTAAACTGCATGAAGGAGATTCAGACACACAATACAATGCATGAGGAGAACGAAGCAGAGGTCAGCCTGGGAGACCTCCAGGGAGAGGCTCTGGGGAGAGACTGGTGATATTTCTTTAGCTCCCAACTTACAGAAGCCACAGGGGACCCGAGGCCCTGGAACAGGAAGCACCCGGGATAACGTATCCCAATTTATAAGGCCCTGATATTGACCGGATGGTGAGAATGTCCATAAGTGGGGTTTGTCATGCATCTAGTGATGCTTATTCTGGAAGGTGAGAGCAAATTTTAAAGAGTGCATAGGGCAGAAGTTAGATCCTCCTGCCCCAGCTCAGGCCTCAGAAACCAAAGAAAGCATTAATGCCCCGCCCTGGAAAAGAAGTTTATGTTTTAATTCCTCTCCTTCAGCCTAAATACACTTAGCCAAAGCAGGAATGAGCAGGATTTATGGAATGGCCCAGGGAGTGGCCTGGGCTCCCCCTAATCTGCCCCCCCCACCCATGGAGCTCCTGGCAAGGTGGAAATACCTGTAAAGTCAGCACTTCTGACTCTCCTGACTGGAGCATTGGGTCCACTAAGGTTGGAGGAGAAAGCCTGCTAACAGTCAAGCCAAGGTATGTGGTCGCCAACAGAAAGCACAACCTTCTCACATAGGCAATAGAATAACGCTTTACTTACTATGCACAGAGAAGAGACAGAGCAAGGTCAGCTTCATCTGTGCACTCTGGTCTCCCGTGGCCAATGGGTCACTACCCACAGCTGAGGCAGGACTATTCGGTCTGCACACATCTCTCTCTGCCACAGTCCAGAGACATAATTCACTCCCTGCCAGGAGCAGACATAGTAATGGGGTTGGCAATGTGAAATTATTCACTGCAGATTAGTAAATAAGCATGAGTGAGCCCGTGCTTACCTTGGTTACTAGGTCATCTGCCCCTATCAGGAACTATAAATTTGAAAAGAGGCTTTGATTCTGTAGGAAGGTTCTATGGGTTTGAGGGAGAGACAGATGCCAGCTATACCTAGAAGCAGAATCTTTGATGTGGTGAAAAAATTTGAAACTGTTCACTACAGATGATCTGGCAAGCAAGGTAATCACCGTGCTTACCTTGTCTATTGAATAATCTGTCCCTACATATAATACACAAATTTAGCTAAGCAGTCACAGGGAATGTGGATATGTGCTCAGGGCAAGAGACAAGAAATGTGTGAATAGCCCGCCAGCTGCTATGGGATATATTTTGGGTCAAGGCGCCCCAGTGAAAGGGAGTCAGCCCATAGTCCAAGAAACCAGGTTGACACATCTGGCCCTAAGCACGGGTTCATTTGTAGGTCACAGGGAAAGGCGTGGGCTTCCTTCAGTTTGCCCCTTCCACACTGACACTCCCCAGTCAGCCTGCTAGGCCCTTGGGCAGAATTTCTCAGGACTAAAGGAGCTACTGCTGCTACCGCTTTTGCTTCCTCCCGTCCTCCACTCAAAACTGACCATTTCCTGTTCTGTCTTGGGCTTGACAACCCTGGGTAAGTCCAACCTTGGTACTCAATGTTCTCAAGAGCTTGGGAATGAGTAGGGAGCAATGTGGAGAGAACTTTGAATTTGCAGTTCAGAGAAATGACTTCAAGTCCTAGCTCTGCTACCTACTTGCTTATTTATTGATTAATTTGTTCCTGTATTTACCTTGGGCAAACCAGTTAACATCTCTGAGTCTGTGTTTCCTTATTTGTAGAATGGGAACAATAATGACACCCTGACTACACAGGGTTGTGGCGAGATCAAATGAGATAATGTGAGAGCAGTGGAACTCTTTTCAAAATTAAATTTCATGCAGAACCCCAACATATAAAACAGATTAAAATGGTGGTTTATATGAATAAATGTGTCTTCTATGTTAAGATTTATAATATTAACCTATTAAAGTCAATGACTATAATAATCAAGCATGTCTGTCTTTTTGTCACACTGTGGTGGCTTTTGTGTTTCTGGGATACTGGAAGGTCTGCCACCGCTATTTCAAGTACCAGCAGGGTCACCCCTTGTTGGACAGGTTTCAGCAGAGCTTCCAGACTAAGAGAGACTAGGAAAAAGGACCTAGCGGTCTACTTCTGAAAAAATTGGCCAGTGAGAACCTTATGAATAGCAGCGAAACATTGATATAACACCGGAAGATGAGTCCCTCAGGTTGGAAGGCACTCAAAAGACAACTAGGGAAGAGTTGCCTCCTCAAAGTAGAGTCAACCATAATGATCTAGATGAAGTCAAGCTTTTGGGACCTTCATTTGCTGATGTGGCACGACTCAAAGTGAGATGAAACAGCTGCAAACACCCATTAATAATTGGAACATGGAATGTACGAAGTATGAATCCAGGAAAATTAGAAATTGTCAAAAGTGAAATGGAGTGCATAAACATCAATATCCTAGGCATTAGTGAGCTGAAATGGACTGGTATTGGTCATTTTGAGTCAGACAATCATGTGGTCTTCTATGCCAGGAATGACAAATTGAAGAGGAATGGTGTCGTGTTCATCGTCAAAAAGAAGATCTCAAGGCCTATCCTGAAGTATGACACTGTCAGTGATAGGATAATACCTATACACCTACAAAAGACCAGTTAATACAACGATTATTCAAATTTACACACCAACCGCTAAGGCCAAGGTGAAGAAATTGAAGACTTTTACTGACTTCTGCAGTCTGAAATTGATCAAACATGCAATCAAGATGCATTGATAATTACTGACACTGGAGATCGCATGATAGAATTTTGCAAGACGAACAACTTCTTAGCTGCAAATACCTTTTTCCAACAACATAATGGTGGCTATACGCATGGACCTCACCAGGTGGAATACACAGGAATCAAATTGACTACATCTATGGGAGTAGACGATGGAAAAGTTCAATATGACCAGTCAGAGCAAGGCCGGAGGCTGACTGTGGGAGAGATTATCAATTGCTCATATGCAAGTGCAAGTTGAAGCTGAAAAAAATTAGAACAAGTCCCCAAGAGCCAAAGTATGACCTTGAGTATATCCTACCTGAATTTAGAGACCATCTCGAGAATAGATTTGATGCATTGAACACTAATGACAGAAGACCAGATGAGCTGTGGAACGACATCAAGGACATCATATATTTAGAAAGCAAAAGGTCATTAAAAAGACAGAAAAGAAATAAAAGACCAAAATGGATGTCAGATGAGACTCTGAAAGTTGCTCTTGAGTATAGAGTAGCTAAAGTGCATGAAAAAAATTATTATGTAAAAGAGCTGAACAGGAGATTCCAAAGGGCAGCTCAAGAACACAAAGTATTATAATGACATGTGTAAACAACTGGAGATAGAAAATCAAAAGGGAGGAACACATTCAGCATTTCTCAAGCTGAAAGAATTGAAAAAAAAATTCAAGTCTCAAGTTGAGATATTGAAGGATTCTACTGGGAAAATATTAAACAACGCAGGAAGCATCAAAAGAAGATGGAAGGAAAACACAGAGTCACTGTACCAGAAAGAATTGGTTGACGTTCAGCCATTTCAGGAGGTAACATATGATGAAGAGCTGATGGTACAGAAGGAAGAGGTCCAAGCTACATTGAAGGCCCTGGCAAAAAACAAGGCTTCAGGAACTGACCAAATATCAATTGAGAAGTTGCAGCAAACAGACGCAGCACTGGAAGTGCTTGCTTATCTGTGCCAAGAAATTTGGAAGACAGCCTCCTGGCTCACCGACTGGAAGAGATCCATATTTGTGCCCATTCCAAAGAAAGGTGGTCCAACAGAATGTGGAAATTATTGAACAATATCATTAATATCACACACAATTAAAATTTTGCTGAAGATCACTCAAAAGCAGTTGCAGCAGTACATAGACACGGAAATGCCAGAAATTCAAGCCGGATTCAGAAGAGGACGTGGAACCAGGAATATCATTGCTGATGTCAGAAGGATACTGGCTGAAAGCAGAGAATACCAGAAAAAATGACTATGCAAAGGCATTTGACTGTGTGGATCATAACAAATTATGGATAACATTGCAAAGAATGGGAATTCCCAGACACTTAATTATGCTCATGAGGAATCTGTACTTAGATCAAGAAGCAGTCATTCAAACAGAACAAAGAGATACTGCGTGGTTTAAAATCAAGAAAGGTGTGTGTCAGGGTTGTATCCTTTCACCACACCTATTCAGTCTTCATGCTGAGCAAATAACCCGAGAAGCTGGACTATATGAAGAAGAACGCGACATCAGAATTGGAGGAAGACTCATTAACAACCTGCATTATGCAAATGACACAAACTTGCTTGCTGAAAGTGAAGCGGACTTGAAGTACTTAACTGTTAAGGATCAAAGACCATGGATTACACCTCAACATAAAGCAAACAAAAATCCTCCCAACTGGACCAATGAGCAACATCATGATAAACGGAGAGAAGTCTGAAGTTGTCAGGGTTTCATTTTACTTGGATCCACAATCAACACCCACAGAAGCAGCAGTCAAGAAATCAAAAGACGCGTTGCATTGGGCAAATCTGCTGCAAAGGACCTCTTCAAAGTGTTGAAGAGCAAAGATGTCACCTTGGTGACTAAGGTGAGCCTGACCCAAGCCATGGTGTTTTCATTCGCATCATATGCACTTGAAAGCTGGACAATGAGTAAGGAAGACCAAAGAAGAGTTGACGCCTTTGAATTGTGGTGTTGGTGAAGAATATTAAACATACTAAGGACTGCCAGAAGAACGAACAAATCTGTCTTGAAAGAATTACAGCCAGAATGCTCGAGATGGGTTGATACAGTGGCTGCAACAATGGACTCCAGCATAGCAATGATTGTGAGGATGGTGTAGGACCGGATGGTGTTTCGTTTTGAAAAAAAAAAATCAGCTGTTGAAAACCCTATGGAGCACAGCTGTGTTCTGACACACGTGGGGTCACCAGGAGTTGGAATAAGTTCCATGGCAGCTGGTTTAAGATTGAAAATACCAGCTAAATGACCTCGAACAAGTCACTTAACTTCTCAGAGCCTTTGTTTCCTCATCTGTAAGTGGACATAAAACCTCACAGCGTTGTGGGGAGGATTTTACAAAACCATTTGTGTGGAAGCACATAATGTTGAAACTCAAAAATTATTACATCTAAATATACCTCAATAGGATAAAAATAGGGGGCCCTGGTAGCGCAGTGATTAATGGCTCAGGCTACTAACCAAAAGGTTGGCAGTTTGAATCCACCAGCCACTCCTTGGAAACCCTGTGGGGCAGTTCTACTCTGTCCTATAAGGTCGCTATGAGTCAAAATGGTTTTTAGGGTAAAAATCTTTTAAAATATATTTAAAGATACCAGGAATAGGAGATGGAGGAAAGCGTGAGGAAGTATATAAATGGACTAATGTCACAATCTAATAGATAGTGTCACTGGTAGCTATTATTGTCTCACCTTTGAGTGTTAAAACAGACCTGAGAGGTTGTCTAAGACGATGCTGAGGTAAATAGGTAAGGTCTGCTTTTCATATCTATCTCTTTATATCTAGTGATAGACTCTTTTGGATAGGCTACAACGTACTTCAAACAGATGTGAGGTAGATGGTTGCAGTAGTGGCCCCAAGGATTCATGCCTCCCTGTATCCTCGCATTTGGGTAGTTCCTTCTCTTATTGGATCTGAGCTAGGCCATGTGACTTAGTTTGGCTAATGAGGCAATAGCAAATATGATGCAGGCAGAGACATGAAAAGTGCTTATGCACTGAGATTGTGTTGCCTTGCTACTTTTTGGAATCCTGAGAACACTAATCTCTTCAATGATTAGTTTTGTGGAGCCAAGTGAGGCCGTCCTCAGCCCCAGCCAAACAGGCCAGAACAGAAGAACTGCCCAGCTGATCCACAAAGTAGTGAACAATCATAAATTTTAGCTGTTTTAAGGCACTAAGTTTGGGGTGATTTCTTACACAGTAAAAGCTAACTGATACAAGATGTAGTGGGCATCTTTCATTCTCGACTCCCCAGCATCCATTTTCCTTTTATGTTTACAGCTCCTATTTTTCCTCCACCATTCTCAGTCCACATGATTCTGGGGAAGCAGAGCCCACCCCAGCTCCATAGGTGGGCATGTGAGCCAGGCTTGGCCAATCAGAACATTGCATCTGTGGCAGCCACCATTGATTGGCTAACCCAACTCCCATTTCCAATGCCCTCTGTGGCAGCCACCATTGATTGGCTAACCCAACTCCCATTCCCAATGCCCTTTTCCCTAATCCACTTCAACTAGAGCATCTAGAAGAACAAAATGATCCCTCCCCGCCCCTGCCCCCCAGCTCCCTTTAAAGGTAGGAGTAGCTTTGTGACCCAGTTATGGCTAATAAGTTGTAAACCAAAGTTTGTCAGGTGCCTCCGGGAAAGCTTTTCCTTTCCTCATAAAGAAGCGGTTGTTAGTGTCATCCCTTTTATTCCTACTGCCTTGAATATGGCTGTGATTTTTGGAGTTGCAGCAGATATCTTGTAACCATGAGGCAAAGGCCAAGAGCATTGTCAAGATGTCAATCTATTGGTGAACCACTAAATCAACAGCAGCAACTGCCTACCTTCAGACTTCTGTTACCATGAAAAATAAACCTCTATTTTTTAAAGACCTCTTACCTTTGTGTTGACGATAGTCAAGTTGTCTATTTCTTACAGCTTAAAACATCCCTAGCAGAGGATCTCACTAGCTACAATAATTATCCAAGCCATAAAGAGAACATCAAGAAGAAAACAGATCACTGCAGACTGTAAATTATTTTGTAGTCTTCTTTGTAACCATCAGTACTTTTTAAAATGTCTTTTAGTAAGTGTGTATTTACTTGGTGTCATGGGTTGAACTATGTCTCCCAAAAATATGTGTCAATTTGGCTAGGCCAGGTTTCCCAGCATTGTGTGATTGCCTACCATTTTGTCATCTAATGTGATTTTTTTTATGTGTTATAAATCCTACCTCTATGATGTTAATGAAGTGGGATTATTGGCAGTTATATTAATGAGGTAGGACTCAATCTACAAGGTTAGGTTGTGTCTGAAATCAATCTCTTTTGAGATATAAAAGAGAGAAGTGAGCAGAGAAATGCAGAGTCGTCATACCACCAAGAAACAAGAGCCAGGAGAACAGCGTGTCCTTTGGACCCAGGGTCCCTGTGCTGAGAAGCTCCCAGACCATGGGAAGATTGATGACAAGGACCTTCCAGCAGAGCTGACAGAGACAGAAAGCCTTTCCCTGGAGCTAGCACCCTGAATTTGGACTTCTAGCCTCCTAGACTGTGAGAGAATACATTTCTCTTTGCTAAAGTATCCACTTGTGGTATTTTTGTTACAGCAGCACTAGATAACTAAGACACTTGGTAATCAGTGGAGGGAATGAAGATTGAAACAACTTGCTAGCAACAGACTAAACTTTCAAGATTCAAAGGATAGAAGTGGCCTGATCCCCTTAGCAGGAGGCAGACAAGGGTGTGTGGCCCTCTGACGTGCAGTTTCTTTACCTACACAGTGGAGAAATATTTCCTAAGTATCTACTTCATATGGACAGTGTTAGAATTAAATCAGATGTTATTTATAAATATACCTGGTGCTTCCTGTTAAAGCGGGAGTTCAGCTATAAGTGGCTGGGAGCTAGTGGGGTCAGGGATGAAAGATTAGGAAGGAGAGCCCTCTGGTCACACCCCATAGTCCCAGTGCCTACGCACTGATCTTGTGTGGTCTCTGCCTTCTCTGTGTGGGGGGCGGTCCTGCCCACTGCATTTGCCTATTTAAAAAGGGAAATCCCCATGCCAGCTCCACCCTTTGTCTTACTTACTTGTCTTTGGGATCAGATCCTTTGGTCACTGATCCTTAGACTTTTTCACCTTCACGAAGCATGTATGTCCTTGAGGTCATTTTACAGAATTCAAGGAGTAACCTACTCCCCTTTCCTCTGCTACCCCTGCAGCATTTTTCTGGCCTATTCAGCCCTGTGTCTGTCTGTATCTCTTCTATTCTCCTCTATCTCCCTCTCTAGAGGCTAATTAGCATTCACAGACATGTTCTTTAGGGTTGTGTCTTCAATGTTAAAAAATGCGAATGGCAAGTGAGGTTTCTAGTCTGAAGTTTCTCCTTTGAAGTCTTTTAATAAGACACCAGGGAGTGGTGAAGGCATAGAAATGGTGCCTGGAATACTGAGACAGGGCCTGCGAGCTGCTGCTGCTGCTGCAGTGGAAGGGGTAAACAGACACCCCTCTGAGGCATCCCCTTTGAGGTTTTCACCCAGGCTTGTCTGGAGACCTCTACCAGAAGGACAGAGAATGAAGACTTCATAACCCACAGACAGGCCGTGGCCACACAGACTCTCAGAGCAGCTGACACACAGCCGTACTGCACACACTAGCCTTCCCACACGTTATCTATTCTGCTCCACACACACATAGATAGATCCATGCCCACACTCGGCCCACAAACCAGAGATACATAACAGCAATAGCTATTTACTGCATGCCTACTGCAAGTGAGACATTACATACACTGTTCTCAAATCATTATACTAATTCTATGAAGTGAGAGTTGTTAACCGCCTTTTTATGAGTAAGGAAACCAGCTCAGAGATGCGAAGTCATTTGCCTAAAATCACAGAGTTGGCAGGTGGCAGAGCCAGATTCCAAGACCAAGTCTGTCTAGTCCTTCCTGCTACCCCACACTGCCTTCTGGTGTACCCATGCTGGAAGCTGGTGCCCTATCGTGGGCCCTAACATGGTTAGTTAGTTTAAAGGAGAAAGCCCGAGCTAACTAATATCAAGAGAAGAAGCTGCTTCCCTCGGTCAAGCAATTTTATTTTCTGCAGAAAGGAGCTTGATCAATGTTTTCTCTTAATCCCTCTCCCTCCTCCCTTTCCTACTTGCTGGAATTAAGTGAGTTTTGATTGAAATATAAGCTTTTACCGTTCACTTCATTAGTCACTGGAAATTACTTCAGCTAAATGGCAGGGAGAACATCCCAAGAGGAGAGTGGAGCTGAGCCAGCTCCTTCAGCCCCTCGCCCAGCCTGAGGACAGCTCCTGTAGCATCCAAAGAGCTGGAACCTTCAAAACCACAGAGGAGGTGCCATTTCTATCCAGCTGGCAGCAGTTACACTACATTTGTCTAAATAAAAACAAACAAACAAAGACAGTTGCTGTTGAGTTGACTCCAACTCCTGGTGACCCCGTGTATGTTAGAGCACAACTGTGTTCCACAAGGGCAAGTTGAGTTTCAGAGGCGAAGGAATAGACATGCCTTCCACAGCTGCCTCCCCATAAATTCTAGGGGGGGAGAAATGGAAGGCATTCATCAGAGTGCCCTGTATTAGAGGAAGATCCTTTGTGGCTCTAAACACACTCATCACCGCAGAGCTGTGTGTATATATGCACATGCACAGTCTTCAAAAAGACACACAGTGCTCTGGGCACACTCATTAGAACACATGAGTTACTCAACATGCACGTCTAAGACTGGACTCCTAAGGAAGACAGACAGTAGAGTGGAGGCAAATGAGAACCCATTTTATTTGCTGAATAAGCAAATAATCAAATAAATGTGTGTTCCTGTAACAGATACTTATTGAGCAACTGCTGCACGTTCAGCACTGTTTTAGGGACTGGGGATACAACCAAACCAAACCAAACCCACCGCCATCGACTCGACTCTGACTCATAGCGTACCTACAGGACAAGGTAGAACTGCCCCCTAGGGTTTCCAAGGCTGTAAGCTCTATGGAAGCAGACTACCACATCTTTCTCCCATGGAGCAGCTAGTGAGCTCGAACCTCCAACCTTTGGTTAGCAGCCAAGCACTTTAACCACTACACCACCAGGTCTCCTGGGGATATAACAGTGAACAATAAATGGTAAATAAAGCATTTTTTTTTTTTTCTGGAGACCCTGGCCTCAATGTACTTACAGCCTGCTGGGGGAAAAACAAGTAAACAGGCCATTTCAAACCTCTCTGATAAGTGCCGTACTATCCACTCTGTTCAAGCTTTCACCCCTATATTCCACTCAATTGCCCCCAAATTCTTCTATAGATCAAACATAGGGCCAATAAAATTCCTAGCAGGCTTCTTTTTTTTTTTTTTTTAATGGAAATTCACATTCTGATGCTAAAACTTGTATGGAAACGTAAAAGACATAGAATAGCCAAAACAATTTTAAAAAAGAAGAAATAAGCTGGGGGGTGTGGGGCAAAAAGCTTGGTTTGGCCCTTTACTCTGATTTCTGACAATAATCCAAAGGTTAAGGTGTCTTTTGTCTTTCTGAAATAGCCAGGCAAGTAGGGGCTACAGGAGCCCCACACCTGGCAAACTAACTTCAGAAAGGGAGGGGGTCTAAAGCCATCATGTATATGTATATTCATTGATCATAATTATGCATTAAGGCACAAGCCATGCATATTCATTGAGGTCCCAATGACTACGAGACCCAGGACCTTGGAGCTCTTTCTTTGGGGCTTCCTAGATGGCTGAGAACATCCATCATACACAAGAGAGGAAGCTGCACGTCCCTAGGGACAATGGAAACCCTCCCAGACCTTGCCTTATGCATCTCTATGCTTGTATCCTTTCTGGTTATACTAAATGGTAACTGCGAGTATAGGTAACAGCCTCCATGAATTTTGTGAGCAGTTCTAGAGAATTAATGAAGCCACAGGGGCAGTGAGCTGGCCAGGGCTGGCAGGACACCGTCGACTTGTGTAGACCCAGCTCTGGGTGGCTGGGTGATAGAAAAAGGCTGTACAGGCAGTCCATGAAGAAGGATAGTCCTTCTAGCTTGTGACCTTGTCCCAGATATAGATAGACAGATAGACAGAAACGTAGGTAGATAGATATGGATATAGATATAGAAAGATATATGCCTAAAGAGAGAGAGAGATAGGCCAGCTGGTCTGAAGTGCAGGGAGCTGTGCAGACTCCTGGGCCTGTGGCTGCTTCCCAATGACCTGGACTCAGGTGGCCAAGGATGTTTTGACCTGGTTCGGTAATAGCCAGGGATGAGGCCTGGTCTAACTCTGGGTGGTTAGGGTCTAAGAGAGGAATTGCCTCAGAAGTGGCTGGCTACATGGAGTGGAAATATGGGAGAGTGAGTCTTGGATCCACTTCCAGCTAGGAATTGAGTTCATGCTGATCCTTGCTACGTAGTTAGTGATTAAAGAGGGGGTTCTCCCACTTTGCCTCTTTTATAGTCCAATATGTAGTCTTGCAGTCCTCGCGGAAGGCTACCAGGACCTGATTTCAAGTCTTACAAAGGTAAGATGGTCAAGGTAGTGTGGTATTGGCATCACAACAGATAAGCAGGTCAATGGAACAGAAGAGACAGTCCAGAAATAGACCTACATGTATGTGGACAATTACTTTTTGACAAAGGTGTTAAGGCTACTCAGTAGAGAAAGGATAGTCCATTTAACAAATGGTGCTGGTACAACTGGATATCCATATGCAAAAAAAAAAAAAAACTTCAATCTAGCCACATAAAAAAATTAATTCAAACAGATCATTGACCTAAATGTAAAACCAAAAACGATAATATTTCTAGAACAAAATACAGAAGAAAAATCTTGGTGATGGTGTTAGGCAAAGATTTCTAGCTATAACACTTAAAGTACAGTCCTTTGAAGAAAAAAAAATCGATAAACTGAACTTCATCCAATTTTAAAATTTCTGTTCTTTAAGAAACTATTAAGAGAATGAAAGGACAAACCACACACTGTGAGAAAATATTTGCAAAACATATACCTGACTTAAAAAAAAAAACAAAACAACATTACCGCGGAGTTGATTCCAACTCATAATTACCCTATAGGACTGAATAGAACTGCCCCCATAGGGTTCCCAAGGCTATAAATCTTTATGGAAGCAGATTGCCACATCTTTCTTCCATGGAGTGGCTGGTGGGTTCGAACACCTGACCTTCAGTTAGCAGCCAAGGGGTTAAGCACTGTGCCACCGGGCTCTATCATATATCTGATAAAGAACTTGAATCCAGAGTACACGAAGAACATTTAAAACTTGATAATAAGAAAGCAAACAACTCAATTAATTAATTGGTGAATGATCTGAACAGGCACTTCATCAAAGAACATAAATGGATAGCAAATAAGCCAAGGTAAGACAGGCAAGCCGCAGCCAGATTCTGGGCCTGGGTCTTGTTTCTGTCTCCAACTAGCTGTGGCCTCTGGGCTTCAGAGCAGGGGTTGATGTGATGATGTCTAGGTTTCCTCCCAACTCCGAGGGGCTAAGTTCTGAATCAGGCTGAGTTCTGTCTCTGAATCCAGCCAAGTGCTGTGGGGCACAGCTACAGCCTACACTAGAGCTTCCCAAACAGAACTGCTTGAGAACAGCTCAAGGCAGTCACAACCAGGGAAGGAGCCTCGTGCTGCACCTAGCAGGCTGAGGCGAGAGAGGGGGAAAGGAGTGGGATGGATTCACTGTGTTCTCTTTGCACCGCGGCACACACGTGTGCCCACACAGGGCCCTGAGGACCACGGAGGGCACAGGCTGATCCCTGATCAGACCAACAAGGATTGGCCAATCCCCTCTTCCTCACCCACTGCTTCAGGCCAGAACATCCAGCTGATTAACTAAATGAACTCCCAGGAGCCTCTGAGCTTGAACTTCCCCCTCCCCCATCTTTTTCCCATCAGGCCGTAACCTTTCCTCCCAGAAGCATTGAGGTTGCTTTGGTGAGAGATGGAGTCAGCATGGCCCCAAACCTCTGCTTCTCATTGTGTGGCCTTTTGGCAGGTCACTTAACCCTCTGTGCCACAGTGACTGCTTTTGCACAGTGGGGATAATAATAGTCCTACTTCTCAGGGTTGTTCTTGTGAGTTGCTGTCATGTCAGTTCCAACTTATGGTGACCCCATGTATGCAGAGTAAAACTGCTCCATAAGGTTTTCAAGGCTGTGAATTTTGGAAGCGTATCACCAGGCCTTTCTCCTGAGGCACCTCTAGGTAGATCTGAACCTTTCAGTTAGTAGCCCAGCACTTTTAACCATTTGAGCTGCCCAGGGATTTCTCCCAGGGTTGTTGTGGAAGTTCCTATAAATAAAGTGTTACTATAAATAAAGTGCTTAGAACAGTAAGCACCCACCAAGTGTTGCCATCATTATTATTTTGCTTGTTTTATTCTTCCAGACTGGGCATGGTAGAGAGCACTGTTTCTGAGAGCCAAGAAGTCCATGGGAGGGACCAAAATCAGAGACAGGAGGGAGGTTGCTGTGGCCACACTGCTCACCAGCCTTCTCACTCCACCCCATCTACCCCAAATCTGTCTTTTTTCTCCCTGCACCCTGACTCCTCCTGCCTTCCCTCTGAGGTGTGGAACTCAAGCCTGGGAGATGAAAAGGGGATGGGAGAAGGAGGAAGTAAAGGAAAGGGAAAGAAAAGAGAAGGCATGCAGGTTTCATTTTCCTGTCAGACTTCTAGAGAGTCTAGATCCATTCCAGCTCTGTGCTTTAGTAGAAGGAAATGCTATTATCTTGTATCCATTCTGCATTAGTCAGGATCCTTGTCCCGGAGCCCATACAACTAGACCCTAGCCCAGGCCAGTCTCACTCTGAAGTCTGAGTTCTTTCTACCTCCCCACACCAGGGAACAGCCTGGGAGCCTCCATCCCTACCCAGTTCCTTCAGGACCCTGTATGCCCTGCCCCCACTCCAGGCAGGGAGGCCTCCTCACTTTCACCCTATCCTCTGCTATCCCCACCTATGGCACCCTGACAACCTCCCTCCCATCAGCTAAAGCCGCCTGACTTGCTCCACGCACCCCCATTTCTGCCAACTTCTCTGCACCCAGGGTTTAACAATCTCTGACGTTTACTGACCTTAAGACTAGGATTAGATTTTTAATCATCAAATTACCATGTCCATTGAGTTCATTTCTTTGGTAAATGGCACCAGTGAAGTCCATTCTCCTCCCCATTCCAGCCCCTACCTCCCATGAATGAAGCCTGTGTCAGTGGAAGAGAGCGACAAGGGCTGGGCTGGTGGTTGGGGCTGCCATTAGCTTGAGGGGCTGTGTGCTTGAAGTCTGTCCTCAGAGCAGTAAGCTGTGCACAGCCGGGGTGAGCAGGTCTCAGGTCTCTCTCTCTATCACATACACACACACACACACACACACACGGGCTCTCTAACCCCAGTCAGGATTAGCAAATAAAGCCAGAGTGAAGTGAGAGAGCTGAGAAGTAATTTGATCGTCTAATCCTCATGGAATAAAATTGAAATGGGGATGATTTCTGTGCTCCCAGAGTAGCCCCCTGTGTCCCTGTGTGGGTGACTTTGGGAAGTTTTATAGATGGAACTGCATCCCCCAAAATATGTGTTATAAATCCTAACCCCTATACCTGTGGTTAAGGGCTTGGCTGCTAACCAGAAGGCTGGCAGTTTGAATCTACCAGTCACTCCTCGGATACCCAATAGGGCGGTTCTCCTCTGTCCTATGGGGTCACCAGGAGTTGAAATTGACTCGGCAGCAACGGGTTTATTTATTTGTTTTTGGAGATTCTGTTTGGGAATAGGGTTTTCTTTGTTATGTTAATGAGGTCATACTAATGAGGTCATATCAGAGTAGGGTGTGTATTAAGCCAATCACCTTTGAGATACAAAGAGCAGAAGGTTGCACAGGCAAGGGAAGACAGATGCCATGCCACGTGAAGATTGCCAAGGAACTGAAGAACAGAAGCTGAAAAGAGAAAAGGACCTCCCCCAGAGCTGACAGAGAAAGCTTTCTCCTAGAGCTGGTGGACTTCTAGCCTCCTAATTGTGAGAAAATAAATTTCTGTTCATTAAAGCCACCCATTTGTGGTATTCTGCAATAGCAGAACTAAGAAACTAAGACAGGTGGCAAAGAAGAGAGGCTGTTTCTCCCTCCAGGGTCCTCATGGTCTGACAGGGGACAAAACCGCCACCTCCAAGCACACCCCTAATGACCCAGAGGTCACATGGTAACACGTACAATAGATACTGGGCCAGTGCATGCTGGAGGGCAGGGTCAATCTGGGAAATTGGTGGGGGGTGGGGAGAAGTTAGAGGAGGGGAAGCTGCCTCAGAGGAAACACTCAAGGGTCCAAGTGGACCAGGGGATGGAGGGGGAGGATTAGCAGGGATCAGCGGGGCAGCACAGCTGTATCTGCATCTCTCCTAATGAAATATTTGCCAGAGGCTAATTTCTCCTCATTCCCAGACCCAGGGACAGATTATCCACATAAGCAAGGTACACACGGGCTTACTTGTGCTTACTTACTAATCTGTAGCGCACAATTTCACCTGTTTTTCACCACGTCTTTGAATGGCGAGGCTATGTTTCACATACTTTGGACATGTTATCAGTAGGGATCAGTCCCTGGAGAAGGACTTCATGCCTGGTAAAGTAGAGGGTCAGTGAAAAAGAGGAAGACCCTCAACGAGATGGATTGATGCGGTGGCTGCAACAATGGGCTCAAGCATAACAATGATCGTGAGGATGGCTCAGGACTGTGCAGTGTTTCGTTCTGTGGTGCACAGGGTCGCTATGAGTCGGAACCGACTCGATGGCACCTAACAACAACAGCAATATCATTATAGATCCTGAAAGTGGTTCCAGATGAATAGAACCTTGAGGATGGGAATCTGGAATTTATCTGGTTAGATTCAAAGGCATTAATGACCCTGTTGTCAGCGGTAAAAGTGACACTGGTAGACCATAGCACGCAGTGGAAAAACAGGTATTTCAATTATCACATGGGATCAAATGCTTATAGAAGGTAAAGCTTTGGATGACCAAGTACTTGCTGCCGCTGAACATTTTAGGGGAAAAAAAAAGAGTATAAAGGGTTTGGCTGGCTGCTTTTAAGTGCACTCAAGAATTTGGAGAAAGAAAATGATGAGCTCAAAGCTTTAAATTCTAAGCTCAAGGTCTGGGTAAGGGAGCAGGATACTTCTCTGACTGTCTTAGAAGAAGCCCTTATTTCCTGTAGCTGCAGGGTCAAGATTCCTGAACACCAAACCCAAAGTGGCCAGCTGGCAGTCTCTACTTCTGGTTTAACAGAATCATTGCTGTGTTGCCTACTGGAGACATTCTTCCATTAGGAACTAATACCTCTAAACAGCAGTATGCAAAGTTTTGGGTATGGAAAGTGGCATTTTGCTAGTGAATCATTAGATATAACAGTGAGAAGAGCCTCTCCCACTTTCATCCCATATTGGCTTACTGACCCATAGAGTGAAGGGTGTTATGGTGGGAAATGCCAAGTGGAAGCCTCTAGAATGGCCTATAGCTAAGCTCAAAGCAATCTCATTCCTGGAGGGATTGCAGAGATTGATGTTACCATCGGAATTTACAGGGTGTAGTGGTGGCAATTCCTACCATATCCTCTTTTAATTTGCTTATTTGGCTTGTGTGGAAGACAGGTCTCGGAGAATGACTGTGGATTGTCATAAACTTAATCAGGCTGACTCCAACCTCAGCTTCTGTTGCAGATACAGTTTCTTTATTGGAGAAAATTGATATGCCCTGGGACCTGGTGTGCAGCTATTGATCTGGCAAATGCTTTTCTTTATAACTGCTAGTAACCATCACCAGAAACAGTTTACTTTCAACTGGCAGGGGATACACTTTTCACTGTCCTGTCTCTGGGCTTTATCAACTGTATGGATGATAGCATGGTGAATGGAACGGGTGAGTAGAAAGTTGCAAATACCCTAGACACTTTGGTAAGATGCATGCATACCAGGTGGTGGGAAATAAATCCCATAAAACTTCAGGAGCTTGCTACCTTGGTAAAATCTCTGGGGGCCCACTGGTCTGAGGCATGGCAAAATATTCCTTCTAAAGTAAAGACAAGTTGCTGCCTCTGGCTCCTCCTACAAGTAAGAAACAGGCACAATGGTTAGTCTACCTCATTGGATTATGAAAGCAACTATTTCCTTTGGGCATGCTGCTCTAACTAATTTATTAAATAACCCAAAAGTCAGCCAGTTTTGAGTAGGATCCAGAGCAAGCAAATGCTCTGCTGTAGGCCCAGGCTGCTGTGCAGGCTTATTTGCCCCCTTGAGCCACATAAACTGTCAGATCCAGTGCTGTCTTTCCCAGGGCCTACAACCCCTGACTGGAGTCCCTTTTTGGGAGTATATTCATACAAAAGCAAACATTCACTAAGCACTTACTGGTGCTTTTGGTTAATGACATTTTAAGGGGTCTCCATTCAAATCTTAGCCAATTGTGAGGAAAGGATGGAAGAGGAGTTTGGAGATGGACTGGGCAATGGGGTGGGTGAGTTGGGGTTGGGTGGGAAGTGGATGCCCAAGATTATTCCTTCCGGAAGAGAGGAGGTCAGGAGGGATGGGCGGCCAGAGCAGGGCGGGGAGTCCTCGGTCATAAATAATTCCTTCCCTTCCATTCCTGGGAGATAATTGGGGGCTTTGGTCTTCCCTTTCACTCTGGGGCAGGATCAAGTTTCTCTTTGGATTCCCAGACACAGGTTGGCTCCAGTCAGAACCTGGGACCAGAGGGCACAAAAGGAGCACCTCCTCTGGAATTTTGCTGGCTCTCACTGGCCTCCCAGAGTGCCTGGAGCTGACAGGCCACCAAAGAGGAGCAGCGCGAGCAGCTGCCCAGTCCTGCCCTGCACAGGCTGTAAGCGCTCACCAGGGACTGAGTCAAGAGGTGTAGATGGCCTAGAGGGCGAGAGCTCTTAATTTTTCTCCTCAGGAATGATAGCTGGGACAATCTTCAAGTCTGGAGGGTCGAGGTTTGCCCTGTCCCACCCACCTAGAGAAGGTCTCTCCTTGCACTCCTCTGCCTGCACAGTGCCCTATGAGCAGCCCTCTACCAGTCAATGAGTGTGCAAACATTGTTTGCTTTTAGTTGCTGATTTAAAAAGATTAGCGGCTAGTAAGCTGATTGAACATCAACAATCTTTCCAGAAAAAGCTTTTAAATAAGTTTACATAGAACCAATTGGTTGCCATTGCAGACTTTAGTCAATTAGAAGATGGGAGAGAGGGAGCGGGGCATAGAAGGGGGGCCAGGATGAGGGTCCCCAGATGTGTGTGTGTGTGTGTGGCGGGGAAAGTTGTGTGTCTAAGATTTGGGGAAGGAGGTGTGTTTCTGGGGCAGGCAGCACCAGTGCCAGCTCTCTTAGGCCTGGTTCTGCCTAAGCTGCCAGCCCCACCTCAGGTCCACTGTCCCCCCACTCCTGCCACCTGGACAGTTACTCTCAGGGGTTCTTCTCCCTGTAAAGCTCTGCACAGAAGTGGACAGATGCAAGTTTCCCCTTTTCTACTTCTCTCTGATTAATTAATCAGCCAGTGCCCCAGCATTGACCGAGAACCAGCAGGGACTGGCGACGGGGCGGGGCGGGTAGGGTCACACAGCCGCCCTGGGATGGGTTCCCCGAAGTCCTCCCCGGCTCAGCGGAGGCTTCTCTTTTCCACCCTAGCCTCGGCGACGGCGAGGGTGGCGGTTCCCCTGGGTTGGTCTCGCCAGCCGGCTGCGGCCGCTCCTCCCCGGTGCCGGTGGCCTGTGTGAACCGCGTTGCCCGCGCTTCCCGAGTCGGTGGCTTCAGGTGAATCCAGGTCTGGAGACGCGACAGGTCCCGCGTCTCCAAAAGAGGGTGCCGAGAGAGGAAAGAGGCAGCCCCTCCTCGCGGGTCTGGAACCCCCCGATCCTCGGGGCTGGAAAGACGCTGTCCCCTCGGAGTGGCTGGCGTTCCTGGAGTCCTCCCGGGTCCATACCGCCTCCGCGCGCTGTTGTCAGAACAGAGGACAGCCGCGTTTTAGTTCAGTTGCCTGGATCTGTGGCCGCTGGAGGCGCCAACGCCCTCTGAGAGGGATTGCCCTTGTCCCCCCAGAGGCCAAACCCAGCAGATTGATCCAAAGCAATGTGTCATTTGATTTCTTGACTGCTGCTTTCATGGGCATTGATTGTGGATCCAAGTAAAATGAAACCCTTGACAACTTCAATCTTTTCTCTGTGTTGCTTATTGGTCCAGTTGTGAGGACTTTTGGTTTCTTTATGTGAAAGTGTAATCCATACTGAAGGCTGTGGTCTTTAGTCTTCATCAGTAATTGCTTCAAGTCCACTTCACTCTCAGCCGGCAAGATTGTGTCATCTGCATGTCACAGGTTGTTAAAAAGTCTTCCTCCAATCCAGGTGCCCTGTTCTTCTTCATATAGTCCAGCTTCTCAGATTATTTGCTCAGCACACAGGTTGAATAGGTATGGTGAAAAGATACAACCCTGATGCACACCTTCCCTGACTTTGAACCAGGCAGTACCCCCTTGTTCTGTTCCTAGACTGCCTCTAGATCTATGTACAGGTTCTGCATGAACACAATTAAGTGTTCTGGAATTCCCGTTCTCACAGTGTTATCTGTGATCTGTGACAATCAACAGTTGAACAGGTTCGCGTAGTCAATAGAACACAGGTAAACATCCTCTGGTGTTCTCTGCTTTCAGCCAGGATCCATCTGACTTCAGCAATGATATCCCTAGTTCCACGGCCTCTTCTGAAACCAGCCTGAATTTCTGGCAGTTCCCTGTCGATATACTGCTGCAGCCATTTTTGACTTTTCTTCAGCAAAATTTTACTTGCATGTGATATTAATGATATTGTTCGATAATTTCCACATTCTGTTGGATCACCTTTCTTTGGAATGGGCACAAATATGGATCTCTTCCAGTCAGTGAGCCAGGAAGCTGTCTTCCAAATTTCTTGGCATAGATGAGTGAGCGCTTTCAGCGCTGCATCCGTTTATTGAAACTTCTTAATTTGTATTGGGTCAGTTCCTGGAGCCTTGTTTTTTTGCCAGTGCCTTCAGTGCAGCTTGGATTTCTTCCTTCAATACCAACGGTTCTTGATCATATGCTACCTACTGAAAGGGCTGATCGTCAACCAGTTCTTTTTGGTACAGTGACTGTGTGTTCCTTCCATCTTCTTTTGATGCTTCCTGCTTTGTTCAATATTTCCCCAGTAGAATCCACCAATATCTCAACTCCAGGCTTGAATTTTTTCTTCAGTTCTTTCAGGTAGAGAAATGCCGAGAGTGTTCTCCCCTTTTGGTTTTCTGATTCCTAGTCTTCGAACGTTTCACTATAATACTTTTACTTTGTCTTCTCAAGCTGCTATTTGGAATCTTTTGTTCAGCTCTTTTACTTCATAATTTCTTTCATTTGCCTTAGCTACTTGACATTCAAGAGCAAGTTTCAGAGTCCCTTCGGACATTCATTTTCATCTTTCCTTTCATCCTGTCTTTTTAACGACCTTTTGCTTTCTTCATGTATGATGTCCATGATGTCATCCCACAACTCGTCTTGTCTTTTTCATTAGTGCTCAATGTGTTAAATCTATTCTTGAGATGTTCTCCAAATTCAGATGGGATATACTTAAGGTTGTACCTTGACTCTCATGGATGTGTTTTAATTTTCTTCAGCTTCAACTTGAACTTGTATTGATAGTCTGTTCCACAGTTGGTTCCTGGCCTTGTTCTGATTATATTGAGCTTTTCCATTGTCTCTTTCCACGGATGTAGTTGATTTGATTCCTGTGTTTTCCATCCAGTGAGGTCTGCCTGTATAGTTGCCATTTATGTTATTGAAAAAAGATACTTGCAATGAAGAAGTCATCGGTTTTGCAAAATTCTATCATGCAATCTCTGGCATTGTTTCTATCACCAAGGCCATATTTTCCAACTACTGATCCTTCTTTGTTTCCAACTTTCACAGCCCAATCACCAGTAATTATCAACTCATCTTGATTGCATGTTTGATAAATTTCAGACTGCAGAAGTTGGTAGAAATCTTCAATGTCCTCATCTTTGGCATTAGTGGTCAGAGCATAAATTTGAATAATAGTCATATTAACTGATCTTCCCTGTAGGAATATAGATATTATCCTATCACTGACAGCATTGTACTTCAGGATAGATCTTGAAATGTTCTTTTTGACAATGAATGAGTCTCCATTCTTCTTCAATTTGTCATTCCTGGCATAGTAGACCATATGATTGTCTGATTTAAAATGGCCAATACCACTCCATTTCAGCTCACTAATACCTAGGATATCAATCTTTATGCATTTCATTTCATTTTGATGACTGCAAATTTTCCTAGATTCTACTTCGTACATTCCAGGTTCCAATTAATAATGGATGTTTGCAGCCTTTTTTTCTCATTTTGAGTTATGCCATGTCAGCAAATGAAGGTCCCAAAAGCTTGACTCCATTCATGTCATTAAGGTCGTCTCTACTTTAAGGAGGCAGCTCTTCCCCAGTCATATTCTGAGTGTCTTCCAACTTGAGGGAGTAGTTTTCTGGCACTATATCAGACAATATTTCCCTAAATTTCATAAGGTTTTCACTGGCTAATTTTTTCAGAAGTAGACTCTTGGGTCCTTCTTCTTAGTCTCTATTAGTCTGGAAGCTCCACTGAAACTCGTCCAATGAAGATGACCTTGCTAGTATTTGAAATACCGGTGTCACAGCTTCCAGTATCACAGCAATATGCAAGCCACCACAGTATGACAAGCTGACAGACCTGTGGTGGATTGTAGGTCTAGAGTAGTCTTTATTCTACGATTCATTTAGCCTCACTTCTAAAGTATGGCCCTTCTGCTGAGTAGCTGGGGCTGGGGCCTGGGGCCCTTCTGCCGAGTAGTTGTTTCAGGGGACATCTAAGTCAATCGGCATAACATAGTTTATAAAGAAAATATTCTACTTCTCACTTTGGTGAATAGTGTCTGGGATTTTAAAAGCCTTCAAGTGGCCATCTAAGATACACCTATTTGTCCCATCCCACCTGGAGCAAAGGAGAATGAAGAAAACCAAAGACACAAAGAAAATACTAGCTCAAAGGACTAAAGAACCACATGAACCAGAGGCTCCACAAGCCTGAGATCAGAAGACCTAGATGGTGCCCAGCTACTACCAATGAGCACCCCAACAGGGATAATCACAAAGAGTCCCAGACAGGAGAAAATGTAGAACAGAACCCAAATTCACATAAAAAGACTACACTTAATGGTCTGGCAGAGATTGGAGGAACCCCCAAAACTACGGCCCCCGGCTGCTCTGCTAATGCAGAACTAAAACCATTCCCGAAGCCCTCTCTCAGACAAAGATTAGACAGGCCTATAAAACAAAAAATAACACACGTGAAGAACATGCTTCCTACTTCAATCAAATATATGAGAACAAATGGGCAGCTCCTGTCCAAAAGCAGGATGAGAAGCCAGGAAGAGACAGGGACTGGACAAATGGACATAGGGAACCTGGGGTGGAAAGGGGGAGCATACTCTCCCATTGTAAGATTGCAACCAATGTCACAAAACAATATTGTATAAATTTTTGAATGAGAAATTAACTTGAGCTGTAAATTTTCACCTAAAGTGCAAGAAAAAAAATAATATAAAAAATAAAGTGTGGCCCTTCCAGGGTCTCTACTGAAATGCCCATGTATTCATGGAAGTTTCTCTACTTTGTTTGGAGGAAAATCAAATGATTCATAGCCCTGCTTTAGCTCTGAATATAATTTTTCTTCCAGGGCCCAAGTTATTGCTCTTTCCTTGTAACTTGCTCTGGCCCAGCCTTGGCCTCATGAGGTTTCACCCCAAACATACACAGATTATGTTCAGTCAAGGACTTGAGAGGACCCCTCTGTAATTTCTGGGGCTCAATCTCTGCACAGTCCTCTCCTCCGTGATACTTTGTTCCACAATTTCTAGCTGTCTCAGCATCCCCAAGCTCAGACCTCCGAGTCCTCAGTTTTGTGAGATGGACTCCGTTTGGGTTTCCCCTCCTTGCCTTGTGGCCTGGAAACTCTCTCCAGGCCATAGGCTGGGCAATCAGAGGGCTCACCTTGTTTGTTTGCCTTCTTTCAGTGATCACTGCTGTTTTGTGGTTGAGTAGAATCAACTCCCCACTCAAAACTGGTTTGGAAGGTGAGACTAATAATGCCACACACACACTAAGGTATATGAAAATGTTTATTACGCACATAATGGGACTTTCTGGGGAGAGTAAGGCAGGCACACACACCATCCGAAATGGCTTGAGCAAAGGGAGGGGCGAGTGGCTTTGATTTTGAATATGGTTAGGGAAGTAGGGTTCAGGGCAAGGGTTCCTGTATTCAGCCTGGGTTTTGAGTGGTTTGAACTTCCCATGTCAGCGCTGGGTCAACAAAAGAGAAGGGGAAGAGGTGGCGCTTTTCAGTTGTCAAACATGAAAAATGAAAATCAAATTCTTTTTACAACTGTCCTATACTGAGCGTTTGAAAACAGTCGTTCCATGAATTTGTCTGTTTTTCTAGTTATTTGCACATGAGGGCAATTGCCATAGCAGCTAATCCTTCATCAGAGGAAGAAGAAGTCTCCAGTGCTCCATTTGAAAACTGGGTTTGCAGTGATGTGCTCATCCAGGCTGGGTGAGCTGGCAAGTATCTATTTTTGGAAAGTTTACCAACTGAGCCTGGGCTAAGCACTGAGCTGACCAGCAGCACCACCAGGTGGGCCCTCCCTGGGGAGGCCTCAATCCACCTGGCCAGGAAGGTGAGGACTTGAGAAGTCATTGATTTTCTGACACTCTTTGTGGAAAAGGATTTGTACATGCTTGAGTGTCCACAGGTTTGGATATGTGCTTAACATTTGCAAAACATTTGGTCATTGTCAAAGCGTTTCTATACACATTGTCTCCTCTCCTCCAATCCCTACAACAAATGGGAGAGAGAGGGAGATGGTGGGTGGCAGAAATGCTTTACACTTGGGTAAATTCAGCATCCTAACCTAACAGACTTCCAGTTGACAAGTAATGGAAATGAGGAAGGGGAGAGGGGACCCTGCCATGGGAGAAGGGATGGAGAGCAGGAGAGTTGTGATTTGCCAAAGTGTGTTTCCTTTTAAGCATAAGAAAGTGTTATTAAGTGTGCCTATTCTTTGAAAAAAAAAAAAAAAAAAAAAAACTTTTTTTTTTTTATTCTTTAGTTGAAGGCAGAGAATTTACTCACAAACCACGTAACTATTAAGTGACTGGACTCAAACCCTGGTGCTCAGCCAATGGGGCCTCGAGCTACAGACTGAGCTCCATGAAAGCCACAGACCTGGATGTTGAGTCTTCGTAGGTTTGGATAGGGCATCACACTTAGAGTGTGACTCTCTCTGATCCCCAGGCTCCAGGGTCTCTTAGCCGAGTGCCCGTCAATTTTCTCAGAAGGCCTGTCTGGGCTGTAATCTGCCTTCCCCTCAACCTCCTTACCTGCCAGGTACCTCAGATCCAAGCAGGGCTTTTCCCCTGGGCCAAGTGACCTGGGGTGGAGACTGGAGGGTAGGAAGGATAGCTATCCCTCTGTGATGGTTAAGGTTGTGTGTCAACTTGGCGGGGCCATGATTCTCAGTGGTTTGGCAGTTATGGTTTGGCAGTTACAGTTTGGCAGCTATGTAACGATGTAATCTCCTCCATAATGAGATCTGATATAATGTAATCATTTCCATGATGAGATCTGCTATGAGTAGCCAATCAGTTGAAAAGGAGTTTTCTTGGGGGTGTGGCCTGCATCTAATGTATGTGGGCTTTCTGGGAAAGCTCACTGGCTTTTGCTCACTCTGGATCCTGCAGCTGGCTCCTCACCTGACCTCTGTTTCTTAGGACTTGAGCTAGCAGCTCACCTGCTGATCTTGGGATTCATCAGTGTCCACAGCCTGTGAATCAGTGGCCTACCATCTTATTGCCAATCTTAGGATTCATTGGCCTTCACAGTCTGTGAACCAGAGGCCTGCTGTCTGACCTGCCGATCTTGGGTTCACAAGGTCCTGCAGCTACATGAGTCAGGAGAAGCCTCCAGCCTGACCCACAGACTTGGGACTTTCCAGCCTCTACAACTGCTTGAGCCATTTCCTTGATATAAATTTCTCTCTATATGTATCTATATACGCTTCTCTAGAGAACCCAGCCTAAGGCATCCTCCATGGCAGAGCCACTCTCTTGTCAGGGGGAGCATCATGAGGGGAGCAGAAAATAGTGGGAAAGACTGAAGGTCAGAGAGACCCTAGCAGGCTTTCTTGAGAGCCACATTTCGTGGAGTCACACCCTGCCCCTATGTTGAGCACCCTTGGGTAGGTCACTTCTGTTCTGGCTTAGGAGTCTTTGTCTGGGAAGTAAATAGCCAGGGGGAATGGTTCCTGTGGCTCCTTCAGGCTGATGCCTCATGGTTGGTGCCCAACAGCTGCTGGTAGTCTTGACACCACTTGCTCCAGGTCTCCCTTCGTTCCTGCAGATGACATTCATTGCGACTCAAACCTGAGTCCTGGCTTTCCCAAGCCACTGACAAGCACTCATGGAACTGCCAATGCCCCAGCTCCCAGAAAGGGCTTTGCCATGACTTCTCTGTGTAGAGATTGCAGACTTCAGGCTCATTCAAGAGGCAGCAAATTCCCATAGTTAAGACTGTGGCCTTGGAGTTGGGCTTGAACCAGTTCCCACTACTTATTAGCTAAATGTCTTTAGACAGGTTACTTAACCTCGTTGTGTCTCAGTTTCCCTATTGGTAAAGACAACAACAACAAAAAATCACCAAACCCACTGTTGTGAAGTCAATTCCGACTCATAGCAACCCTACAGGACAGAGTAGAGCTGCCCCATTGGGTTTCCAAGGCTGTAAATCTTTATGGGAGGAGACTGCAACATCTTTCTCCTACAGAGAGGCTGGTGGGTTCAAACCACTGACTTTTAGGTTAGCAGCTAAGCACTTAACCACTGTGTCACCCAGGGACAGATTACCCAATAAGTGAGGTATGGATGGGCTTACTTACTAATAACTAGTACACAATTCCACCTGTTTTTCACATTTTTGATATGATGAAACCCATGTGAAATTGTGCACTACAGATTAGTAAATAAACACAACTAAGTCCATGCATACCTTGCTTACTGGTTAATCCGCCCCTGGTACCACCAGTGTTCCTCCCATTGGTAAAGGAGGGCTAATAATACTGTGCTCATCACAGTGATGTTACAAGGAAAACATGAGTCCGTGTAGAGCATTCGGCCTGTATTATGCATTTGCTGTTCTTATCCCCTGGGATGAGAGAGGTCAGGTTGGGGATCTGGGCTTGAGGAAACTGTAAACACCAGTATAAACACCACATTTGGGCTGTCATTCTGCAGTATTTCCTCCTGTTCCTGGGGCAGGGAAAACTAAATTACTCTGAAGTTAATACATAGATGAAGGGTCTAGGCAGGAATGGATTAACCAGTAAGCAAGAAAAAAAAAAAAATTTTTTTTTTTTTTTAAGGTTATTAGTGTTCGGTGTGTCAAATCTATTCTTGAGTTGGCCTCTAAATTCAGGTGGAATATACTTAAGGTCATACTTTGGCTCTCATGGATTTGTTCTAATTTTCTTCAGCTTCGATTTGAACTTGCATATGAGCAATTGTGGTCTGTTCCACAGTCCGTCCCTGGCCTTGTTCTGACTGATGATATTGAGCTTTTCCGTCATCTCTTTCCACAGATGTAGTCAATTTGATTCCTGTGTATTCCATCTGGCGAGATCCATGTGTATAGCCACCATTTATGTTGTTGAAAAAAGGTATTTGCAATGAAGAAGTCATTGGTTTTGCAAAATCCTATCACACGGTCTCCAGCATTGTTTCTATCACCAAGGCCATATTTTCCAACTACCAATCCTTCTTTGTTTCCAACTTTCACATTCCAATCACCAGTAATTATCAATGCATCCTGATTGCATATTCAATCAATTTCAGACTACGGAAGTTGGTAAAGATTGTCAATTTCCTCATCTTTGGCATTAGTGGTTGGTGCGTAAATTGGAATAATAGTCATATTAACTGTCTTCCTTGTAGACGTATGGATATGATCCTATCACTGACAGCATTGTACTTCAGGATAGATTTGGAAATGTCCTTTTTGATGACGAATGCAATGCCATTCCTCTTCAAGATGTCATTTCCAGCATAGTGGACCACGTGATTTTCCGATTTAAAATGGTCAATACCACTCCGTTTCAGCTCACTAATGCTTAGAATATTGATGTTTATGCATTCCAATTCATTTTTGATTACTTCAAATTTTCCTAGATTCATACTTCATACATTCCAGGTTTTGATTATTAATGGATGTTTGCAGCTGTTTCTTCTCATTTTGAGTCGTGCCACATCAGCAAATGAAGGTCCCAAAAGCTTGACTCCATGCGCATCATTAAGGCAACTCTCCTTTAAGGAGGCAGCTCTTCTCCAGCCGTATTTTGAGTGCCTTCCAGCCTGAGGGGCTCATCTTCTGGCACTATATTAGACGATATTTCACTGCTATTCGTAAGGTTTTCACTGGTTAATTCTTTTTACAAGTAGGCTACCAGGTCCTTCTTCCTAGTCTGCTGCTATTTGAATACTGGTGGCATAGCTTTCAGCATCACAAGAACATGCAAGCCACCACAGAATGACAAACTGACAGAGGTGTTCTCACAGTCTAGGTGGCTAGAAGTCCAAATTCAGGGTGCCAGCTCTAGGGGAAGGCTTTATCTCTCTGTAACTAATGATGTTGGTCAGCATTTAATCAGGGCAAGAGAAACCTTAAGAGTATCATGGAATAAGAGATGTATTATAGGGATAATACCTTACATAATTTTGGGAGAAATAAGGGAATAAATGGAGAAGTTGGAGAATGAGAGAAAAGCCACCAATCAAACCTCTGAAATCATGTAAGAATGTTCAGCTTCTAGAGCAGGGTCATAAAGGAGAATTGGTAGAGAAGTTTATGGAAGGCTATTTCCTCTTTATGTGGGTGTTCACCTGGGATTGGTGTTGGTCAGAAGGGCTGACAGTCGCCAAAAAAAGCTGGATATAGAGTGGGAGAGGATGAGAACAGCCTGGAACCTGCTGGCTCTTCTAACTATGATAACCCCCAGAGAGTAATTGCCGCTGCTGCACTTCTCTGCCTTCCAAATTACTCAAAAATTTATCTTTTGGCCAACTCTAATCCAGAACCATGCAAGGAAGAGCAATCTGTGAAATGCGGTTCTAGCTTATCCAGGTTGACAAAGTACAAAACCACCACATGCCATTTATTAGCTACTTAATATCTGGCAAATTACTTAATGTTTCTAAGTCTTTTCCCATCTGGGAGTTTGGGCATTGTCTTGTGGAACATTTTCCTGGGTTTCTAGATGTCATGTTGCTGGGGATCTCCCACTTACAGGGCCCTTAACGTGGGCGATCCCTTCTCCCACTGGCCATTTATGACTCCCTCTCAGACTCATACCTTCTGGCAGTCTGCCCCTCGCCTCTCCCTCTCCACTTCTGGCCATGGGAAACATGCAAACACCTGTGCTCTGCCAAGCTCCGGAGGTGTAGCTCACTCCCCACACAGTCTTCTAGGCTCACCCAGCCAGGGCAACCAGCAGCCACCATTACTCGCCTTCAGATTATTTTCAGACCTGAGTTCCTCTGTCCTCTATATTTCAAGCAATTTAAATTAAGTTCTTGGAGAAGTTCCCTGGAAGTTTCTTGTTAAGTGAGTTACAGTAAAAAAAAAAAAAAAAAAGAAGAAGAAGCAAAACTTAAATCTCCCCTTGGGGGAAAGAAGATGGGGTTGCAGGGGATGTGTGACAACTCTTTCCAGACAGATCTTCTTTACCGCTTATCTCTACAACCTCAACTCTTTAGCCCCCTCTTTACAGTCTGGAGGTGGGCGATGGGCTACTGATCGCCCCTTTTACAAGACTGTAGAAATGGTCTAGCATCTTAAATTAGAATGTGGGAGTACTTGAGAATAGTTGTTAACTCTCTGTCTTTCCTCAGCCTTGGAGCCTTTGCTCAAAATTTGAGATAGGAAGAGTCCCATTTAACATCCTATTGCATACATAAAGAGGCTAGCACAGTGCCTGACACATGGTAGACATTTGCTAATATAAGTGATGGTATATTGCCAATCACCCAGCATGTAGGTCAGTTCAGCCATGGAAAATTGCTGGAATCCAATCTCTCTAAGTCAAACCAAGGCGGAGTTTATACCCTTATGAATGCCTTACGGCCAGTCTACATGTCTAGTCCAAGTACAGTGCTTACAGCCATCCAAGTCCATGAGCTCCTGTGCCCATGCACACACCAAGACCACACTCAGTGACAATTCTGCAGGTTCATAAGCCCAAGGAAATCAGAAACCAGCTCAGCTGCTCATGCTGGGAAAGGGAAATGAGCCCTCCCTCATTCAGGAATTACATGGCAGCCACAGCAGGTGGAGTGGGGACTGGGGACATGAGTTTATGTGTTGGGCTATGTGTCACCACTGTACCCTGGTCTGGAATACAGGCTGGCGTCTGTCTTGATTAATCAGTCTCTGTGCTAAAGTGGTTTTTATGTATTTTGAATGTCACCGTGCTTGTGGAAATGGAGATATTCAAACCCACAGATGCACAGAAATACCAGCAGCATGTACACATGCCTAATTACACCTTTCCACTCGGGCGCACATGCAAATATTTTGCTTAAGTGTAAAAGTAGAAATCACAGGAACTTGGAATGTATGAACTGAGCTGATTTGGGGTGTGACAACAAATTAGGGAAACATTCCACCTGCTCCAAGTTGTTCTCTTGGCCTCTGTCTCAGTCTCTATGTCTTCTTCTTTTCTTCGGCTGTTAGATCTTACAAGTGGCAATGGAGAAGATTTGGAGGGGAACTGGCACAACCCCCAAAAAACAAGAAAACCCAAGCCCAGGAATATAATGCAGAGCTGTCATTTTCCAGGGTTTGCTGAGAAAGGTTCAATAAAAGCCCTAGGGCAGGGGTTGGCAAAATTTTTCTGTAAAGGGTTAGAGAGTAAATATGTTAGGCTTTGCAGGCCATATGGGCTCTGTCACAGCGATTCAACTCTGCCATTGAAGCATGAAAGTTGTTGTGTGCTGTTGAGTCAATTCCTACTCATAGCGACACTATAGGACAGAGTAGAGCTGCCCCATGGGGTTTCCTAGGTTGTATCTGTACAGGAACAGATGGGTCTTTTCTCCTGCAGAGCCACTAGAAGATTCGAACCACTAACATTTTTGTTAGCAGTCCAATGCTTAACCATTGTGCTATCTGGGCTCCTTTAGCATGAAAGCAGCCATAGGCAATACACAAACAAATGAGCATAGTCGTGTTCCAATAAAACTTTATTTACAAAAGCAGGGAGTGGGCTGAGTTTGGTCCATGGGCCTGAGTTTGCAGACCTCTGCACTAGTATCTAAAGAATACAGAAGCCATCAAGCTGGCTTCACAGGTCCTTTAAAGTTTGACCAGGGTCCACCCTGTCTCCTCCAGAAAGGACAAAAATCGACTGTTCTGGAAGCAACATCAGTTTTATTCTAATTATTTTGTGATATGTTTTAGTGTTTTGATGTTCTTCTAAAAAAGTAATCTTAATTCCTCCTTTTTGTCCCTACTTCCCTTTTTCAGCATACACATCTCTAAATGCTTCCTATTCTCCTTCATTCTATCTTACTCAGCTCATAGGATTGGGTGATTTTATGACGAGACTCTTACGCATTCACCCTTGCAGAAAATTCTGACTTCTTTTCAGGCTCCTTGCCTGAATTGGGGTAAAGAGGCAACATACAGTAGTGGAAAGAGCTCTTATCTGGATCACTGGCCAGGATATACCACCAGCTTGCTGCATGACTTTGGGCAAGTTACCTAACCTCTCTGAGCCCTCCTTTCCTTGTTGGTCAAATGAGGGCATTAGGCTAACTGATCTCTAAAATCCCTTCTAGCTCTAAGCTTATGATTTCAGGAAGCTGTAGGCCTCAACTCTAGGCAACTGTCTGGGGCCATTAATTAGAATGTCACTCACAGACCTTAATTAAACTGCCAGGAGGCCAAGAAGAATTAGCCATATGATCCCCTGTGGTTGGCAACCTTCCTAAGGCCTTCACAGCTGAGGAAGCTAGGGTACCAGCTAACTTCAGAGAATCTGAGATCCCATGCCACTGAAGGGAGATGAGGAAGACAAATGACTCTAGGACCCCTGTGTACAAGGAAAATGAATTTACATGGAAGTGGCTACAAAATGAGCACAAATATTGGCTTAACTGGAAAACAGGACCCTAGAGGGAGCTACTGTTGGAAAAAGGTGGGGTATTTTTTCTTCTCCACCAGGCCCTCCTGTGTGGGACTGCCCTAGGCACATAAAGGACGCCCCTCAAAGCCCACCAAAAATATATATATAAATACAAAAAAAAAAAAAAAAAAATAGGTAGGAGCAAACGGGAGAGTTTGAGGGGTTAAAAAATATATTAGCATATTCTAGCATATGGGGGGTGGGAATTAGTCTTCTTTCTGTACAGGGATGGGAGAGGTCGTGGAAGGTCAGAAGACCTGGATTTTGGCTGAGGGAGGGACTGGCAGTGGTTGGCAGCTCAGGGGGGAAAGTTTGTCTGGCATTGACCCCACTCTCTCAGGCTCATTCTCCAGCTCAGAGCCCTGTGGCTTGTGGATGCAGTGGATGGGCAAGGGGCTTCCACCTTCTCCCTCCTTCCTGGACACAGTCTTGGGGGTGGGGAGGGAGTGGAGAAACCCACATTCAGGCCTCCAACAGAGCAACATCTCCTTGTCAGACTCTGCTAGAGTGCTCTCATTTGTAACCTAAATAATTCACCCATTAATCTCTCAAGGAACATTAGAAGAAAAACAAAACCTGACCCAGTCCTTAAGCCCAGGTTCCCACTGCACCGACGGCAGGTCAGGGAGGCAGTCCCAAGGTGCAGAGGCAGCCCACCTTCACAGGTCCAAGTAGGCCAGCAAACTTCTAAATACAGCCATAGCCTGTTTTTATACAGCCCTAGAGCCAAGAAATGCTTTTTTACGTTTTTAAAGGGCTTTAAAAACAAAACAAACAACAAAAAAAACAAAGAATATGCAACAGAGATTTATGTGGTCTGTAATCTCTAAAATATTTACTTCCTGGACCTTTCCAGGAAGTTTGCCAACCCCCTAATCCATTCCCCAGCCCTGAATGAGGTGATGACAAATTTTTGACCAACTCCTTCACTACCCTACTCCCTGGCCCCACTACATGCAGAGATTTGCTTGTATTTAATGTGTCAGAGTTTGGTATTTACAGTCTAGAGAGAAGCTGCCATCATTGTTCACCTCATTACCCAAAACAAAATAAAATCAAGATAAACTCTGGATGGGGATGAGGAAGGGGGAATGCCAGTTGGTCTTGGTTTTACTGTACCGGAAGGTAGGGAAGAAAGGAGGAGCAGAGACCCAGCCCCAACCCACTGTCTGCATCATCTTCTCTGAGGGCCAGAATTTAGCATCGTCCAGCTAGCTGTACTGACACCCCTCCTCTCAAGGCCCCCTGCAGTCCTGGTGATTCCAGTAGTCATGGAGGCTGCAATTCTCTCACTGAGGAGATGGCCAGGTAACCCATGCCCTTGAGTTCCTGAAGCTTGAGTGTTACGTCCAAGCCACCTAGGGTGCCAGCCTGACAATGCCAACCCCCACTCCAGGACAGAGGATCCAGCCTCCCACTCCTACTGCCCGGCAAAAGTTTTTGAAGGGAGAGGCCTCTGACAGCCCTGGAGCCACCCAGACTTTCTTGGAGCCAGAGTCTCTGAGGGTCACAGCCTAAGGATCCTGGAAGAGGTGGGCCAGAGCTGGCATGGGGATGCCAGCTGGGATTTCCCTAGCTATAGCTGGGCTGAGTGGCCACTGGCTGTCATGGGCCTGTTTGGAATTTTCTGAGCCAAGGCAGAGTGGAGATCAAGTGGCTCCGCATCCTGGAGGAGGGGTATTCTGGACTATTTCAGATAAGAAGACAAAGACTCTGGTAAAAGTTCCTGCTCTAGCATCTCCTGAGAAAAACATTGCTGCTGTTCAGCTAGCACTCTGTATGTTCATGCCTGTACTTGAGACAAAAACATGGGAGGCCCCGGTCCGAATTCCAACATCCAGACTAAGTGGAAGGTCTGTAGCTTGGGAGTCCAAGGTATGAGCACTTGGGCAAGTCACCTCATCTCTCTGGGGCTCAGATTCTTCATACATTATAAAAAGCAAATGAACAAAACCCAGATGCGCTTGGATAAGGGTGATTTTAAGGTTCTGTCCATCCCATACCCAGTGAATAGCCCAAACTAAGTGATGCCTCTGCAGAAGCTTTGCTGGAAAGTTGTTTGGCTTCATCTTTGCTTTCCTTCTGCATGTCAGTCCAATCCCACCAAATGAGATACAGCTGGTCTGGCATAAGAAGGGAGAGTTTTCCTTCAACATGTCAAAAGCTTGCTGGGGATTCTGGACTAATAGGAGGTAGGGAGGTGGTGGTCACTGAATGTGACCTCCTGTCTTTCTGCCTTGTGGCCAGCAGGTGCCTGAAGAGCTGTGGAGTCTCATCTCCAAAGCCCTACCACGCCCACAGGTTCCTCAGGAGCCACAGCCCAGCTACCACATGCTTGAATCTAAAGTATCTAAGTTGTCATCAACTCCTCAACTCAACTAGACATTCCTTAAGGGCAAGAACTGTGTCTTGACCTTCTCCCATGTCCCCAGAAGTGCCCAGCAGAATGCCAGCTATGTAGTTGGAGACCCATCCATATTTGCTGAGCAGCTTAATTGAAATGTCTCTGGAAGGAGTGAAGCTGCATTTGGTGTGGGATATGTGTCCAGGCAGATGAATCCCCATATTTGCTGGCTGATAACTGAACACCATTCTTCAGTCCAAGGCTCAGTCAAGCCTGTCCTGTCCAGGCCATGACCCCCAAACACTATTGTGTGACCTATAGAGTAAGTGATGAGGGGAGGTTAGAGAAGGGAATCCCTATCCCATTCCGGCATGCCAGAGACTCCCCAAGATCTACAGGCCATTGAGAGGTCATTGCTGCCAAGCCCTTGCCCCTAAAGCAGTCCAGACTGGGAAAGCTTGGCTCAGTGGCCCATGTGAACAAAAATCAGGCAAGCCTCACCACTAAAATCACCAGTTGCCACGGAGTCGATTTCAACTCATGGCCACCCCACGTGTGTCAGAGTAGAACTGTGCTTCATAGGGTTTTTAATGGCTAAGTTTCCAGAAGTAGATTGCAAGGCCTTTCTTCCAAAGTGCCTTTGGGTGGACTCAAGCTACCAAGCTTTTGGTTAGTAGCTGAGCGTGTTAACTGTTTACACCACCACCCAGGAACACCTTGCTTCAGAGTAGCTACCCACATCACAAGCACAGTGGTCAGCCCCTATAGGCTGCAAACCCAAACCTACAAAATGGTGACAAATGTCACCAGCTCTGTGGCAGGTCTCAATCTCTTCTAGTTTTAAATATACTTAAAGAGACTGTCCCGCCACCTCCCTTGCCCGTCTGAACATATGAAACTCTACTTTAGCTCCAACCAAACTTTTTCTTGCTGTAGTTCCTTTTGTTTTCTGTACTATGAAAGTGGTTGCTTTCTTCCGAACCCTGAAGGCTGCTTTTCCTTCTCTACTTCATTTACTTGTTTGCTGTGTGTGGTGGTTGGAAGGAAGGCAAGAAGGCAGAGCTCTGGCTTGCCATGCAACGTCACTCATCTGTATAAATGGTGACGAAAACGGTGGGACTGATTAACCATGACACACATGGGATTGCTAATGAGGCTGATAAAATTTTAATTACCCCTTGTTCTGTGGGGCTGGCAGGAAGCCAAGCAAATAATAATCCGCTCGGGTGCTGTCACAGCACAGCAAACTGACTAGAAGAAGGCAGGTTAAGTGCGGTAGGCAGTTAATAATAGCAGAGCCTGGGAGGGGTGTGTGGCAGGGGTGGGTGAGCAGATTGGAATTCAGGTAGAAGTTGAGATTCCCCTCTGAGTGATCTAGATATGTTCCTCAATTCTCCACTTTGTTCATATAGACCTGAAATTTCTGCAAGCAAACCCACTCTAGGCAAAGAGGAGGAAACTAAGGCATATGAAACATCAGGAATTTGCTCAGGAGGACACCAAAAAACCAAACCAAACCCAGTGCTGTTGAGTCGATTCCAACTCATAGCGACCCTATAGGACAGAGTAGAACTGCCCCATAGAGTTTCCAAGGAGCGCCTGGCGGATCCGAACTGCTGACCTTTTGGTTAGCAGCCGTAGCACTTAACCACTACACCACCAGGGTTTCCCAGGAGGACACACTGGATTTCAAATCCAGAGTTCCTAATTCCCAAGTCAGGACAGACCCAAGAGGACTATCTGGGGATGTGCCTAAATGGTTTGCAGATCTCACCTTGAGGCACTGACATCCTACACCCAGGACTCCTGGGCCTCCTTTCCCGCCCCATGGGAAGGGGGAAGGGTAGGGGTGGGATGAAGTATCCAGCCCCAGATACCTTGGTAGTTTTGACTTTGTGTCCACTGCTGCAGCTCCATCCCGACAGGTCAGGGAGCACCTTACACTCCTCCCCTGGCAGGCAGGGCTCCATCCGACACCACCACTTCTGTAGGACAACGGAAGCTGTGGGAGCAGGAAGCAGCAAGGGCAGCCCTAAGCTCTCTGAGGACAAGCATGCAGCCAAGAGGGAGTCTGGGAAGGAAGGGCACGTTTCCACACATGTCTGGCTTTGAGCTCTGCATTCCCCTGGTCTTTCCCTTACCCCAGGCTGCCCAGAGAGGCAGTACTCAGGCACAGGGCACAGATGGCACAGGGCAAAGGCAGGGAAGTCATCTCTAAGGCAACCCTATTGTTGAGCCACCATATCTCTAGCTTAGAGGCACAATCTTCAACATACCCCCTTGTTGTAAGTGTGGGAACCATTTGAAAGGGTCCACAGACCAGGCATGTGCAACTGGGCACGTTTATAGGGATGCCACATGTGTGAGAAAATGAGCACTGCAGAGGTGGGGGGAGGGGCAGGTGCGCGAAGGAAGGCATGTGCGAGCAATTTATGCGTGTCTCTGTGAGGGAAGGAATGGTCAAGACGTGGGGATGAGGATGAGAGGAAGGAATGAGCAAGACAGCTTGGGAAAGGACCAGCAGGTGAAGTAGTGAGTGTCTGGAGGAGTAAGTATGAGGCGATATGAGAGTTGGACGGGAGGTGTAAGAGGATCCTTGTCAAGGAATGTGTCCGTGTCTGTGCCCAGCAGCAGGTGTGTGTGGGAAGGCATGTGAGTGTGGGAAGGCGTGCATGTAACAAGAGCTTTCCTTATCTGTGAAATGAGGATGGCAATGGCAACATCCGCCCTCCCCGCCACTGAGGTTGCCCCATCATTTGAGACCCTGATCATGAAAGCCCCAGGACCAGTATGAAACTGTATCCCCAACAGACGGAGAGGCCTAAACAGACCTCATCCCTCTGATCAGGGCTTTGCTGCCCGGGGCCTGGCCTGTCACTCACCGTCCACACAGGAGGGTTTTGCCCGAGTGGTGCCAGCCACCTGGCCCGAAAAGCAGGAACATTTGACAGTCTGGGAGCGCTCTTCGATGCGGTTCCGGTTGCAGCAGCGGTGAGCAGCAATCACCTCACAAGTGCCTTGCTTCACGAGGCCTGAGGGGCCAGCACAAGATGGGGCGCCCAGCCCAGGCCCCAGCCTTGTTCCCCTCCTACCCACAGGGCCAGGCCTGGCTATCCTTGTACCCCTTCCCCCAGTTTGGGGGAGGGCTATTTAAGAGCTTTCCAAGTGTAGGGGAAGAAGCACTTGACAGTGGCTCTGTCCTTCCTTCCCAATGAGGTCATGTTCATCACCTGTTGGGCAGAGCCTGGCCCTTGGGCAAAGGGAAGATGGAGCCCACACCAACCTCCCCCACACCAGCCTACTCAGGGTGAGGGCAAGGGCCCAGGGGGCTTACAGTGCATGGAGAGGATCATCCGCTTACACAGGTTTTAGCCATCCCAGAAGGAAAACCACAGAATTAGGACAGGAGGCTAGACATAACCCCCCCACCGCCACCCCACGGCCTCTCTCCCTGTAGAACACCTTCCAGCCTGGAAGGAAGGGTGAGTCACAGGTCTGCTCAGGCCTTCTCCAGGCTGGGATAGCCGAGGAACACAGAGTTCCATGGGTAAAGAGCACAGGAGAAGCCAGAACCCCTAGAAGCTATGGATCTTTCTCCGCCTCAGGGATCTGCCTGCTGTGGAAGGGGTAGGGTGGTGTTCAGCTCTCCAGGTATCCTTGGAACCCCCTCCCCACTCCCCACCACCTCCCCCAAACCTGTGGGAGTTGGAGGCTGCAAGGAGGCCGAGGCCAGGTGGGTCCACAGCCAGGCCAGGCAAAGTGCCAGCAGCCAGCCGCCTCTGTTCCAATTCCGTGTGGCCCTCTCACTCATCCTGTGGAGAGAAGGGCACACCCTGCTGCATTCTGGAGCTCCACCCTGGAGCTCCCTCAGTGCCCAGCCCAAGAACCTTCTCTGTGCCCTGCACTCCGGGAGCCATGAAGCCAGGTGGGATGCTTACCTGGTCCTCAGGCAGCTTTCAGCCTGGCACAAACTGACTATAGAGGTGATGAGGAAAAGGGTACAGGAAGGGAGAGGTGGTCCTGCTGGGAAAATCAGGGAAGGCTTTGTGGAGGAGGTGACATGAAAGATGGGTCTGGAAGGATGGCCTAGATATGGTCCCATGGAGGACTGTGAAATGGGTGGAATAATAACAACACCCACTTATTGATCACTTGACCCAGGCACTTCACATGATCTTGAATCCTTTTCTACTGTCCTACAAAGTAGGATTACTATTACCTATTTTCTAGATGAGCAAACCAATGTTCAAAAAGCCTGGGTGCAACCTAAATGACCATCAACGAGGGACAGGTTAAATACATTATGGAGCATGTTTATAGAAAGGCAGCCCCATCCAGGCAGCTGTAAAAATAAATGCAGAAATGCTTTTCGTGCTGATGCAGGCAATGCAATGATCTCCAACAATAATCCACCATTAAGGGAAAAAAACAAAGTGTAGGATGGTGTGTACAAAATGCTAACATCTGTGCAATAGTGAAGGATTATATATGTTGCTTGAATATGAATAAACTAGCTCTGGAAAGATGAACCAAAAAAAAAAAAAAAAACCTAATAACACTAGTTGCCTCCAAGAAGGGAAATTGGTTGACTGGGAGACAAAGGTAGAGGGTATACTCATTTTTGTTCCTATTCCTTTTTCACTTTTTGAATTTTGGACCATGGAAATGTATGAACTATTCAACTTAAAATTTAACTTAAAAAAGAAAAAACAAAACAAGGCTAATAGAAGTTAAATGACTTAACCAAGGCCATCTAGCTTGTGGGCATCAGAGCCCAGAAACCTGCCCTATTCCCCCCGCACCACCTTGCTTCTTCTCTTCCTCTTTTCTTCTCTCTCTCCATGCTTGATGGCTCAGACCTCCCAGATCTATTTCAGAGGGTGGGCTAGAATGGAGGGAATCCTAGGGAAGCAGAGGCACACAGCAGCTGGAAGCTGCCCAGATGCAAAAAGGGGCAGGGGCAGCCCAGGAGGCAGCAGGGTCAGGCCTGAACCACTGCCTCCACTACACTACCAGCCCCTTGGGGTATCTCTGGGCTCCCTCAGGTGCCAGCACAGTGTTGGGCACCAACGGCCAAACCAAATGCTAGGGCTCAGCTGCCCCTTTGGATAGGGATCTCTGTCTATATCCCCATCCCCCAACTTCAACTGTCTCTTCGCTCACCTTTTTTGGGATCTTTTGGATTCTGTTTGTTCATGCACTGGCCCGGGACTCACTCTACCTGGACAAGTGAAAAAGATTATTGGGGGATTGCAAGGATGGAGGGAGCCTACGGCCTTGTAAAGGCTGAAGGAGGGCCGTAGAAAGGGCAAGGGGATGAGCTGGGTGCTGAAGTAGGACCCAACTCTGAAGCCATTCCTCACGGTGCCCACACAGGATTCCTCTGCCCTGGGAATCCATGAGGGCCCTTGAAGACTCTGGGATAATGTAGGGTGGTGGGCCTGAGAAGAGTGCCCTGAAGGAGTTTCTCTGTCCCAGGAGTAAAGCGGGGGTGGTAACAGGGAGATGTCTAAGAATCAGCTCTGGGATTTCTCCGGTCTTGGCAGGAAGCTGAGGATCTGGGAAGGGTTCTGGAGCAGAATCTGACCAATCCCTGCCTGAAGAGGCACCTGAGAAGGATTCTTGAGGTGTCCCTGGATCCTCTTCAGCTCTACCTCCTACCCCATCACACCTGCTTTCTGCATTCGCAGGGAGCTGGTTCAATTCCACCATCCTCACCCTGATTACCACTTCAGAGAGCTAGAGGGACTCTGCGCCCCAGTGCCCACTGGCCCCAACAGTGTCTCCATTTCTCCATAAGGACCCCTCCTCCCTCAGCCTTCAGTTGGAGGTGGAACTGAAGCAGATAGGATGGTAGAGCCCCAGGAGGGACCCAGGATCCTGTATCCTAGCTCCTAGGGCTGAAAGCCTAGAGAAGATTATGGAGGCAGGAGGAGGAGTGGTGGCCATACCTAGGATGGGCTTGCTGCTCCGCAGGCAGAGAGATTCGGTCCCTTTTAGATGTGCTTCTCTTCTGGGTGGGTTTCTCCTCCCCTGTCCCCATCGTGGACCCCTATGCTGATCATTACAAACGCAGCTTTGTCTTCTCTCAGGCAATTCCGATCCCATTTCTCTCTGAGCTGCTACACTCTCTAATCCAATTCTCCCATTCCTTCAGTGAACCCCAAGACCCAAGATAACTCAGGCGAAGGAGGTTGTGGGGATATCTGGAGCCGTTTTTCCACATTCTATCCCTTTCCTCTGAGAAAGCTGGTGAAAGAAGCTTCTGGGATCTGTTCCTGGGCTTGCGCGCTGAAGCACAGTGTCTACCACTCCTGCCTCAGTCTCCCAGCCTTTCCTCCAGGCCCCAATCTAGGCTGTGAAGTGACTGAATTAGCAGTGCATACCACTATGGAGTTGAGGATGTGAACGACAAGATTCTTCAACTCCCTCCCCACCTTCTTCCGCCCCCCAGCCCCTTAGGTGCCCACTCAGTCCTCCAAATGCCGGATCCCCTTCATCTGGGACCTACCTGCCCCGCGGCGGCGCCCACCAATTCGGCCGTGGGTCTGAGGTCCCCCTTGCCTCTGGGCCCAGGGACAAGACTTCGAAAGGCAGACTCCCAGGCGCGCTCCCCAGCCGCCCCCCTCCCCTAGGCAGGACTGGTGGCTGGAGTGCTGTCTAGTCCGGAGCTCTGTCCCCTCTCACCAAGTTGCTGCGTTCTCGGGACGGCAGGGCTCTGACCAAGCTGGCATCCCTGCTCCGCTCTGGGCATGGAGGAGCTTCGGGTCTGATGCGGCCGGCTCTGCAGAGTTCAGCCGGGTTCCCTCCGAGGCTCCCGCTTCCAGGCCGGGGAGCTCGCAGCCGCCGCCGCCTCCTTGCCGGGGGCTGCCCTGCTTTCCCAACCCCGCGCGGGTGCCGCCACCTCCCCCAGGACAGCGCCGGGCGCCGTGCGGAACGCTGGGCGGGGCGGGCGGGCGCTGCTAGGTGCAGCGGCCCCTGGCGGCTGAGGACAAGAAGAGGAAAGGGGAGACTTCCAGCCCCGCGGGTCCCGTCCACAAGGACGTCTCACCTTGTGCAGACTGGAGTAGCTTCAGAGGGGCGCCCAGGCGCCTCCCTCAAAGCCCTCGAGGTCTGATGGTCCCTAGTCCCGTGGCTCAAGTGAACGGGGTAGGTGGTGGGGGTAAGGGCTTTTAAGCTTTGAAGATTCTAAAACTGCACAGTACAATTCGGTAGCCACTAGCCGCATGTTGTTATTTAAACTTAAATCTAAATTCATTAAAATTAAGAATTGAGTCCCTCATTTGCACTAATCACATTTCAAGTACTCAATAGCCACATGTAGCTAGTGACGACTGTAGTTAGTGACAGAACGGATACAGAACATTTTCATCTGGCACAAAATTCTGTTGGACAATCCAGGTTGATATTCCCTTAGCCCTCTATTACATGTTAAAATTCAGGAGGAAATAGTAAATGATCTCTGACCTCTGAGGGGTGCCGTCGAGGACTGGGAAGACTAGAGTAGGTTTGAAGGTGGGATGGGGCAGGCAAGAGGGGTGCAATAGGCTCGTGAATGGTCCCTATGCTTTGGAGGAGGTTTCGGGGAGGTAGTGGGTGTGAATTCCAACGTGGGAACCAAACTCTGAGGCCCAGTTTCTTCCTTTAAAAAAAAAAAAACAAAAAAACAGTAACTCTACTACTTTTTTACAGGGCAAAATTTTAGATGGAAACTTTACTAGACAAACGGTAGATGGAAGTGATCTGTGAATGTGTGTCTTTAGCCAGAAGAACACTCCTTTTAGTTTAAGGGGGCTTTGGTATTGGTGTAATGGGGAGGGAAAAGGCAGGGGAAGTAGCATCTGGGAAATATCCCTGTGGCCTGGGATAAAAGTGTGTGTCTTGAGGATGCCCACTCCCCCACCTTGGCTGAGGCCTCACGTACCCTGGCAGGACCAGCCTCTGAGCAGAGTCTCAGTTCTTAGCAGAGAAGAGCATTGATCAGCTGTCACGCCTGCTTCTTGCCACTGCACCTCACTCCCCCCCCCATCACTACTGCCTCAGGGATGAGGGAGGGGATGACCTTCTCACCAGGTTCTGGGGCAATCTGAGGACAGAGGAAGTATGAGTCAGGAGTAGGAGGTGAGAGGTACAGAGAGGAGAGCCCAACTCTTAGGATTTGGGTATGGCCAGAGGGTTGTTCAGGAGCCCAAGGGAGCTGCTGACATCCCTGCTGACCATCTGGTGCTGGAGTTGGGCTGGGGTCTCTGGGTCCTAGCTCCGTGTTCCACCAGGGTGGACTCTGCGAAGAGTGGGGAATAAGGAGCTGGGTGATACCAAGAAATGATAAGCACGCTGACCCAGAAACACTGAATAATAAAAATAACCAGAACGTTATATTTTCCTCCAGTCTTTGGCTTGGGGCTGCTGTTTATGCCATTTATCTAAGAGCTGTTTCTAGTTTTTCTCTAACAGGTGGGACATATCTATATCAGCACCATGCTCTTTCTCTCTGCCTTCCCTATCTCTGTGCCTCTGGGCTGGATTTTCTCTTGTGACTTCTTTTTCTCTGGTTCTCTCTGCCCAGAATACAGGCATAATTTATAGCAAGTCTACAAACCTGAATGACCATTGAGGGATTTTTATTTGGAAGTGCCAGGAAAGCTGCTCCTTCTGGGGGGCACAGTTTGGCCCAGGCAACTGGGGGGAGGATGGTCAGGAGGCACCCTACGACAGAGTCCAGAGGTTGGGTCCCAATCACTCAACCAGGTGCCAACGGATCTGACAGTTATCCCAACTTGCATTAGGCCCCACTGGAACCATGTGTAGGGTGGTGGGTGTCTCAAGAGGCCTATTGATCAACTCCTTGATACTGGGTTTAGGGACAGAGTTTTTCCAGAATCCTGTCAGTACCACTCCTCCCAGAATGGAGAAGGCAGAAAGGACAGCCCACAGGGTTCTGGGCCCAGTCTTGGTCCTCCTCTTAGGCCGGCGCTTTGCCTTGGCCTCTGTCTCCCCCTCACGGCAGCCACAAAACTTGCTCAGCATTCCCAGACTGCAGAGGAGGTGGGTGGGATGGAAGGAACCCCCAATTCTCTCTGCCACCCATTCTCCCTCCTAACCCTTCTTCCCAGATCCTGAGAAATTGGCTTGGTTCTTAAGCCAGAACCGGGTTGGGAGTTAGGGGCTGACATGGATGTGAATCTCTCACTGGCTGGGTGACCTCTCCGGGCAAGTCAGGCAAAATGACAGGAGCGTTCAGTCCTGTTTAATTCCTAAAATGGACATAATAAGACTCAAGTTGAAGGGCTGTGTGCGGCGTAAATGACCTAATGTAGGGAAAGTGCTTTGTAGAGGGCCCAATGGGCGGTACCAAAACCACTGCCGTCAAGCTGATTCCGACTCATGGCGACCCCAGAGGGTTTCCAAGGCTGTAAGTCTCTCAGAAGCTGACTGTTACATCTTTCCCCCGGCGGAGCCGCTGGTGTTTTCGAACCGCCGACCTTTCGGTTAGCAGTCGAAAGCTCTAACCACTGAACCGCCAGGGCTCCTTAATATGTAGTAAGTCTTCCATAAATGTTGTTAGTGTTATCCTTACCAACGAGTCCTGCTGTGGTCAGGGGAGGTCTAAATATGGGGGAAAATCAGTCCTGAGAAAGCTGGGTCTTAGTGACAACGGCTCTCCTAGATCTAGAGGTGGTCTTCACAGGGAACAGCGCCGTCAGGAGCCCAGGAATTTACTCCCAGTTCCCTAATTCAGGGTGGTCGGCTCCAGCCTGCGTTGTTATCACCCCCATCCCCCAGCCAGCACCAGCTCGCTCGCTCTCGCTCTCACTCCAGCAGCCCCAGCCAGAGGTGTTGTCACACCAAGTGCTTCACACCCAGCAGTTGCTGATGCTTCCCCAAAGAAGGTGGTTTCGCTCTTAAGTCATCAGCTCCGTCACCCTCCGGCAGGCTGGCCGCTCCGAACCGAGGGCGAGAAGCCTCTCCATCCCGTCATAATGGGGAAGTTCTAGCTGGTGTCTAACCTGAAATAAGATTTCCATCTCTCTGTCCCCTTCCCGCAACAATAGACCCTTCTTCCCTTACGAGTCCGAGGCGGAGCGAAGCCGGAATGGGACGGGGAAGTGGCCGCGAGCCAGTAGGGCGGTTCTCGGGGTGGCCCAAAGGAAGACGAAGTTTTGTAGGGAAACTGCCCAGCCCGCTCGCTGTAGCCAATGGCCTGGGAGAGCTGGCAGGAGCGAGCACCGCCCACAATGAGCCCTAGGGGGCGGGGCATGAGCGGGGAGGGGCCACGGCCGGGGGCGGGGCAGAGAGGCAGCATGCTAAGCCGGGTGCGCTCGGCCGTAGCGCACCTGGTGAGCTCCGGGGGCGCCCCGCCTCCGCGCCCCAAGTCCCCAGACCTGCCCAACGCGACCTCAGCGCCGCCCGCCGCCCTCCCAGAAACTCCCAGGAGCCCTCCTTCAGGGGCTGGGAGCGGGAGCGGGGCGCCAGCGAAGACCGTAGACCCTCGAGCGAGCTTCTCCAGACCGACCTTTCTGCAGCTGAGCCCTGGGGGGCTGCGACGCGCCAACGACCATGCGGGCCGGGCTGTGCAGAGCCCCCCAGACACGGGCCGCCACCTGCCCTGGAGCACGGGCTATGCCGAGTGAGCGCCCCCCGGGGCACCCGAACCTGGATAGGACCCTCCCCCCCTCCTTTGCTCGACATCCTATGCGCTGCTTTGCGTCCCCCCTCGCCGCTCTCCGTGCCAGGAGTTCCCTTTCCCAGGACCTGTGCCATCCGCTGGGCTTCGGGCCCCACCTCCCCCCCCGCCCAGCCCTCTCAAATCGGGTGCAGCCCGAATCGTCTTCCAGCTCATTGACTACCGTCACCCGTGCCACTCCAGGACTCCGCTCCAGCGGGCCCGGCGAAGGATGAGTTGGCCGGTTCTCAGTCGCGGCCCGCAGTCTAATGGCTAAGAAAGGAGGGGTTTTAAGAAGGAGCGAGGGTCCCTTTTAATAAGGGAGATTGCAGCTGGGAAGACTCGCTCCTTGGCTTCCCGGCCCCAGCGCCCCAGTTCCCTGTCCCTCTTACCATTCCCCTCCCCCTCCACACCCAGAAATAGCCCGCGACACCGGGCAGCCGAGGCTTCCCTAGAGGCGGGGGAGGGGGCCGCCAGGGACAGAGGAAGGGTCCTGCTTGGACGCCTCTCCGCCGGCGGACTCTAGCCGGCTGGACAAGGAAGCTCCCACCCCCACCCCACCCCGGGTCACAGCGAAAGGCGTGCTCCCAGGCGGTGTGTATTTTTCATGTTTCTGCCGGGAAAGCGGGGCAGGGAGGGTGATGGGGGCGCTGAGGTCGCTGAGGGAGGTGGCTAGTGGGCCCGCGGCCCCACCACCACCTCCTTTAGCTTCCTGTGTGAGAAGAGTTGGTGGTTATGTGGCTCTTGCACAGTTCAGGTGGGCTTCCACCCTTGCCCTATTTCAATTCCTCTTTCCGATCTGGGCTGGAGCACTTCCTCACGGCCAAAGATGCAGAAATTTGCCCTGGGTAGCTTTAAGGGTACCGGTGGGTGTGCCCCTAGGGGTGGGGTCCTGGGGTCAAGGCACCTGAAGAGTTGGTTGGGAGTGGGATGGATCTTGGCAAGCAGGGAAATAACAACCCCCGCCCTTCTATCCAGTCCCTCCCCTCCACTAGGGACAGCAGTTTTGCCAGGGATGGGGAACTGAGGCAGGCAGGGTGGTGCTGCTGGCCCTTCTATGAGGAGGTGGGGCCCACTACTCAGTACTCCTTGGGCCTTGCCCTCCCTCCCTGTTCCTCCCTCTGGCCTGGATCCCAGGTGACTGTGACCTTTCTCAGCTTAGCCAGCAGGCCAGAGAAGATGTGTGTGTCTGAGGTGGGGGTTATTCCAGGACCTGGTCTGGTGTCCAGCCTAACGTGGTCACTCTGGCCTGGCAGGGTCATCAACGCTGGCAAGAGCCGGCACAATGAGGACCAGGCTTGCTGTGAGGTGGTGTATGTGGAAGGCCGGAGGAGTGTTACAGGGGCACCTAAGGAACTTAGCCGGGGCCAGGTAAGCCCCTAACCCCCTAGCCTCCAGAAACACAATGATACCTCTCCTCCAGGGATTCCAGGTACTTGTTTTTAAATCTGAGACATGTGGAAGACCTGCCTCCTAATTCACTTATGGTTTCATAACCTGGCCTTGGTCAGTTAGGCTCTACCATGTCAGTATGAATGTTTAGTATTCCACTTAAAATGTAGTTTTTACGTATTTATGAATGAGCTGATTAATTACAAACTCAAAGTTTTGCATCTTTTATCTTCTGAGTTTGGCTTTTCTGATGCTGTCCTTTCTCAGCAAGTGAGTGAAAAAATCTAATTTGCCTTCAGTACCAAACTCTGGCCTCCTCGCTGATGTTTGTATGGATATGCCTAGGTCTTGCTCTTCTCCCCAAATAACACACACACACATACACACTCACACACTCTTTTTCTTTCTCACTTATCTTTCACTTTTTCTCCACCAGGGACTCTGCTTCTACTACTGGGGCCTGTTTGATGGGCATGCAGGGGGTGGAGCTGCTGAAATGGCCTCAAGGCTCCTGCATCGCCACATCCGGGAGCAGCTAAAGGACCTGGTAGAGATACTTCAGGACCCTTCTCCACCCCCTCTCTGCCTCTCCTCCACCCCTGGGGCCTCAGGTTCCTCTGATCCCTCTCACCTGGTTGGTCCTCAGTCCTGCTGGTCTTCACAAAAGGAAGTGACCCATGAGAGCCTGGTAGTAGGGGCCATTGAGAATGCCTTCCAGCTCATGGTGAGTGGATGTTCTGGGCCAAGGGCCTGCTAGGCAGACACACTAGCCAACTCTGTGTGGGAGTCATGTGGACTCAGGGAGTGATCCAGAAAACCCACAGAACCTTTGAGCACCTGAGCAGAGTTTGGTTCAGGGGGAAGAGAGAAGGGGAAGTTATACCCATGTCCTCTTTCCTCTCTTCCAGTGTGGCTTGGCTGGGCCAGTGTATTTCTGCAGATTAAGGGGGTGGCTGTGTACCTGGAACCTCTTCTTCATTCATCCCCTTTGACCATTCCTCATGTGGCAGGATGAACAGATGGCCCGGGAACGGCGTGGCCATCAAGTGGAGGGGGGCTGCTGTGCACTGGTTGTGATCTACCTGCTGGGGAAGGTGTATGTAGCCAACGCAGGTGACAGCAGGTATGGGGTGGGGTGCTTTTGAGAGCAGCTACAGGGGGCCACACTCTCCAGGATGGGGGAATTGGAGTGAGGTAGCAGGAATAACAAAAGGAATCAAAGATTAGACGACTCAAGAGGGATCAAAGACATAAGGAAGGGCCTGAAATAGCCATGAGGGGAATAAAGATAGGGGCCTGGGTGAGGGATCCTAAGGGTCATTATGGGGAAGGCCTGGTCTTTCTGGGATTCTCCATGAGGGGATTGGGAGAGCCAGGGCCAAACCTGTCCTTAAGTTCTTAGCAGATGGAACCTCACGTGGGCCTTTTCTTTATGTGGGCAGGGCCATCATTGTCCGGAATGGTGAAATCATTCCAATGTCCCGGGAGTTTACCCCGGAGACTGAGCGCCAACGCCTTCAGCTGCTTGTAAGTGGGAACTGAGCTCCCTATCCTCATTCTTTGTTGGGCCTTGTGCCTCTCTACACCCTGTGTCCCAAGAACTCACACCCCCACCACATACTCAGAAAGCTCCTTACCGTTTAATGTGAAGGCCATTCCACAGACTGTGGAGTGCAGGGTTGAGCTGGTGGGATGAGGCAGCAGGAAGGAGCCTGGGCTGGTCCAGTGCTCCCTCTGTGGCCCCAGCTGAGGAAGGAAGTAGAGTCAGAGATGGGGGAAGGAAATAGCAAAGGCCCCTGATAGGCAGTATGGCCTAGTGCTTAAAAGCATGGGTTCTGGTGCTGGACTTCCTGGGATTGAATCCTAGTTCAAGTACTTTGCTAGTTGTGTGATCTTCGACAATTCCCTTAACCTGTCTGTGTGTGCATCAATAGTCCTTGCCTTAAGGGTTGTCGTGAGGATTGAAAGAGTTAATATTAGAACAATATCTGGCACATAGTAAGCTCTGAGGGTTTTCTATTATTAACATCATCTGTACTGTAGAGTGTGCTGTAAACTTAATGCCCCCTGGCCCTCTGCTCTGTCTGTCTGCTCACAACCCCAGGGCTTCCTGAAACCAGAGCTGCTGGGCGGTGAATTTACCCACCTTGAGTTCCCCCGTAGAATTCAGCCTAAGGAGCTGGGGCAGAGGATGCTGTACAGGGACCAGAACATGACCGGCTGGTAACACTTCCCTCAGAGCTGGGGCCCGTTCCCATGGCAACGCAACCAGTCCTTAGCCAGCAGCAAGGTGGTAGCTGGAAGCTGGGCCAAGCTGAGTGTTGTGCGGATGTGGCCCTTCTAAGGGGTTTTTGTGAGGGTGTGCGGCTCACAGGGGAGAGGGTCTTTGATGCCTGGGTGATGCCTCCTCTACTTCCCCCTCCCCAGGGCCTACAAAAAGATCGAGCTGGAGGATCTCAGGTTTCCTCTGGTCTGTGGGGAGGGCAAAAAGGTAAACTCCCATGGTAGAGGTGGGAGAGGGCAGGAGGACTCACCACAATATGTCTAGGGAGGTGGAGGCTCTACCTGAGTGTAAGGGTGGGAGGGGGTCCATGGTTTGAGGGAGTCCGGGAGAGGGTTATAGCACCACCCCCTCCTCAATCCCCTCAGGCTCGAGTGATGGCCACCATTGGGGTGACCCGGGGCTTAGGAGACCACAACCTCAAGGTCTGCAGTTCTACCCTTCCCATCAAGCCCTTTCTTTCCTGCTTCCCTGAGGTGAGCTGTATGGGGGCCCCCTAGCCACACCTTCCTTCCTTTAGGAGTCTTGGGTGGGCTTTCATGCAGGCTTTTTTTATCCCCAAACTCTCTGACCAAGAAGCCCCACACCTTAGTTCTCTCCACCCTCTTCCTCCTCCAGGTACAAGTGTATGACCTAACACAGTATGAGCACTGCCCGGATGATGTACTGGTCTTGGGAACAGATGGGCTGTGGGATGTCACCAGTGACCGTGAAGTAGCCGCCACTGTGGACAGGGTGCTGTCTGCCTATGAGCCCAATGACTCGAGCAGGTAGGGACTTTATGACATGTGGCTTGGGGAAGGAAGGTGGGCAGAGGGAAGCAATGGTTGGGTACCCATATGTGGGCCTGTGTAGCTGTCTTCTCATAGACATGTTAGTATATGACTGTACATATGTGCTCCTGGCAGGTACAAAGCTCTGGCCCAAGCTCTGGTCCTGGGGGCCCGAGGTGCCCCGCGGGACCGTGGCTGGCGTCTCCCCAACAACAAGCTGGGTTCCGGGGATGACATCTCAGTCTTTGTCATCCCCCTGGGAGGGCCAGGCAGTTACTCCTGAGGGGTTCAGCCCCATCCCTCCCACCACCCCTGCAGCTTCTCCTTGCTTACCCCTCTTTCAGTCCACATTCTGAAGTTGTCTCCCTGACCCTTCTTTAGTGACAACTTAACTGAAGAAGAGGTGTCAGCTAGATTCAAAATTATAGCCATTGGTAAATAAACCAGATGGATAAAGTTGTGTGTCTTTATTTACTTTGACTAGATACCGAAAAGTAAGGAAAAGCTCTGTGGAGTGGTAGAAAGAACACCAGAACCTTCCCCAAAACGCAGTATCTCCAGGCTCTCTCTTCTATCCTCTGCTCTTCCCACTCCACACCCTCTCCATGAGCGTTCTCATCCGTTCCTATGGCTTCATCCATCTGCTATTGTCTTCCAAATCAGGATTTCTAGCCCAGACCTTTCCAGAGCTTTAGACCCACACATCCCAGTTGTCTCCTGAACATCTAGACATGACACAGGCACTTCAACTCATTAAGTCATCATCTACCCTCATAAACATGGTCCTTCTCCTGGTTCATCATCTCAATGGGCTCCAGTTCAGCTGTTCAGTTAGAAATCTTGGAGTTAGTCACCCTTGGCTTCTATTTCTTCCTCATCAAGCTAATCAATTACTAAGTCTTACTGATTATATACTTGAAATATATTTCATACTTGTCCACTGCTCTCCACCCCCACCTTAGTCACCGCCTTAGCTCTTTACTGTCAACCTCCTAACCCATCTTTCTGTCTCCAGGCCTCTCCCCCGCCTCCCTTAAGTACACTAGGAACATAGCAGCAAAGGTAATTGCACAGTGTGAATCTGAGTTGCTTATTTCCCTAAAAGAAAACACTCCAGCAGCCCCTTATTACACTTAGAACGAAATCCACGCTCCTAAGCATTTTTTTTTTTTTTCATCTAAGGACTTTCATGATCTTGCCACTGCTTCCTAATCCATCCTCATCTTTCATTGAACCAAATCAAAACAAAGTTTAAAAAAGACACACTCATTGCCACCAAGTTGATCCTGACTCACAGCAACCCCAGGTGTTACAGAGTAGGACAGCTCCATAAGGTTTTCTTGGCTGTCATCTTTTCAGAAGCAGATCGCCAGGCCTTTCTTTTGTGGCACTGCTGGGTGGGTCTGAATTGCCAACCTTTAGGTTGTAGTGGAATGGTAACCATTTGCGCCACCCACGGGCCACCCTCAAATCCCATCCTCCTGGGGTTCCCATAACTCTGTGGGCCTGTAGTAGTTCATACTCATTATTTAAAATCTATACATCACCTTATCTTGGACATTTCTCCAGCCCTTTGCAACTGGGCATCTCACCGCCCATGCATGACCCAACTACAGCTATTACCTCACTGTATTAAAACCATCTGGAAACCCTGGTGGGTAGTGGTTAAGTACTATCTACGGCTGCTAACCAAGAGGTCGGCGGTTTGAATCTGGTAGGCACTCCTTGGAAACCCTACGGGGTAGTTCTACTCTGTCCTATAGGGTCGCTGAGTCGGAATCAACTCGATGGCAGTTTTTTTTTTTTTAACTGTCTATACTAGAAGTCGGAAACCCTGGTGGTGTAGTGGTTAAGTGCTATGGCTGCTAACCAAAAGGTCGGCAGTTGGAATCCCCCAGGCGCTCCTTGGAAACTCTATGGGGCAGTTCTACTCTGTCCTATAGGGTCATTACGAGTTGAAATAGGCTCGACGGCAATGGGTTTGGTTTGGTTTATACTAGAAGTCAGTAGGGAGTAGCAGTTAAGAGCAGGGGCTCTAGAGTCCAGCTGTTTGGGCTCTGGTGCCAGACCTGACATTACCTCTGTAATTTCTCTGCGCCTCAATTTGCTTCTCATTAAATGGAGAAAATGTAATAATACTACCTCATAAGGTTGTTGCAAGGATTAAAGTATCTCTAAGTTGTCTAGATTTCACATTTAGACTGTAAGTTCTTTAGAGGCAGAAATCAATCCTTGGTACAGAGCTCACAGTTCACACTCAATAAAATGCTTGAGTGAGTTAACAGGCCTGGGGACCAAACTGCTCTAGGCCTCAGTTTTCTCATTTATTTAATGTGTGAGTTGTACTTCACATCTTTAAAGTCTGTATTACTCTGACATTAGTTCATTCAGCAGTATTTGTTGAAAACCTATTATGTACCCAACACCGGGCTAGGCAGTGGGGAAGGGACAGGTTCGAGGAGTGAAGGAGGGAGCGTGAAGAGAGCACCAACTTTGGAGCCAGACAGGCCTGGGTTTGAATTCCTGCTCTGTCACTTAAATTGCAAAATTTGGACAAGCCACTTAACTTCTCTGAGCCTCAGTTTCCTTACAGGCAAAAGGGGTTTGGTGTACTTAATCCCAGAGTCCCTGGATGGTGCAAAAGATTAACACACTCCTCTGCTAACCAAAGGGTCAGCAGTTCGAATCCACCAGGTGCTCCTTGGAAACTCTATGGGGCAATTCTACTCTGTCCTATAGGGTCGCTATGAGTCAGAATTGACTCAACGGCACTGGGTTTGGTTTTGGTTTGGGTCTGCTAACCGAAAGGTTGGGGGTTTGAGTCCACCCAGAGGAGTCTCAAAGAAAAGCCTGGTGATCTACTTCTGAAAACTCAGCCATTGCAAATCCTGTGGAGCATAGTTTACTCTGACACACATGGGGTTGCCATGATCAGAATCAACTCCACAGGCAACTGATTTTATACTTATCCCAAAGACCTATAATGAATATTAAAGAGATTGAGCTATGTAGTGTGCAGATCACAAGCCAATAAAATGTTGGTAGACTTCCTCTTCTTCGTCTCCTTAACCGCTTTACTGGGAAGGTGATACATGTATACATAAATACCTTATGCAATAAGTGTCTCCAGAGGCACACAAAGAGAGTGAGAACTGAATTCCCAGCTGGGGATCCGGAAGGATTTCCGAAAGTGTCCTTTGAGGGGCAGGGAGGAATTGGACTCATGGAAATTCCAGGTCGAAGGAAATTGTGAGGTGCTGAAACGTCAAGGCTGAAGGATGCAGTCTTGGGTAGTACTTAAAAAAAAAAACAAAAAACTACTAGGCAAGATTGTAGGTGCAGATGGCAGGCATCTTCCGCCCCTGGCCTGCCCCGCCTCGGTCGCCCGGGGACTGTCGTTTCCCAGCCCCGCCTCCCGCGAGGTCCCCGGTGGGGCAGGAGCGGATGGCTGCTTGGCCACCGGAGGGCAGCAGCGGCCCTTCCTGACCCCACCCCGAGCCCCTCTCAACTTTCCCGACGCCGGTCCGCCCCTAGGGGCTGGAAGGCTGGGCAGAGGCTGAGTCTCGGGGGCCCGCTCTGCCCCTTTCCTCCGCGGTCAAGGGATCTCCCCGGGACTCTCTTCCCACCCTGGGGCGGGAGCCGGGACCAGCGGCGGGCGCGACCCGCGGCGGCACTGGGCGGGGGCGCGGGGCGGTCCGAGCAAGGGGCCGCCCCCGGCCCGCCCCTCCCCTGCCGGCCTCCCCCCCTCCCCGCAGGCCCGCCCCTCCCCGGCGGCGCTGAAGGAGGCAGAGGCGGGGCCCCTGGGGTCAGTCTCGGCCTCGGGCACCGGCCTCGCAGCTGGAGGCGGCGCAGCGGAAGGTACCCTGGGCCAGGGGCTGGGGGCGGCGGGCGTCCTGGAACTCATCTCCGGGGGAGCACTTTCCTCCTCCTCCGCTCGGCTGCCGGCCGAGGAGGGGGCTTTGACCTGAGCGTGGGCCGCGTTCCCTCCTCTCGGACGCGGCGTCTGGGCAGTGCGTGGCCCGGCCCGATCGGCCCCTCCCTGGGCTGCAGAGTGAGGTTCCCGGGAACTGCCGGGCAGGGACTTTCGCATCCCGATGTCCCAGCCGGAGCTTCCCTTCTCCTCCCGGCCTCCCGGAACCTGCCCTCGCCGGGCGAGGGGCGAGAGGGTGACTTGGGTCGCCGCGAGAAAGCCCCAGCTAGACTCTTAGCTCCTGGGCCGGGCGGCCAGAGGTGGACGTGGGTGGGGTGGGGGGGGGGTCCGAGTCCGGGTGGGGTGGGAATTCCCCAGGCCGGGACGGCGGAATGGCGGGAATAGGGGCGGGGTGTGACCGGCGGGGGTGCCACCGCTCGATGGGGTCTGGACGCCGCCCTAGAGGGTTCCAGAAGTCTGCTTGGGATGGGGGTATAGGGAAGAACCCAGCTCCTATTTTCTTTTAGTAGAAGACTCTCCTCCCTCACACTCCCGAACCAGGATTATCCTGGGGATTTGGACTCGGAAACCCGAGGTTGAATCCTGCCCTCCCTCCTGGTTCTAAAGTTGATCATTGATTCCCTCCACAAACCCCAGGGGTGGCCAGCCAGGGGTACAGCGGATCCCTCTAGATATCTGAGAGATTGACTGAGGAGAGGGCGTGTGCGTATCCACAATGTCTTCTCTCAGGGAAGGCCCCAGAAGTTCCAGGCTCCATTCTAGCCTCTGTGTGGGGCTTGGTTGCCCCTTTTGGGGTCAGTGGGGCATTTCCTCTGGGGCTGCCTCTCACAGGGAGCTGATGTCCCTGCCATCTTGGCCCTGGGCCTGGTGTCCTGGCCTGGCCTAGGCTGGCTGCTCTTCTGGCCTAACCAGAGCCTGAAGGAAGTCTTCTAATTTAGCCAGGAGCTCCAGGTCACTTGATGCATGCCCCTACCCCAGAGTTCCAGCTGCCGCTTCTCACAATATAGTGCCACCTAAACTGTCCTGCTGGGGGAGGGCAGGAGCATGCTTATGTGTGAGCAACTGGTATTCAACCCAGTGGCGATTGCCTTGGGTCAACACTGCTCACCCCAGACTGGGGCTGCCCCAGCCCGTCTTCACACAGTCGGACCGGTGGGACTAATGGGAGTGGGTGTGAGGGAGTCAGAAGAAACCCTAGTGTCAGTCACCTGGGTAGAATTTCCAGGGAACCCCCTTTTTGGAGGATGATTTTCATTTTGGGGGGTTCTGCTGGCAGGGCAAATGCCTTCTTGCCTGTCTTTTGGGGTATCTGGGAAGGGAGAGTCCCTTTTTTGGTGGGGAGAGTGTGGCTGTGCTCACTCAACTCCTATAAATTCTCTCTGACTCATATCCACTTCCCTTCATCCCAGTTTTGTGAATGTGTGTGTGGAGGAGAGGGAGGAGCCACCCAGAAGCCCACTGTTGAGGAGAGCTAGGCTGGGGCTGGAGGATTCGCTTGCTAAAAGGCAGCCCAAAGCAGCGGTGTGAGGTGGTGGTGGTGTATGTGGGGAGCAGGAGTTCAGGCCAGTTTGACAGGATGTGGGACTGAGAGAAAAAGCCAGGTTTGGGGCAGAGATCAGGTTTCTGTCCCGTTCTTTCTTAACTGTTCCCTGCCTGATTGGTGCTGGGGCTGGCCTCGTTTGTCTCTTCTTTTGGAGCTCCTCCCAGCCCAGGCCCTAGCCCCCTCCCCCTTTCCAACAGCCTTGACTTCATCTCAGCTCCAGAGCCCACCCTCTCCTGTTCCTCTCAGGCTGTAGCCTTGGAACTTCAGTGGACTGGAGATCAGCTCCTTTCCCCAGGGAAGGAGGAAGTGAGGCTCAGCTCAGGCGCAGGGGAGCTGGGAAGGTGTGATGAGCTGTGTAGATGCACGTTCATGTGTGTTGGGGACAGGACACACGGAAACCCCTGGAAGCTGACTCCTTGCCCTGAGTCACAGGGAGGGGTGGGCAGGGCCTTCGGGTGAGCCCACAGAGGGGAAGAAGGGGCTGTTCCAGGGAGTGGGTGGAGGTGATTCCCTAGTGTATTATTCTCAGTCGCTCTGCCATGGGGAATGTGTGGCTCCCTACAGTGTGATCATTGTCCCCTTTCTGGGGCTGAGTGACCTAGTGTTGCTGCCAGGCCCAGGAGGGAAGGGGGAGAGGAAGGCAGGCTGCCCAAATGTGGGCTGTGGGCACTGCCAGGACTGAGCCTCCTTTGTGTGACTTGGGGCTTTGGGGACTGGGCTGGGGTGGGCGAGGGAAGCCGGCTGGCTGCTGACACTGCCCTCTGAGTGAGTTTCCCTGTTTCTGCTCTCGTCCCACCTCTGGGGTGCTGTGTACCAAAGGGAGACACTGGAGTCACACAGCCCTGCTTTGAGTCCTGTCCCTGTGCTTATGCACCTTGACTCTGAACGTATGTCTTATCCCCACTGAGCCTGTTTCCAAGTTCGTTGAAATGGGAAGTGTACCATTCACCTTCCAAGCTTCTGAGGACTAAAGGAGCTAATTTTTGTCAAAATGCCCAACATAGTCCCTGGTACTTAGATGCTGGGTAAATATTCTTTCCCTTAGCCACCCACCCTCCCTGGTGACTGGTCCTGCTAGCCTGTGGTCTTGGAGAGAGCTCCTGGTCTGTGACTGGGCAGGCGGGGCTCATGCTGAGTGAGGCTGGTCTAGACTGGATTATTAAAGTGTGATTATTAAAGTATCAAAATCCTAGGAACAAATAAGTCTGAAACCCTGATATGTAAAACAGATAAAAGCAGGCTCTTCTGGACTTGTTCCTGATCTCTGAGCACCTATCTAGGTGCCCAGAGTCCCAGTTGGTGAGTGGATTAGACCAGAACTCATGGTTTCTGGCTCCCAAGTGGGTTCTTCCTCCACCTCCCACTTCTGTATGCTGACCCATGGGGGAGACCTGTCCCTGACCCTGACATTAGGAATTTAGGCTCTGTTGCCTGAATTATTGGTTCTTGACAAGAACATGCCTGAGCAAGCCCTTTTCCCTCCCCTCCCTTCCTTTGCCAGATGCCTGTTTCCAGGAGGTTCTCAGGGGCTTCTGGACTTGACTTTTCCCAAAATCCCCACTGCTTTTTCCCTGCCAGCCCCAGCCATGGCTGCAATCCGAAAGAAGCTGGTGATTGTGGGGGATGGTGCCTGTGGGAAGACCTGCCTCCTCATCGTCTTCAGCAAGGATCAGTTCCCAGAGGTCTACGTGCCTACCGTCTTTGAAAATTACATTGCAGACATTGAGGTGGATGGCAAGCAGGTGAAGGCGAAGGGCCCTGCCCCGTTATCACCTTGGCATTCCCTCCCCTGGTCACTTTTGGACCTAGTGTGTCCTTCCTCACCACCCACACACTTCCTTGCTCCGTTCTCCCAGCTGTAGCCAGTAAAAGTTAGGAAGTGAGACTAAAGTCTTAAAAAACCTCTGTACACCTCCTGATTCTACCACACACTTGTTCTGTAATCTGGGCTAAGACCTTTAGTTTCTGGGTTTAAATTTCCCTAACTGTAAAATGGGGATGTTGGTAAGACTGCCTTCAAAGGGTTGTTGTGAGGATTAAATAAAATAATGGTGCTGACAGTGGCAACTCATAAACTGCTGCCTGACCCCTGCACAAAAGTCAAATACAGATGTCTTATGATTTTGAAAAAACTTACCTAGTTTATGGTATGTATAGGGGTCAGTACAATCCCTGGTATGTAGCAGGTGCTCAAGGGGTAGCTGTTCGTAAGCCTAAAGGATCAGTGGTTTCAGAGAGGGCCTCTGGGTGGCAGGGTTGCGATGTGGTGACTAGGGCCCTTAGGCTAGCTACTTGTTGTCCTTGTGTCAGGTGGAGCTGGCTCTGTGGGACACAGCTGGGCAGGAAGACTATGATCGCCTTCGGCCTCTCTCCTACCCAGATACTGATGTCATCCTCATGTGCTTCTCCATTGACAGCCCCGACAGCCTGGGTGAGATGGTGGTTACGGCATTGGCAGGAGGGGATTGAGAACCCCTTGGGATCACCAGAGGTGGTGCTTGCCTTGTCTTCAAGCATCTTTGGAGTGGGGATGGTGGTGCTGGGGGCCCTGTTAGCCTTCCCTTTGGTAACTCTGGCCCTTGGGAGGGCCCAGGGGAAGGTGTACTATGAGGGGGAGGGGCTTTGAGGTATGAAAGGGATCTTCACGCTGAATAGACTGCTGTGGGAAAACAAGGTCCCATGAGGGCACTTTCTAGCTCAAGTAGACCTACCAACACTTGTTGTGACATGTCTGTGCAGAAAACATTCCTGAGAAGTGGACCCCAGAGGTGAAGCACTTCTGTCCCAACGTGCCCATCATCCTAGTGGGGAATAAGAAGGACCTGAGGCAAGATGAGCATACCAGGAGAGAGCTGGCCAAGATGAAACAGGTAGCTGGGGTTGCTGAGCTGGAGCCCTTGGAGAGGACAGTGCCCTCTGGGGGATTGTAGGGGGGCAGGGAGGGAACCTTCTCTCCAGCTGACTGTCCCTGTGCTAGAGGCAACAGTGGTGGCCACACCCCCAAACGTCTGCTCCAGGGTAAGGGAGAGATGGGGGTGTCCTCAGTGTCCGATCCAGTTTTCGATGAACTTTCAAGAAAATGAAGTGACTTGTCTGAGGTCACTTCGCATGTTCATTTATTTCAGTTTATTCTAAAAGCAAGGGCTATTAAAATGAATGAGAAAATCTGCCATCAGGGAGACAGCTTCTTACAGTAGGTACATCACTTGAAGTATGTAAGTGGTGTGCTAGAACACCTGGGGAAGGGGCATGGACTGCCATGAATATGGAAGAAGGGCCCAGAGGAGTGAGGGAAATTGTTTGTTTGGGGGCTTGGTAAGTACCTCTCTAAAGCCAGAAGACTATAGGCTTTATTGGAGAAAGCTGCCAGGCTAAGTAACGTGGCCTATCCTGTAAGAATTATGGCAAGGATTTAAATTGTGGTCAGCTCTGCATGTTAGAAAACTTACTCTGGCAGCCAGAGATGGTTTGGAGGAAAGTGAGAATGGAGGCAGGGAGGTCGGTTAGGTGGTGGATACCCATTCAGGCAAGAGAAGGGTGTGGGGTTATGTAGGGCCAGATGGGAGAAATGAGACCACTATGAGCATAAACATCTTTGACCCCTGGTTCAGAAGCTGCCCAAGGTGGCTGGGGCCTGTGTGTCTTGTGGGGTCAGGGCTATAGAATATATTTATTCTATTACACTTATGAAGTGGTAAGAGGTGCACCTAGTCCCCAGTTTCCTTTGACTTCTCACTTTGTCTTCCTAGGAACCCGTTCGGTCTGAAGAAGGCCGGGATATGGCGAACCGGATCAGTGCCTTTGGCTACCTCGAGTGCTCAGCCAAGACTAAGGAGGGTGTGCGGGAGGTATTCGAGATGGCCACTCGTGCAGGCCTCCAGGTCCGCAAGAATAAGCGTCGGAAGGGCTGCCCCATTCTTTGAGACCCTCAGAGCCTCCCTACCTACCCCCTCCCCTCACAAGAATGTAGAAACTACCCCCCAACCCAGCCCTACCCTCCTAGGACTCCATGCTGAAGGTGCCCTTTTTTCAGTTTCCTCCAGCCCAGGACTGCATTGAGCTTCCCCAGCCCCAGCGGTGTGGTGGTAGGCCCACCTTCCAGTCCTTTGGGAACCTAGGCCTGTGCCCTGCCCTTCCAGAGTCCCCTCTACCTTGGTTGGGGTGGGGCTCCTGTTGCCTTTGGCCTTCCCCAGAGGATCTGTCACACACCAGCACTTTATACACTTCTGGCTCACACGAGAGTGTCTCGGGTAGGGGACTCAGAAGAGGTAACCAGAGTCCCTGGCCCCTGATTTTCTTGCTTCGGGCAGGGGCCTTGCCTCTGACTGTATACTTTGTGGGGGGCGTGAATAAAGGACACAGGCTCCAACATGTGTGTGGCAGCTTCCTGTCTTTCTGTCCTGGTCCCTGTCTTGGCTGCCAGCTTGGAGTCCCATCTCTTCAAGTTGCCTGCCAGGCTGGTCCATCTGCAAAGGCAGGACTCCTGGGCAGGCAAGCGAGCCGGCAGGGTGGAGACTTGGAGTAAAGGATGAGGTCATGCCTGGCTCTGGGCCTAAGAGGCGGGTGAGGGGAGTGGTCTACATGTAGCTGGGGCTAAACTTAGAAACCTGTGGGTGGCTTCCCTGCCACCTCCCACTGGGTTTCCTCCCCTGCTCTTGCCAGGAGAGGGTGTGGCCATGGCCATGACAGTCCTACCCTCCCCAGCAGGTCAGCTTGGTTGCACTCAGGAAGCTGGGGCCCAGCTGAGGAGACATGGAGGCTTTTGCATAGAACAAGATTTTTTTGTTTTCAGAGTTTTTCTTCCTCCCCCTTCCCCCAATTGTTAGCAGCTTGATGTGTCATTCTCCCCAGTAGGGGAGGGGGCGGAATGGCTTGGGTTGTAAACTCCGTCCCCCAGCCTCCTGTCCCATGGTGGGGGCAGCTCAGCTGGGTTCTGGTTCAGGCAGGGTTCTGGTTGTGGGTCACGCGGTTAAGGCTTGGCTGGTGTACGAAGGCCGGTGGCTGTGTCTTCAGAGCTCGTTCCTCCAGGCTGGCTCCACTTGCAAGGGTAGGCCCCCTTCACCCTCCCGTTCCGCGGGGAGGTAGTCGTGACACTGAGGCCCTAGAGAGAAAGGAGGTGGACTCTGTCTTCCTTACCTCCTCTTCCAGCCTTGTCTCCTACCTGGCCCACCCTTGGCCCAGCCATACCTGAGGTAGAGGGGCTGAGCTTGCTCAGACCTTGCAGTAAGTTCTGTCCCTGCTGCAGATCCAGTTTGGCAGGGAAGGGACAACCGGTGTATCCCCCATTTTCTTTACAGAACTCCAGGAATCTGTGGGGTACAGGGACACATCTCTGTCTCTGTCTCTCTCTCACACACACCCCTGAGGATAAGCCTTAGTCCCTCCACCCCCCTGCCACCCCCAAGCCTGTAAGAGCTGTGTGCCTTTGGGCAAGTTGCTTGTTGTATGCCATCTGGTCGATTTTGATTCACAGCGATCCTATAGGACAGAGTAGAACTGTCCCATAGGGTTTCCTAGGCTGTAACCTCTCTGAATTGTCAGTTAACTTCCAAGTAAAGCCAGGGGTATTGTGCAGATGAATGGAAGTGAAAATGAACTGAGCCACAAAGAGGTGCTTAGTAACATACATCTGCCCTAGTTCGGGGGTTGTGGCCACTAAGGGGATTACAGGGTGGGAATGCTCACACTTTCCAGTCAGGGTCATGGCCCAGGAGAAGAGGGTTGCCCACTACGATGAGCAAAGCCTTGGCCCGGGTCACAGCCACGTTGAACCTCTGAAAAGAAGAAGTATTTGGATCACGGGAAGGAAAGGTCTTAAGAAAGGAAGAATTACTGCTACCCACCAGCCCTCCAACCTTGGGGTTCTTAAGGAAACCCAGGTTAAAGTCCAGATCCAGCTGCACAAAGCTCTGGCTGCTTCGCACGGTGGAGATGAGAATGACGCTGCGTTCTTGGCCTTGGAACTCTTCCACGGAGCCCACCTGGAGCAGGAGAGGGAGGCAGAGGCAGTGCCTGAGACCAGGGGGTTCAGAGGTGAGTCAGAGGGACAGGCCCTGCCTTGGAGAGCTTGGACTGTGGTGGCACAGTCAAGTCACCAGGCAATTGTAGGTAAGTGGAGTGAATACCGTGATGCTGGTCAAGACAGCTAACCCTGGCAGAGGCCAGGAGAAGAGGAAAGATGAATCCTAGCACGAAAACTGTGCTAGGCTGAGAAAATAGCTTTGCAGAGAATGCAGTGCCTCAGAGCAGGGTTTTCCAACTTTCCTGAAGATAATCAATCACCTAATGCTTGTTAAAAATATACAACCCCAGGCCCTAACCCAGATCTCCTGAATCGGTATTTCTAAGGCAGAGGCCTCTAAATCTTCAAGCAGTGCCTTTCCACCCTGGCTACACATTAGGATCACCTGAGGAACTATTAAAAAAAGAAAAAAAAAACCAGTGCCCTGGCTGTGTCTCTGGATAAAAAATAATATATATATATATATATATATATATATATATATATATATATATATATATATATATATATATATATATATATATTTTGTCCCCGGATAGCTGTTTTAATTGGCTGGGTGGTGCCCTGGTCCGGGCAGTATTAAAAGTTCTCTGGGTGATTCTTATCTGTAGCCAGGGTTGAAAACCTCCACCTTAGAGAAAAGAGTCATGCTACCGCTTGACCCAAAGGGTGGGAGGGAGAGTGGGGAGAGCTAAGGCTGGAGAGGTGAGCTGGGACATCACATGTTGGGCCTGATGAGCCCTGGAGTTTGGACTTTATCCTTAGGCTAGCAGCTTCAAACCTGCCTGATTGTAAGACTCACCTGGGGTGCTTATTAAAAATACAGGCCTCCCAGCCCCATCCCAGGCCTACAAGTTGGGGTGTCCAGGAGTGTGTCTTGGGGAGAGCCCCAGCTATGTCTCCAGGCAGCAGGGTTGAGTAGGGACATGGGCTGGGTGGAGCAGCAAGGCAGGAGACTGAGACAGTCTCTGGAAGACTGGGGAACATGGGGGTGCAAAGATGGCAGAAAGCAAATGAGGAAATACTGGTGAAGGTGTTACCTTCAAGTCCTTGATGTCATCCAGTCCTCGAAGCTCCTTGTCTAGTTTGGTGATGCAATAACGGATTTTTTCCACCTAGAAGGAGGGGACAGGTGTGTTTCTCTCATGCAAATACCCCAATGCAGTAGGGAGTCAGGCAGGAGGCCAGGTGCCACCCTCTCCCAGGGAGCTGGGGGGAATGAGGGAAGGGAGGTTGACCACTGTGCTCTTCCAACAGGGGCCAGTAGAGTACTGAGCTCCTGGAACCTCAGCCTATTGGTCTGGTGATTAAGGAAGTATCATTTGCAGGGGATGAGGGGTGTCCCACCCCTGCTGGGAACTGAGGGCCTGACCTGCTTCCGGTATGGGGAGATGACGCCCACACTTCGGGGGCTCAGGCGGGCTTTGCCCTTCTTAAAGGAGGGGGCCAGGAGCAGCTTCAGGTAGGAAGTCACTGTGGCAGCCTCTTCGGGGTTGAAGAAGGACGGGCTATTGCCCTCACGCTCATCCTTGCCCATTACTCCATGGAAGATGATGGGAAAGCCCTGGACATAGGGATCAGAGGAAACTCAGCCAGACCTTCCTGGTTCCCTTCCCTTCCCTTCCCTTCCACCCCCAAACCCTCCCAAAACCCAGTGCCGTTGAGTCGATTCCGACTCATAGCGACCCTATAGGACAGATTAGAACTGCCCCGTAGAGCTTCCAAGGAGCGCCTGGCGGATTCGAACTGCCGACCCTTTGGTTAGCAGCCGTAGCACTTAACCACTAGGCCACCAGGGTTTCCAAACCCTCCCAGGGGTCCAGAATCCCAGGCCAAGGTGACAGAAGGAGAGGTCCATGGCTTCTACTCAGAGCCTTCTCCTACCTGCCCCTTCAGTAAGAGGGAAGCCCAGGTACTAGGAGAGGGTGCTCCAGCCCCTGCCCTGCTTGGCCTCACCTGCTGAGGCAGACCCTCCCAGCGGCAGAAGCGCTCTCGATCCACAACGTCAGCACAGGCCTGCAGCTCCCCTTCATAATACAGCCGGTTAGGAATGTCCAGGATGGTGGGGTGAGACCTGGGAGGCAGGAGGAAGAAAGAAGAGCAAAACTCAGGGCCAGATTACTTCTCCCTAATCTCAGCGACCCCTGCTCTACTGGCTACGGGCCCACACAACTCCTATCCTCCTACCCAGTGGATAGCAGGACACGTTCATCTACAGTGTCTGCTAAGTGCTTCTCAAGAGCCAGGCACTGTGAACCATAGAACCAAAGGTGGCTCTAGGGATTCCACAGATTTCATGGACCAGTCAAATTTTAAAAGGAAAATATTAGGGACCCATTCTCAGGTTTCAGTTTTGCTAAGGAAGGGCATTAAAAAAAAAAAACAAACAAACTACTGTCACCATTATTTCATGACATAATGTGTTAAAAACCCAAAATAATATAATAATAAATACAATAGCTAACTTTTACTGAGTTCTTAGTGACTGCCTGGAACTCATCTGAGCATGTCTGATGTATTAACTCATTTACTAAAGGAAGAATAAGTCTTTAATTTGAACAATTACATTTTTTAAAAACTTACTATACTGTCCCTATTTTTCCTTGTATTTCCTAGGAACTTCAACTGGGACCAGCACCAGACACATCTTAGTGTCCGGGAACCGTTGACCGTCTCCTAATATATAAATAAACAAAACGGCCTAGAGAGAGAAGCCATTTGCTAAAGTCACACAGCCAACAAGCAGCTGTGATGGAGCTAGAAAGGAGGCCTCCTACCTTTCCAATTTCTAGTCTTTCTGCATCACCTGTCTCCAGCCTGGGTGGCACTAGTGGTTTGCGATCAGCTGCTACCATAACGGTTGGCAGTTCGAACCCACCCAGCAGCTCCACAAAAAAAAAGGCCTGGGGACCTGCTTCCGAGAAGATGCAGTCAAAAAACCCTATTTTAACAGCTCTACTCTGTAACACGTGGGCTCATCATGTGCCAGAATAGACAGCAACGCGTTTGGATTTTTGGATTCTGCATCACACACCTGTCAGCAACATGACCCCTGGACCGAGCCGCCAGCTGAACCAGCACGGACGGCACAGAGGTGCGTGGTAGCGGGGGAGGGGGCGGGAATACCTGTAGTTGCGTAGCAGCTTGGTTATGAACTGGGGGTTATAGCCACTGGGGCCCTTCTTGTACAGGCTGTTGTAGGTGAGCAGCCGCTCCAGCAGTGAGTGCCCCAGCCCATGCTTCTGGGTCAGTGGGGAGCGCAGCACAGGCCCCAGCTGCCGAGGGTCTCCTGCCAGCACCAGCTGCCCTCCTGGATCGCCTGTTTCCTTGACTTCCATCAGCCCTGGGAGGTAGGGGTGGTGTGGGGAGAAAGGGAAGTGGTAAAACCTCCCCGACCCCACACAGGGTGGCATGCTGGCAGCCCACCCTAAGCACCTCACCTGCTATGGCCACCAGACTCTCAGGCTCCATGGAGTGGCCGGCCTCATCGATGAAGATGTGTGTGAAGTGATCGATGGGAAACTGGGCCGAGACCAACCTGGGAGGTTTCAGGCCAGCCAGGGGTCATGCCGAGGCACCTGATTTCCAAACCTTAATGCTCACTCTTGGCACCTACTGGTCTCACTCCCCAGGAACTAGTCTTCCCCAGCCTGTTACCCCTTTACTTACAGATATGGTGAAGATACACACATATCCCCACCTGCTGGCAGTGATGAGGGTGGTAATCAAGACACGATATTCCTGCAGTTTCTTCTTCGCAGGAAAAACATAATCCCCCTTCTTTGCATCCCAGTTACAGCATGGCTGTGGATAGTGAAGGGAAAGGACAATCAGCTTAGCATCACCCATTCTCGTCCTCTCCCTGGCTCTGTGCCTCCCAGCCAGTGGCATCCATATCTCCCTCACTTTACAGACAGCAAAGCTGAGGTCCAAGCAGGGATGCTGACCCACCCAAGGTCACGCAGTGAGTATCAGAACTCATGTCTCCTAGGTTCCCAACCCCAGCACCTGCCCGGAGAGCCTCCTGAGCATCCAATCATCCACTGGCCCTCGGCACTTCTCCGGGTACCTTGATGTCCTCGGGTACCAGGCGGATATCCCGGCTGGGGGCCAGCAGGCGGTAGATGGAGCTGGGCAGGTGAACGCGGAGCCGCTGACAGAGGAGGTCAGCCCCTGAGTTGGACGGAGCGCAGGCCAGGATGTGGGCTTTGGGCAAGTGCTTCACCACCTGGGTTGGGATAAGCACAGTGTGGGAAACAGTGCCAATGTCTCCAGGGGTAGAGGGAGATTCAGTCATGACTCAGGTTGGAACACGGTGGCGTCTGACTTCCATAGCTAAGGGAGATAGTGACACAAAAGGCAAGTTCTGATCCCCAGGCCCCTCCTAGTCCAAATAGCATTTTAATGCTGGAAAACTGTTACAATAAATACAGGCATCTCTGATGACTGAAATATGAATGGTGACTCTAAGACCTGTGCAGTGCCCAACCTGCATGTCAGTCCTCACAGCCACACTGGCCCTGACTCCCTACCTCCCCTTTGGATGCCTGCTCAGAAGTAGGGGCCTTCAGGGAGCTGGAGGGAATCAGAATCTGGGGACAAGTGCTTGGTGCTAGGGGGAGTCAGAGTGCAGACCCCAGGTCTATGCTCAGCCCCCACCTGCTTGATGGCCTCCACCAAGGTGACAGTCTTGCCAGTCCCTGGAGGCCCAAAGATGACATAGGGGGCTGGACGGGTGGTGCCCATCACAATGTGCTTCATGGCCTGCAGTTGCTCTGGATTTGACTCCAGACTCCGGTCGTACAGCCTGGCAGAGGGGCCGGGAACACCAGCTTGGGGTCATCCAGTGTCCCAGGAGCCTCCCTGACTCCAGCCCTGACTCCCACCCTTCAGGAAGCCCCAGAGCTCCCCTGCCAACAGTCTCACTTGAGCTTCACATCTGATGGCAGCAGTGGTACCCCGCGGGAAGCCACAGGGAAGAGCATGGGCCACAGCAGCCAGCGCCCTGTCAGCTCCAGGGCACGATGCTGGACCCGCAGGGGCTGGCGGTTGAAGGTGAAGTTCACCTTGAAGGTCAGCCCATCCACAAAGCGGCTCAGGAGGCTTTGGGGAAGGCAGAGAGAAGAGAGTTCTAGTTAGGGGAGGGGGCAATGAAAGGCCAGGCTCCTTCTCAATCCACCCTTATTCTATTCCCTCCATGCAAAGATCTCTAGAAGAGCAGCTGAGGTAGCTAATAAAAACAACAAAACAAAACAAAAACTGGTTTTCAAGGCTGTGACCCTTTGGAAGCAGATCACCAGGCCTTTCTTCCAAAGTGCCTGAGTGGGCTCGAACTGCCAACCTGTTGGTTAGTAGTTGGGCACTTCACCATTTGTGCCACCCAGGGACTCCACTGAGGCAGCTCAGGGGCCCCCTGCCCTGGCCCTGGGGTCCCACTCATCTTGGGGACAAACACCCCTCCTCCTCTGGCCTGAGAGAGAAGCCTGCAGACCCTTCTGGCAGCTCAGGTTTCCCCCAACACCCACCTCATGGAAAAGCTCAGCTTGACACGGTCCAATTCTACCTTGTGCACAAAGCCCTTGTAGGTGACGGGGTCCTCCTGGTTTGTCTCAGAGGACAAAAGGGCAAACAGGTGGTCACCCCGCAGCACTGAGGGGCGGCTTTCCGTCACCCCGGGAACCTACGGGGTGTGAACATAAGCAAGCTTGTATCCCAGGGATGGCCACTGGAGGGCCAAACCCCCAGTTCTCCAGACTTCCGGAGGACAAGCACTGAGGCTCTATCCTTCCACCCCAAGACTCCTGGAGCTTTGCCTTCCCTGTTCTCCTCTTTTTTTTTTCCCACCCCAGACAGGGTAAGAGTCAGGGGAAGGAGAGAAGTCTTCCCGTACTGCTCAGAGACGCTGAGCCCAGGAACCCTGGAAACCATCCAATGCAGGAGTTCAGGATTTGGAGTCAGCTTCCCTGCCTAGCTATTGCCTTCCTGGCCTACTCAGTTCCTACTCTGCCTTTAAAATCTTACCCTAAACCCACTTCCTGCAGGAATCTGCCTGGCCATCCTCTTCCCCCACCCCCCCCCGCCCCTGCACCCCATCAAGTTCCTTCTTCAGCACCTGTGTGCAGGACTCCATTCCCATGTCAAACTCTGGGCTTATGTGTGCACATTCAGATCTGAGAACTGGAAAGGCTCTGACAATTATCTACCAGCTCTGTGCTACTCAGATGATGGGGAGAGGGCCCAGAGAGAGCAAGGAACTTGCCCATGGCCACACAGCTGGTGGTTAACAAAGCCTGGACTAAAACCCAAGTCTTCCCGTCTACCCTGCTCTGACACCAAGTTCTGGGCACAGGATGCCCATCCTAATCCTTGCCAAACCCTCTAGGGAATGAATAACTTTACTCTTCCTCTTGTTTGGCCATGCTATCAGGGACAGTGCCCTGCCCACAGCCTCTGGAATGGCTGACCTGAGCCCACCCACCCCACACCAGATCTGACACCCTGACCTCCAGCGTGAGCAGCCTGGGGTTCTGGTCAACAGGGTCCCAGGTCATGGGCACCGACTCCAGGTCATAGTGTCGGATGTCATGCTCCATCTGCAGCTCCTCCAGGTGCAGAAGCAGCCGGAGCTTCACCTCATAGTTCCTCCACTTTAGGGCTGTCTCCAGCTGGGCCCTGGCAGTGATGGTTGGGGATGGGAGGGGGCAGGAACAGGACAGGTCAGGCAATGCCCATGTCCGGGAGCATCTACCCTCTCCCATCTGCAGCTATGGGGCTGGGAAAACATCAGGAGCAGGCGAGACTAGAGGGGCAGAGAAGTGGAGGGGGGTCAGAGGCCTTCAAGAAGGCAGCCCCGGCTGCTCTCACTCCCTCAGATGACTGCCCCCCTGCCCCCCACTCCTGGTCCCAGTCCTGTCTTGGTGTCTGTACTGTGGATACTATGGGCTGGAACACTATCCCCCAGATCCTTCTATGACTCCACCCTCACCTCATTCCAATGTCACCTCCTCAAAGGGGTCATGCCTAATGGCCCTTTGCAAAACAGCACCACCGCATGTCCTTACCCTGCTTTAGTTTTCTTCACAGCACTTGCTGCTACATAAAATTCTACGATCAGTGTTTTTAGTCATTGTCTCCACCAGAATGGGCAACAACCTCATTTGGCAGGTTCATTGCTGTATCCCTGGAACCCTGAACAGTGCCCAGCATGCATTGGGTGCTCAGTAAGTGAATGAATGAATTGAGAGAGCCTGGGAGGCTGGGAATGGAGGTACTGGGGTCGTGGAAGAAGCCAGAAGGAAGAGCTATAAAGTAACATAAGGGTAAGAAACCAGACCCAAAAGGCAGGAGAGTTGGGGTGGCAGAGAGGTGGCACTCACTTGATCTCAGCGATCTCCTTTGGGGCAGTGAAGACACTTGTTCCCTGAAGGATGGGGAGCAGTTGCCTGAGGCGGGGTGGTGGGTAGTATGTCCCCAGCGCCATACTTAGCTCCAGGTCATAGCCCTTAGCACTACAAGAATAGGGAAGAAAAGCAATAACCAATACTGAAACCTGTCACTCTCAGAGACTCTAAGGGGCCCCTCCCTGGAAGGTGGGCAAGGCCCTTCTGCAGTACTATCCCTGAAAGGTAGTCACAGTCTTGGCCCAAGATACAGACTCACTGCCTCATGGGGCTGCTCACTCCAGTGCTGGACCATTCTCATTCTGGAACACACGATATTTGGAAACATTTAAAAAATAATAAGTAATACATGTTCAAGGAGCCCTGGTGGCGCAGTGGATAAGCAGATGGCTGTTAACGGAAAGGTTGGCAGTTTGAACCCATCAGCTGCTTCACAGGAGAAAGGTGTGGCAGTTGGCTTCCATAAAGATGACAGCCTAGGAACCCTATGGAGAAGTTCTACTCTGTCCTATAGGGTCACTATGAGTTGAAACTGACACAATGGCAACGAGTTTGTTTTTATGGTTTAATACCTGTTCGCTGTTGTTGTTATTAGGTACCACTGAGTCAATTTCGACTCATAGTGACCACTGCACCACCAAGGCTCGTACATGTTCATTAGGGGAAAAAAAATCAGGAAATAGGTAATAAATAAATAACATTCCCATAATCACTAAAGAATAGCCAATGTCAACTTTTTGGTATATAGCCTTTAAGACTTTTTTTTTTTTGTAAATCTGTATTGTACATGTATGAGTCCCTGATGCTGGAAGGCAACAATGGACTCAGTAAACTGACTACCATGAGGATGGTGTAGGACCAGGCAGTGCTTTGTTCTGTTGTCATGAGTTGGAGCTGACTCGATGGCAACTATTAACAACAATTTTAAACAAAAAGAGCACAATGGTCTCTGAAAGTACTATTACACAGTTTGTTTTTTTTTTTAACTCAATATTTTGTGAACATCTAAGTCAATGCCAAAAAAAGGTGTCTATAAGGGGCTGCTTGGTAGTCTGTCCACAGATGAATACTTAGCATTTTTTTCACTGTCTTCATATCTACAGTCCATTTGCAACTTTCTGAGACCCTGAGAAGTTAGGATCTCTGCCTCTGGTCCCATGCAAGGCGATGGAGCCAGTAAGGAATGGGGCTCTGGCTCCCAACTCTATACCCTTCCCAAGGGTCCACACTGCTGAGGCTGGGAGACCCCTCAGCTTGGACTGCTTGGAAGGAGAAGGAGTTACCGGTCAGGTCTCTCTCCTTCCTCTATCCGGTTGGTCACCACAGGGTTTCCAGCAATCCGGGTCCGTTTAAAGGGAGTCGTGGGCTTCAGTTGTGCCGCCAGGGGACTGTGGGCCACAGCAGCCAAGAAGCGGGCAATGTAGAAAGTGCCAGCTCCTTCTGAACCTGGCTCCCCAGGTCCCAGTAGTTCCCAGAGCACCGTGGCTGGGAAGTAGCCCACAAAGCTGGTTTTACAGTGGACGTGGAGCTCGTAATATTCACCTGGGGGAGAATGGTTGAGTGAATGAGGGTACTTCCACCAGCATCCCTACCCTAGGCACTCCCTCCCAGATAGCGCCATCCCAAGGCCAGGAGCCCACTAGACAGGGACAAGGTTATCCCAAAGCATCAGCCCTTCTAGGGGCAAGCCCCTGCCCACCAGAGGCTCTTTCCTTTGGAAACCTGCTCACCCGGACCCAGCGGGCAAGGCAGCTCCTGGTCTCCATTGTAGAAGGCAAATTGGGATGTCCGGCAGAGTGGGAAGAGGTGGGTGAGGGTGACAGGCTGGGTTCCTCCATTCCGAAGCCTCAGGGTCAGCACCTCCTTGCGGTTCAAATCCAGGCGGATAAGGAGCTGCCCATCTCGGGCTTCATGGGGCCCCTGGACCTCCACGTCCACCCCATGTTTCCCGTGAAGATACTCAGCCCTGGGGAAAGCGGGAGTCAAGGGGGGCTGGGGCTGGAAGGGCCTGGACTAGGAATTACCCTGGGAGAAGTTTTAGGATGGGAAAGCTGGCTAAGTGCCAGCTGTGCTGAGGAAACCCACCTCCTCCTCCCAGACCAATTAGTTCCTTCCCCACCCCATTCCCTGAAGGAGAGGCCTTATCCCAACCTGAGGCAACCCACTCTTTCTCTCCTCAGACAGGGCTCCCTTCCCCCAGGATTCATGGGTCTCTCTCTCTCTCTCTCTCTCACATACACACACCTGTCATAAAAGATCTTTGCTAGCAGTGACTTGTGGTGTTTGCTGATATCTGACCCCAGCTTCATTCTCCTCTTTTCTGGGAACCACACATCAGCCCAACGGTCGAGTCTGAAGAACCTGACCCGAGTCTTGGTGACGTAAGCCAGATTTGCAATCTTCATTCCATACAGCATGGAGGAGAAGCCAGGGGCAGGGGTCCCAAAGCTGCCGGAAGCAGAGGAGACTGCGAAGTGAGGGGAGGCAGGGCCAGTGGGAGGCAGGGTGGCTTGTGCGGGAAGTGGCTGGGGGAGAGGGCCTGAGGGCCTGCTCTGTGCTGGACATACCAGCCCTGTTGCAGAACAGGACTGGGGGGGCCCAGGGACAGAGACACTCAGGCCGGGAATCTTAGGAATTTTAAATGTTTCAAGGGAAGGCAACGGGACTTTCTGAGACAAAATATAATTGTTTTAAACAGTAGGTTGTGGTTTGTGGATTTCTGTGTAGAGAAGCCCAATAATGAGCTGTTGATTTGGAGGACTGAGGAAAGACAGAGAATGAAAGGACGGTTTTTGGGAAAATGATTTAGCACAGAAAAAAATAACAAACAACCCAGCTACAAGAGCTAAGGCTAAGGGGAAGCTGAATAAGGTGACTCAGAGGGGTATATCTGGGGTCCAGCCTGTTGGCGAGGAGTGACAGAGGGGACCAGAGACACTGCAGATGTCCAGAGTGTGTGGGCAAGGTGGCTGATCAGACAGCAGTTTCCACCCGAAGTCAAAGGGTGCAGGTGGAACCCAAGCAGGAAGGGAAAGGATCCTTTTCCAGAGATCAAATAGCTTGGCTTTGTGCCTAGAGAAGGTGAAGACAGGGAAAACTGGTCAGGAGGACAATAACCATAAGGTTCAGCGCCTGGAATTCAGTTTAGTCAATTCTACAAACACCTATAGGAACCCGTTATGTGCCAGACACTGGGCTAGATGCTGGGAGTTCAAAGATGCAAGAGACCCAGACCCTGCGTCCCGGAGCACACAGACTGGACACAAATTCCAGCAGGATGCCATGAGCGCAAAGACTGGGGCCTCCAGGGCAGTGTGTGGGGCCAAGGAGGGGCACTGAGCCTGCCTTGGGGGCAGGAGCAGGAGGCCATGAAGGCTTCCCCAGGAGACAGCGTCAGGACTGTGTTCTGAAGAATGAACAGAATGAACCAGGCAAGAGGGAGAGGGCAGGTATCCCAGGCGGAGGGAAAATAGCATGAGGAAGGTGGAGAGGCAAGAAAGAGCTTGTATGTTTATGGGAGGATCACCCGCTCCACCGCTTTAGCTGGGTCACCTCAAATTACTTCACCTCTCAGGGCCTCACCTTCTTCCTCTATAAAATGAGGGTAACAACAGACTTACCTTGCAGGGTTGTTGTGAGGACTGCATGAGATTCCGACACTGTGGTGAGCCCCTTAGCCCAGTGCTGGCACATAAGGAGATCTCAGTAAGGGTGAGCTATATTAGTATCACAGACAGTTTGGTGTACTAGAGTGAAAAGTGCAAGCAAGGGAGTGGCAAGAGGCAGCAGAGGTGGGCAGGGACCAGGTCATGGACAGTTTTGTATGCCAGGCCAAGAAGCCTGGACTTGACCCTGAAGGCCAGCAGCCCTTCCCCCACTTCACTGGTACCCAGGAGCAGGACATTTCCATGTGTGATATGCTTCACATAGTGAAGATATGGACAACTGACTGCCTTCTCTCAAAGCTTTGTACGGAACAAAAGGAAATCCTAGTTCCTAAGAACTATGGTAATCCCTATTCAGCTAATTCAGCCTGGTCAGTCACCAGGGTATAGTCAAGATCGTTGTTGCTTATGAACATTTCCCTGGTGCCCCCTGCCTGAAACTCTGCCCCTCTCCTTCACCCCAGGCAAATGTGAGACTATTCAGAAAACTTTGAATTGGCTCCGATTTTTAAAAAGATAATAAATCACTCGAAAACATAATAGAAAATGCTCAGTAAATGTTAGCTGCTATTATTAGTATTCTTATTAGTAGTTATAGTAGTACTAATAGTAGCAGTAGTAGGAGTAGTAACAACTTACTTCCAGCCCACGTCAGAGGCTACACCGTGTGGTTACAGAACCACTGCGGTTGGTGGGTTTTAAGCAGGGGAGTAGCAAGATCATATTTGCATTTCAGATCACTCTGGCATCAGGATTGGAGGATGGATTTGCTGGAGGCAAGACTGTAGGCAGGGAGACCAGTTAGAAGAAGGCCATTGCAATTGTCCAATTAAAAGGTGACAAGGGCCTGAACAAGACAGTGGTAGAGACAGAAGAAGAGGGGCCAGATTTGATAATATTCAGAATATAAAATTAGCAGAATTTGGTGATTGACAGGAGCGGGAATGGAGGCTGGGAAGAGGGAGGAGTCTAGGATAAGACCCAAGTCAATGGCTTGGCGTCTGGGACTATTCCCAAGACAGGAGTAAAGACAGGAGAAGGAGGAGGAGGTTGGACTGACCATCCATTTGGATTTGGATATGCTCGGTTTGAGACTCCTGTGGTCCAGAGGCAGCTGGGTCCATGAGTCAGAAGCTGAGAACTCAGGCCAAAGTCAAGGTGAGGGCCTAATATTAGGGAGTCCTCAGGTAGTATTTAAAACCATGGAAGCGTTTGGTCTTTAAACCTTGAACTGAAACTATCCCCTGAAGTCATCTTTAAACCAAACAATGGTTTAGCTCAATTAATGAAAAACGTTTGCCCTGAGCATCGTGCTTCTTTAAATAATTATCTATATGAGATCAAACTGACAACGGTAACTCTAAAGCACCGATGGGAAGTTTAGGGGCAATGAGTCTAAGCTGATGGTAATGGAATAATTTGGGTAGAGAAAGCGAAAATTATGACACAATGCGAAGAATGTAACTGAACTGTACATGCAGAAATTGTTGAATTAGTGTATTGTATGTCTTGCTCTGTTTATTTTCACCAAAAATAAATATTAAAAGATACTTACTGAAAGACTAACTGAATGAACACACAAAAATGTGGATGCAGAGCGCTAATGCTCCATAAAAAATACATAATTTCCCAAAGAGCCATAATAAAAATAAATAAATAAAAATAAAACCATGGAAGTATTTGGGATCTCCCCAGGGAGTATGAGTAGCCTGGGAATAGTCTAGGCCAGGTCAACCCAGAGGGGAAGGGAAACAGAGAAGGAACCTTCAAGAGAGGGAGGAGAATCAGGAGGAAGTCTGAAATCAGGCATCAGGATGAAGGGACTGAAGCCAAGAGTTAATTAACAACGTGTCCGTCAGTCACTAAGTCCCATGGATCAGGGCACAAATTGAAATGCCTACAGAACCCAGGTTCAGCATGAGAGAACATTCCTTGGTACCTGCAGCCCTCCCAGACACCTTATACGGGCCCATTTCGAGAGTCATTAGTGTAAGGAGGACTAGGTCCCTCACAACTCTACTGTAAGAAAAAAACAGTGCAGGTGCCATGATAAGTGGCTCCAGGCTTCCAGCTTAGGGTGGGGGGGGGTGGGGCAGGGAATGGGGAGGTGGAAGGCGGGGTGGGACAGCCATTAAAAAAGAAAGAAAAAAAAAAACCCTCAAATTTAGTATATGCTTGTTGAAACAATGCCCGATCCACAGAGTGGACATCTAGACATCTAGATTTCCAGGAAACTTTCTACCAAAACTGAAAATCAGAGGTTATTAAAGAAAACACAAACATTTTTTCTATTAAAAAAAAACAACAACAAAACTTTTGTATGGCAAAAGATAATATAAACCAACAAGTAATAGAAAAATACTTACAATGCAAATGGCAGAAAGAGTTAATTTTTATAATATATGAACTTTCTCGTAAATTGACGAGACAGTAGAAAAACCGAATATTCTATTTAAACAAATCCAAATGTCTAAAAAAAAGTCACGAAAAGATGCGCCTAAAGTAGTTAGAGAAACAAAGATTAAAGTAAAAATGAGATATTGTTTTATTCCCATCAGACTGACTAAAATCAAAAATAGCTATAAAATGCATTGCTGGGATGCATATGTGGAAAAAGGAACTCTGATACACTGCTGGTAGAAAGGTGAAGTATTACAATCTCCTGGCAAAGCTACCGGCAATATCTACTAACATCTAAAATACAGGCATTTTAACTTGGGAATCCCATTCCTGGAACTTTATCCCATAAAAAGGAAAGTACCAATATGCAAAGGATGTTTACCGACTCATACCATGGAATATTATGCAGTCGTTATAAGGAATGCATCACACCCACCGAAATGATTAAAATTTAAAAGACGGACAACACCAAATGTTGGAAAGAATGTGAAACTCCCAGACCTCTGATGCATGCTGGAGTGTAAAATGATGCAATCACTTTGGAAAAAAGGTCTGGCAGTATCTAACAAATCTAAACATACCTACCCTATGACCCAGAAACTCCACTCCTAAGTGTATCTCCAAGACAAATGAAATGTATGTCCACAAAACGACTTGTACGAGAATGTTCATAACAGCTTTATTCAAAATAGCCCCAAACTGGAAGCAGTGACCATCAACAGGAGAACAGACGAACAAACTGTGACTAGTATCCATATAAAGAAATACTCCTCAGTGGTAAAAAGGAACCACTATATGTAGCAACATGGATGAATCTCAAAAAATCATGCTGATAAAAAAATGATGCTGAGTGAATGATTCCACTGCATTAAGTTCTAGAACAGAGCAGTGGTTGCTTCCGGGTGGATAAGGACAGACTGTTACCTAGGAAAGAGCAAGAAGGAACTTTCTGGGATGATATCATGTTCTTTACCTTGATAGAGGTTTGCACACGGATATGTGCACTTGTTAAAACTCACAGGATGGTGCACTTAAGGTTTGTCCATTTCACCGTATGTAAACTTTATTTTAAAAAAGAATCAGAAACAAATTTTAAACCTTGTTTTGTAGTTAATGATAGTCATGCTAAAGTGTTTAGGAGTGAAGTGCACTCATGTCTATTAACTTACTGTGAAATGCATCAAAAAAAATTACGATGGCTTGCTAGATGGATAAAGGAACGGATAGAGGGCAGACGTGCTAAAGCAAATACAGTAAAATGTTAATTAAGGAATCTAGCTGATGGCTATACTGGTGTTCACTGTACTCTAAACTTTTCTATATTTCTGAAATTTTTCATAATAAAATGTCAGGAGAAAAAAAAACAACAATGCATCAGAGGTATATACCAGGTGATTAGAACTGATTTCCATGACACGTCGAGTAAGAAAAGTGGGATGTGGAAAACGTGTATAACGCGATTCTTTTGGTGCCTTGGAAGAAAGACCTGGTGATTTACTTCCAAAAAATCAGCTACCGAAAATCCTACGGACCACAGTTCTACTCTGACACACATGGGGTTGCCATAAGTAATAATCCATTAGAAAGCAACTGGTTTGGTTTTTATTTTTTTGACTAAAACAATGACCAAAATATATATATATATATATATATACACACTGATTGATAGCAAAGAGTTACCTGAATATGGGATGGAATGTGGAAATGGAGGTGGGATGCTGATATGAAGAGGGGTTCACAATAAAAAACGATATATGACAATGATCCCATATGGGCAAACTTAACATAAACCCGTTGCCGTAGAGTCAATTCTGATGGATGGTGACCCTATAGGACAGAGTAGAACTGCCCCATAGGATTTCCAAGGGAAGGCTAGTAGATTCCAACTGCCAACCTTTTGGTTAGCCACTGAGCTCTTACCCACTGTACCACCAGGGCTCCAAACCTAACATGGGTGTGGTATTAAGTACGTGTGCATAAAGATAAAGGGTGGTTACCAAAAGTATTAAAAAGACATTCAAACAAGATGAGTATCTAACAAAACATTAAAGGCCCCCACTCCCTCAGTCCCAACTGCCTGGTAAACTGTTAGATGTACATTTTTCCAGATTTTTTTTCCATTGCATATATAAGCATTTTTAAACATGCAAAAAATGAGATTATATATGCTATATATATTATTCTGCAACGGGCTCTTTTTATTTTTATTTATTTATTTTATGCTACATATACTATTCTGCAACAGGCTCTTCTTCACCACCACAGACACGCTTCCGTGACAATGCTTTTCGCAGTCACCTCAATCTTTCGAATGGCTGCAAAGGATCACATAGTACTTAACTATTTCTCCAGTGACAGTGAGGCAGCCTACAATTTTTGGCTCTATCAAATGTTACAGTGGCCATCCTTGCACAAAAACCCTTGCTGTAGGAGAATTTTTATGGAAAAAAATTCCTGGAAGTAGAGCTTTTGAGTCAAAGAGAATGACGGAAGCTTTACAACTTTGACAAATGCAGCCAAATTGCCCTCTGAACGGGCCGTTTCAATTTACATTCCTGCCAACAAAAGTATGAGAATGCCTTTTTCCCAGACTCTAACACCAGAAATTTACAATTCAATTTTTTTTTTGCCAATCCATAAGAAAAAGGTTGGCAGTTCGAGTCTACCCAAAGGAACCTTGAAAAAAGTCCTGGTGACCTAAAAAAAAAAAAAAAAAAAAATTTTTTTTTTTTTTAAAATCAGTCACCGAAAAACTGACGGAGTGCAGTGCTACTCTGACATATATGGGGGTGCCGTAAGTCACGATCAACTCCATGGCAACGGGTTTTTTTTTCCCTTCTAAATTTTACTTATTTTGTTGTTGTTGAGAATATGCACAGCAAAACATACACCAATTCGACAATTTCTACATGTACAATTTAGTGACACTGATGACATTCTTCGAGTTGTGCAACCATTCTCACCTCTTTTTCTGAGTTACTCCTCCCCCATTACCGTAAACACACTGTCCCCTAAGGTTCCTATCTAATCTTTTGAGTTGCTGTTGTAAATTCGATCCCATACAGACAGTTCTTAAAAGAGCATAATGCTCAAGGCGGACCTTTTTTACTAGTCAAGTTAAACTGTAGCTCGGTTTGAGAATGAGTTCAGGGGATATTTTTGGTTTAAAGTTTAAAGGGCAATAGTTCCAGGGGTTCAACCACCCTACGTGACTCCAGAAAGTCTGAAGTTATGGCAACTGGTTTTTAAAGGCACAAAATGATATCTTGCTTAAATTTATATTTCCCTGATTACTAATACAGTGGAGGACTTTCCTTCTGATTATTAGCCATTTGTATTCCTTCTGTAAACTGCCTGATCATATCTTTTGCTCATTTTTCTAGGCCCGCTGACCCTAGAAATCCCTGCCTTTGGCTTCACAAACCCTCTTACCCTTCCATCTCCTTATTTCGCATGAGTTAAATCCACCCCGCTACCCTCCAGTCGATTCCGACTCATAGCAACCCTATACAACAGGGCAGAACTGCCCCATAGGAGTTCCAAGGCTGCAATCTTTACAGAAGCTGACTGCCACATCTTTCTTCCACGGAGAGACTGGTGGGCTAGTTAGAATCGCCGACCTTTCAGTTAGCAGCCCAGCACTTAACCACTGTTCTACCAGGGCTCCTTTCTGCATGAGTTACCAACATAAATCTGTTCATGTCCCCTCTACTTAACAACAGTGCTCCACTCCCACAGGATTAAATCCAAACCTTTTAACAGGGCACACTCAGACCCTCCACAGTAACAACGATCATGAAAACACAATGACATCATCAACAATAGAAAATTTTTATTGAGCACTTACTATGTACTGTTCCAAGTACCTCAATGTATCACTATCTCATTTACATGATCCTCATAACAACCCTTATAAAAGAAAGGAAGGCACAGATCCTCAACCCCATGATGGGACCTCAAGTCACATCCATCTTTAATGGTACATTGGTGGTACCCAGCTACTTGTATCACTCGTTCCCTTGAGACTTCTGCTCCACTGTGGACATCCTGGCTCTGCAATGCCCTGCCCTTGGCCCCTGTTTGTTTGTTGGGTGAACAATGACTAATCTTTTGAGACCCAGTTCAGAGAAGGCCAACAACTGTGGGAATGATATTTCAGAACATATCAGACTTGGAAGTGATTTCAGAGGGACATCTGGTTTTTTTTTTAAACAAACTATGGGGCGCAACATTCATCAGTTTTTTTTTTTTTTTTCAATAAAACCGAAACAGAATAGGATGAAAAATGCTGACGGGCAGGGAGTGAGGGTGTGTATTATTTCAAGGGTACATACTGCTTTGTGAAAGTTGTGTATACTAGGCCCCACAGTAAAATGTATTCCCTACTGTGAAAAAAAAAAAAAAAAGTTTTGAAATGCACCGATAATCCAACCACCAAACGATTCTCCACACCAGAAGCCAGAATGGTCTTTCTAAAACCACTATTACATCAAGTCTCCTACTTTGAAACCTTCTGCGCTTTCCCATTTCTGTTAAGATTAAAAACAAAACAAGACAAACAAAAAGGCCCCCACAACGCCTCCCCATGACCCACAGGTCCCGTGTGATGCAGCTGCTGCCTCCTTCCCTGAGTTCACCCGCATCCTGTGCTGTTCACTTTGCCTGGATCGAGCTCCCTTTGCGGGATTCTGTTTAAGCTCCATTTTCTTCCAGACACCTTTTCTCATCCCTGCACTAGGCCAGGTCTCCAAGCTGGACATTTTCACTGCATACTCGACTTCTCCCAAGCACTCATCAGGACAGTAACTGTTCACATTATGCAATCGTTCAATTGTCGCCTCCTTTTTCTTAGACACTCAAGGTTCTTCTGTGTGTCTCCAGCAACTCCCACACTGCTTTGCTCGTAAGTGGCGCTCAGCCAATAAAGTTGAATAAGAGTTGGTGGTGCAGCAGTTAAGAGCTTAGCTGCTAACCAAAAGGCCAGCAGTTCAAATCCACCAGCCACTTCTTGGAAACTCTATGGGGCAGTTCTACTCTGTCCTATAGACTCACCATGAGTTGGAATCGACTCCACGGCAACAGATTTGTTTGGAGCCCTAGTGGCACAGTGGTTAAGAGCTTGGCTGCTTAACCAAGTTCAAATCCACGAGCCTCTCCTTGGAAACCCTATGGAGCAGTTCTACTCTGTCTTATAATAGGGTAACTATGAGTCGGAACTGACTAGACTGCAATAGGTTTGGTTTGTTTTTTTTTTGGTACCCAAGGCAAGAATTGTCTTCTCTCGGAAACCTTTCATGATACCAGTCCTTACTCCATACAACTGACCCCTAACCATCATTATAAAAATGATAGCTACCACTCACAAAGGCCCATACAATATGCTGCCCTGGGATGCAAACGCCTGACCTACAATAGCTCATTCTGACTTCACACAACCCTGAAAGAAAGGCATTATTATTCACATTCTTACAGATGGGGAAATGTAAGATTTAAACAGTTGTTCAAAGGAACCTTGTAAGTAGCAGAGCTGAGATCTGAAATCAAGCTATCTGACTCTAAATACTATACGTACTAGCACCGGTCATACTTTATTTTTTGTCTATCCATCTGCTGCTCCCTACTAGACTACAATTTTTGGAGGCAGGAACAAAGGCACTGAGCCTCATTAAATATTTTTACTGAACGAATAAAAAAAGATGGGAAAAGGCAGAAGTTCGGAATATGGCATTTTGTGTCATAACGTTAACTGAGGTAGAAGAAACCTATCCCCTTCAGCATAGAAAACTCCTTAGGAATCCAGACACAGCAACTTGCTATACCTTCTGCTACAACCCATTCTCTTGGAGGTCAACTCTTGCTGCTAATTCAACTAGATGCTGCAAGCATTTATTGAGCACTTGCAACATACCTGGCACTATGTTGGGGACAGAGGGAAGATGCAAACAAGATGAAACCAGTTCTTGCCTTCAGTGGATCTGGTGGTCTGACAGGGTCTATTTGCTCTCACATGACCCAGAGTGTAATCAGGCTATCACCAAGGTGTGAAGAATGAACTATGAGAGCTTGGAGGAAGACAGAATTAATTCCTACTGGGAGGATGTGAGTTAGTTTCACAGCATTGGAGCCTGGTTGTAAAGGATGCTAAGAAAGTTCTCGTGTGTGTGTGTGAGAAACTGGAGTATAATTCCCTCCACCACATTAGTCTTATAAATATTCAAGGAAAACTACCTTGTCCTAAATTTTTTTTCTCCTTTTAAGTAAACATCTTTGTTTCTTTGACTGAGTTTCACAATAAAATAGGAACTCATATGGAGAAGGGCCATTCTCCCTCCTCCATGTACTAAAATCCTGTCTATCCTTCAAGGCCGAGGTCATTGCCACTTTTTCCCTTGAATTCCTGAATAAGAACTACAGGGTGCCTATTGCTGTAGAGTTAATTCTGACTCACAGTGACCCTATAGGACAGAGGAGCACTGCCCCATAGGGATTCCAAGGCTGTAAATATTTACAGAAGCAGACTGCCACATCTTTCTCCTACGGAACAGCTGGTGGGTTCCAACTGCTGTCCTATCCGTTAGCGGCCAAAAGCTTTAACTGCTGTATCACCAGAGCTCCAAATAAGATACTACTACTACTACCTACAAGTTGGAAACTCTGGTAGCGTAGTGGTTAAGAGCTACGGCTGCTAACCAAAATGTCGGCAGTTTGAATCCATCAGGCGCTCCTTGGAAACCCTATGGGGCAGTTCTACTCTGTCTATAGGGTTGCTATGAGCCAGAACTGACTCGATGGCAACTGGTTTGGTTTTGGTTGTGCAGCACAGCCTTGATGGAGCAATGGTTAGAGCTCGGCTGCTAACCAAAAATGTCGGCAGGTTGAATCCACCAGCTGCTCGTTGGAAACCCTACGGGCCAGTTCTACCCTGTCCTACAGGGTTGCTATGAGTGGAATCCACTTGACGGCAATGGGTTGGTGGTGCAGTGGTTAAGTAAGTGGTCAGCTGTTAACCTGAAAGATCAGCGGTTCCCACCCACCAGCTCCTCTGCAGGAAAAAGATGTGGCAGCCGGCTTCCTTTTTACGGCCTTGGAAATCCTATGGGGCAGTTCTACTCTGTCCCATAGGGTCACTGTGGGCCAGAATTGATCTGCCGGCGGCGGGATGGGGGTGGGTGTGGGGGTGTGGGGTGGAAGTGGGTTGGGTATCTTATTTACATAAAAAACCAAATGCGTACTGTAAGAACTGCTTTTGAAATCCCTTGAACTGCCCATAATGTACAGTATGTGATTCTTCTGTATGCAATCTGACAGAGCTGGTTTTTCCCCAGTACTGGAACATATTGTGTCTCTTCAGTTGAGAGCCAAAGGAAGTAGTTAGGAGCCATGATGTATTTATTTTGCACGGATATAGGTGAGTTCATGTACGTCAAATGTTGGTACGAAGTAACTGCATGGTAACTGCTCTTTCTTTATATTTCTCCAGTATTCTTCTATTTCTACTACACTCCTCATTTCATTCTACCACGTATTATTACAGTCAAATTGTGGAGTCCCTGGGTGGCACAAACAAAATGATTAATATGCTTGACTGCTAACAGAGACGTTAGTGGTTGAGTCCACCGAGAGGTGCCTCAGAAGATAGGCCTGGTGATCTACTTCTGCAAACCAGCCATTGAAAACCCCACGGTAATGGTGGTGGAATGTTTTGGATGAGGGTATCAATAATGGTTGCACAACATGAAATATGTAATCAGCGTCAGTGAGTTGTAAATGCGGAAGTTGTGTTGGTGGATGTTTTCAGGAAGTTGTGTTGGTGGATGTTTTCAGGAAGTTGTGTTGGTGGATGTTTTTTCACCACACACAAACACACACACCTACCACGGAACACAGTTCTACTCTGACACACACAGGGTTGCCATGAGGTGGAATCGACTGAACAATAGGCAGTAAACTGGTTTAGTTAATTGTATGCATGTCAGGCCCCTACCAGTCCCCCATAGGGTGTGTATTTTCCATCTTTATATTCCCAATAGTGCCCAGCACAGTGCAGGCCATACACAGGTCTTCATCCTCTTTGCCCCTTCTTCAGGTGCTGCTCAAGCCTGTTAATGTCCCTCTTAAAATGTGACATCCATTACTGAAAAAAATATTCCAGGTATGATCTGGTCAATATGGAGAGTCACTGCCTCCTCCCTTCACTTGTACTAACGCAGTCTCAGATTTCTTTAGGTCTTTTAGCAGCCGTATCTCAGCCATACTGGCTTTCTGGTCTGCTAAAACCCACGGTGTCTTTTCAGGAAGTCTGTTATTAAACCCACATCCCACTGCCCTGCATTTATTCATAGAGGTCTTTACATTTACCCCGTTGTTTCTTGGTCTTCCGCCCAAGACTGCAGCCTGTTGATAGATGTGTTTTTGAAGCACAGTTCTGTGATCTGACAGAGAGAAGTCTACTTGATTTCCACTTGGGTGGTAACGGGAAAAGCGAACCAAATAACCGTCTGCCACAGGGTGAGAAGGGGCCCCCTAGAAACAGTCCCTGGCCCTAGATCTCCAAGGAGAAGCCACAGGTGCTAATGGGAGGTTGGTACCATATGTAGTTTGTGCCTTTTCCCTCTTTCCGTTGCAACCTGAGATTCACCCTCGTATAGTGAGCCTTTTAAGCTCTCTAGGGGAGCAGACTCTCAACCAAGGAGCCCCTAAACAAGGCGGCAGGGATCCCCGTAAAGCCCGCGCCAGGGCTCGCCGACACTAACCGGGAGCTCCCCCCTCGCGCTTCCGCGATGCCTGCGCCCCCTCTGGAGGCTCCCCTCCCCCACCCGAGCGCTGCGCCCCCCGCGCTGTCCCCCGCGAGCAGGGCACCGGCGCAGGACCCCGCTCCCCGCACCTGGCCGCCGGATGAAGGCGGCCTCCGGGAGGCTCCCCGAGGGGACTCGGCGCAGGGGCCCGGGCCGGGCAGAACGGGCGGGCTCCGGGCGGCGTGCCGCGGCGCTGGCGGGGCGTGGGCACGTCGCGGGAGGGGAGGTCTGCGCCGCCCCAGGACTGGCCTGAGTCGTTGGGGAGTTGCGTCCCTCCGCGCCCCGGGGCGGGAAGGGTGGCCCTGCCGCTGGGGTCGTGGCGGCGAGCTGGGCCCGCGATTCAGGGCCAGAGAGTGGGCCGGCCCATACCTGATCTTGAAGTCGCGGTTATAAACGGTCCGCAGCCGCTCGCGATCTGTCTCCATGTCCAGTCCCCGAACGACCAGGAAACTCTCGAAGCATTGGCCCGTCTCCCGGAGCTGCCGGCAGCTGAACTTACTGGGCATCGCGGCGGCGGCTGCGGCCCAGGCAGGAGGGTCCGTGGAAATGAAACTGAAAGTCGCCGCCGCTGCTCGAAGTTGGCGGCCTTGGGATAAGGGTGCAGTAGGGGGAAGCCCCCTAACTCTGAGTCCTGATCCCGCAGGCTACCTTCTCCCCACTAGGCTTCCCTTCCACAGTCTCTTCCTACCTGAGCCTTCCCTTCGGTCTCTTCCTCCTATCCCCTCCCCCTCTTCTCATTAACTCTTTCCTAAGGAGTCTGACCCCTCCCTCAGGGCCCTCCCCTTACCCCAAGCTCCCTCCCCTGGCATCTAGCCAGACTCTGAAAGTAGCTACCGCCTGGGGCCCCCTGTACAGCCCTGGAGGTTCTCAGAAACTGTTAGGACTACGCCCACGCCCACCCCCTAGAGCCTTGGGACTTACTGAAAAGCAGGAGAGCAAAAGGCCAGGGACTAGGACCTGGATCGGCTGCAGCTGGACTGGGGCAGCTTATCCAGAACCTCCACGAATTGCTAGGCACACAAACCGGTACAGAAGCGGGAGACACACCCCCTCCCCCATTTTCCCTTCTCGGACTCTCAGACGCGGGAAGGCAAGAGTCAAAAAAACAACAAAGTTAAAAATAAAAAAGAGAAGTTTAGGGGAAAGAACCAAGTGTCTCTGAGATAGAAGTGTGTACGTGTGGGAGGGAGCGGACGAGGGGCTCTGCCAGGACGAACAGTGATTACATTTCTCCAGCACACAGGCATCGTTATGTGGAAAGGCTGGTGATCCCTACCCGAGACACATATTCGGGCACTTAATTGCACTCCAGCCTGTATTGCTTTTTAATTGTTCTTAGTATACAAGGGCTGCCCCAGTCATCAAAGCATTAGCTTCTTGAGAACGCGGGACTGTTAGGCAGTAAGTGGTTAATAGCAAGAGTACCAGTACCAGAAAAGGAAGGAAAAGACCAGATAGCTTCAGTATTAAAAACTAGAGGGGGTGGGACTACCACAAAAATAAACATAAAGCAAGCCTTTGCATCTCTTTATCCTCCGGAATGAAACACACACACACACACACACACACACACACACACACACACACACACACACACACACACACACACACACACACACACACGGCAATGGTAATAAAGTTACGTAAAATTTCTTTCTTAAACAAACATACCAGTTCCAAATATATCAAATCCAGTGTTCTCCAAAGTAGTTCTCTTTAGGAGGCCACACACTCACTCTAACCAAGTGTGAGGAATGTCCAGAACCCAGGTCAAGCTCCAGCTGGGCTACCTTTGTACCTTCTCCCAGGCCAACAACCAAATAAAGCCAGGAATAACAGGCTTTAGCAACAGGAAACGCAATGTCAGTGGGAACCAGTCACAAGGATGGGGGAAAACAGAGCAGGAGAAAAGGTTGTCTTTGAAATTGACTATACAAAGTAGATGGGGGGGGGGATTAGGAAAGTAGCCAAAGATTTTACTTTTGTTCAAAGATTTTACCTGGTGAGGCCCAAAGAAGTGAAAGTGAGTTCCTCAAAACTGCTTTGTTGCTTACCGTATCAAAAACCTACCATCTTCTATACCCCATTTTTCTGGGCACATAATCTCCCAGATGTTCTCAAAACATACGCAAACAGCTTAATGTAGTAGAAACCCTGGACTTGTGTCAAAATGTGATGCTATATGGCTTTGGTCAGCCATGGAAACTCCCTAAATGAGTTTCATCTGAAAAACCCATCCACGTCATATGGGCTGTAAAGCTTATTTTCACACATGCTGTTCTAGGCATCTAGAATGGCCTTCCCTTCCTATCTTTCAACATCCAGGTCAGATCTCACTTCCATGAAGTCTTCCCCAAAGTTATCAGCATTTATAAGAATCTGACTTTAAAGTATTAAGATGGATTTTAGTGTGGGTCCAAATAGCACTGAAGTCCATCTCAAACTGTGGTATCAGTGTTACTGAAATAACCCTATATTCTCCCAAGATTACTTTGGAGAAGAAAATTAGTGTCTCAGTATTTTAATTCTCATTCCTCTTTAGTTACTGGGTTTCTACAATTCAGCATTTGAATATTCTCTAATCATTGGTATTCCAATTAGACTGTACTCCCTAGGGCAACTACAAACAGCCCTTGAAAAGCAATCTATGTAAACTAAGACTTTGTGACTTTAGTTTAAAAAACAAACAAAAAGCATCAGTAGGAAAAGAGAGTACGATTCAAATTTTGAAAACTGAAATTGGTCAGTATTTCTACCACAAACCAAAAGAAAGGCTACGGCAAGCATGTCTGTACACCTAACAGAATAGTTTTTGGTATCTTGGATTTGAAGCAGTGGGAAATCGGCTTCTGCCCTCAGAGGGCTCACATCTCTACCCTGTATGTTTAAATATGCCCTGTCTGTTCAAAGGAGAATTTTAGCTTAGCGTATCCCGTAAGAGGCCCAGTTTTGTTGTATCTTACCAACCTTCCTTTATTTGATTTCCCAAGTAGTAGGTGAATTGTGGTGTCGGCGAATATTGAATATACCACGGACTGCCAAAAGAATGAACAAATCTGTCTTGGAAGAAGTGCAGCCAGAATGCTCCTTAGAAGCAAGGATGGCGAGACTGCGTCTTACATTGGACATGTTGTCAGGAGGGATCAGTCCCCGGAGAAGGACATCATGCTTGGCAGAGTACAGGGTCAGCGGAAAAGAGGAAGACCCTCGACGGGGTAGATTGACACAGTGGCTGCAACAATGAGATCAAGCACAACAACGATGGTGAGGATGGCGCCGGACCTGGCAGTGTTTCATTCTGAGTCGGAACCGACTCGACGACGGCACCTAACAACAACAGGTGAACTAGAAAGTGGTTGTATCTGGTTCACTGGGCAGTTTTTTATAAAACTGTAAACTCATAGGCATTCAGATATGTACCAGTCTTTTGTTAATTTGGACAGAATGTGCTAAGGTTTGCCAAGTGTCTCACGAAACTAGATGAGTCCAGCGTCAAAGTTTTAAAATATAAAACAGAGAGCAGGCACTAGAACTTGACAATCAGTAGAGGCACAGATGAAACAAATAGCCTTCAGCAGAGTCCTTTCAAACTCAAATATGAGAGTGAGGCCCCAAGGAAAACCTTTCCATCTGGCTGGGAAACCTTTGCCCTAGGACACCATAGACTGATTTCTGCAGTGTGTGATAAAACAGACACATTCAAGCAAATATTCAGCTGAGGGAGGCTCAGGAATTCAGGGAGCTACAAAGGGAGGGTTGACTTCCTCCCAATTATACAAGTGACCAAAGGTTTTCGATGGCCATGAAGAGTTTTACAAAAGTCAGTCTGAACTAAGGAAATCAATGGGACAGGCTCGGGGCAGGCTGACAGTTAATAAATTAAAAGGCGAAGGCAAGAATGTTTGAGTCTTTTTGCATTACAAGTAGAGTGGAGTAGAGCTAAATGTCCCTTAAAAAGGTGAGAATTTGAACTGGTCTGGGGAAGGGTTGTTGTTAGGCGGTGTCCAGCAGGTTCTGACTCATAGTGACCCCAAGTGTAACATACTGAAACACTGTCTGCTGGTCCTGCACCACCCTCACAATTGCTGTTTGAGCCCATTGTTGCAGCCACTGTCAGTTCATCTCCTTGAGGGCCTTACTCTTTTTTGCTGACCCTCTACTTGTGGCGTAGTGGTTAAGTGCTATGGCTGCTAACCAAAAGGTCAGCAGTTTGAATCCACCAGATGCTCCTTGGAAACTATTGGGCAGCTCTACTCTGTCCGATAGGGCTGCTATGAGTCGGATCGACTCAACGGCAACGGTTTTTTTTTTTTTTTTTTTTCCTTTTCTACTTTACCAAGCATCCTGTCCTTCTCTAAGGGTTGGTACCTCCTGATAACATGTCCAAAGTAAGCTTCTAAGGAGCATTCAGGTTGTACTTCCTCCCCAAACAGATTTGTTCATTCTTCTGGCAGTCCGTGGTATATTCAATATTCTTTGCCAAGATAATTCAAATGCGTCAATTCTTTTTCAGTCTTCCTTTTTCATTGTTCAGCTTTCACATGCATATGAGGTGACTGAAAACAGCATGGCTTGGGTCGGATGTACCTTAGTCATCAAAGTGACATCTTTGTTTAAAGAAGTCTTTTGCAGCAAATTTGCCCAATGCAATACATTGTTAGATTTCTTGACGCTGCTTCCATGGGTGTTGATTGTGGATGCAAGTAAAATGAAATCCTTGATAACTTCGATATTTCTCCATTTGTCATGATGTTGCTTATAGCATTCAAACTCCCTCAGGTTCCCTTGGGAACCAAGATAAAAGCCTTTCCCACATGTCTAAAGCTAAGCCAGACTGGGACGGGAGGGAAAAGGAGCATTTTGAGTTAAGCCAATGTGAAATATTACCCAAGTTCAAAGTGCAGGGATTCTTTCATTTCTACTTCCTGCCAAGTGGCTATAAAAATGCTTGGTTCTTGCTTTCTGACTGGTAGGCAGAGAAGATAACTGGATCTTTCTTTTGACAAAAATGGAAACTCAAAAACAAAACGTTGAACCACTGGTAGCTTTTCAGGAGAGCAGTATGACCTCCAGAAACACCGCTCAAACTAAAAAAAAAAAAAAGAAAACAAGCTATTCTTTGCAAGTCTTCGGAGATTTTCTAAGTCTGTAATAGCTGAAGGTAGGAACCAATTTCATAAACCCTGAACACTCTCGTCAAATAAGATCAAAAACAGTTCCATATCTTACCTTGAAAAAAACAGCTGAAGAGATGGATTGAAAAGAAGAGACTCAGACAGGTTTAGAACAAAACCGGTATATTTGTATTGGTCTACCTGATACAGAGATAGTGTGGTATGGATGGATAGTACGAATGACAAATAATACAAATATATTTTATTTGAAATAAACAAAAATGCTTACACAGCTCAACGGGTCACTTGGAATCACTCCTGCTTGACTGTATGACTAAGCAAAAAACAAAGCTGAAGCACAAACATCCTTCTTTTTGACACGTATTTGGAGATAAGTAGGAAGACACTACTTGGTTTTTAAAAAACTGACCTTCCCTTAAGGCCTGGTCATAGAAGTGTAAACAATGTAAATGAATCCACCATTACCAGCTGTCATATCATATCTATGTCACCTGTGTATTCTGAGATCAAACACACATACCTGCCAATATACCTGGGAAGGGTTGTTATATCACAGTTACATTTGAGTTCTTGGCAGGCAGGACTGAAGAAGAGGAATTTGGAACAAGTTTTATATCCTATTTAGAACAAATCACTAGTATTCCCTTAAATAACAGGTTACAATAGAAAGATACTGCCTGAAGTTATCCTTCTTACTTTGGTTCGTTTTTAGTTTTTATCTGTGATTTACATAGTTGTTTGAGTTGTTTGCTTATACTACAATCCTGCCACAAAGTATTAAAGCATAATATACTTATTATTCCTTCAACATCTGCATGTTTCAAGTTTTATATATACTCTACTACATCCATAGTATGTCAGCAGTTCTTGAATATTAAAAAAAGAACAAAAACAAATGGGTAATGCTTTTTAAAAATACAGATGTTTATAACTACAATGATACTAGATTGGAAGAAGACAATGAGGGAAGGGAAAAAAAAATACGTTCATGTGCAGGGAATGTGGTTCAAGTCTTTGGATTTAAAAACAACTTTCCCGGAGAAGCTGGGTATAATGGATTTCCAGAAAAATTCCTCTGCCCCCACCACCCCAAAGGATGTGAAAATCCCCAATCCAAAATTTTGAAAGCTACAGTCATGAGATGCCGTAAGTGATGATCAAAGCAGTTGGAGGGAGAAGGATGAATGTGTCTTCCATTTAGCTGTAGTTTGTAGCATAGCTTTTTTAGCTGTTGGTCTATCAGTAAAAACCACTGAAGAGCCAGAAGTTCTTTGAAGAACGGATAGAAAAGTACTGAACATATATTACCTGTCTGTATCAGTAACAGGGCTTCACGGCTAGGAAAATTTTCTCAACAGTACAATGACTCCAAGATAGATTTCTCTCTCTCTCTTCCTAACAATAAGTGTGGCAGGAAAAAAAAAAAAATTTACAAGTAGATATACTGACAACAGAATATTACAAAGTAGAGAACATAAAAGAATTCAGACAATGTTATAGGTTCAACAGTATTCCATGAGGCTAGAAAACCTGTTTACTTTGAAAGCCCTAGCAAAATATCACTCTTGTTTATAAACCACCTATTTATCATATGACCACATGTTGAATCCTTTTTTTCCCCCACGTACTGAAGAATCTTACATTCAGCCTTTAAGCATTCTGCATTTCTTTGCCAATCTTGTAGCTGAGTATCTTGTTCCAGTCGATCTTGGTGCGAGTAACTGGCAGCTGCCGGCGCAAGGCCTTGAATGTGGTGTCTGACATTGTTTGATAGTTTTCACTAATTGCTGTCTGCAATAGATAATTGAAGATGAGTTGCTTAAACAGAAATGGGGTTGGTTATGGATAGTACACTAGTTCTGTAGTCAAAGGACACGCTTGAGTCCCCTGTGAAGGGCAGACGGGACTTATTATTTCTAGTGAGCACCTCCTCTCCAATTTCTTGAGTTAAAAAACCCAACTAAATTATTTCTAACACTATGGCTGCTAGCCCAATCCCAACACCTTGATTACAAGGAGAATGCAAAACTGTAAGGTCTGCAAAGTCTCCACAATTAGTAACACTGAACAACATGTGTATTTATGTTAAAGGACACAGATCTAACAAAAGATGTTAAGAGCAAAATAAGGTACTATAGCTATTAAAATCAGTTCCAAATCTTCTTACCTGATACTCATTTTCTGCATGCTCTATGATTTTAATAAACTCCTTGGCAGTTTGGACTTCATTCTAATGGAGGGGAAAGGAAGGGAAAATATGAACATTTTTTAAAGGTATAAGCAGTGAATAAAAAGATACTGCACGTTCACCACAAAAAACACTAGTTTACAAAGTGTTTCCGTGCATATTACCTCCTCTGGTCCCCACAACAGCCATGTGAGGTAGCTATGTTATTATCATCACCTCCATTTTGCAGATGAGAAAACAGGATCTCCTTAAGGGATGTGTCCAAAATTATACAGCTTTTCACTGATAAAGTCGGGATCTAAATCCAGGTCTTTGCCAAAAACAAACAAAAACCTCATGCTTTTTCTATACTCTACTACAGTATGTCTAAAAGACATCATTATGAAGACCCATCTCTAGTTTAAGATGTTAATGATGCCCTCTACTTGCCATTGAAGATGCTAACTCAGCCAATCACATTTTGCTTTACATGATTTAGTTACAAAATTAAAGAATCTCTTCCTTTCACTATTAAGTACTAAAGAATTGGCAGTAAAAGGGTAAAATTTAAGGCCTAGAGGAACAGATGTCATCAAGTCTGATCCAGGGACTCCAAGGATTCCCAAGACTTTAAAGGAGGCCCTGCGAGGTCAAAACTATTTTCTATTTTCATTATAATACTGAAATATTATTTGTCTTTCATTCGCTCTCATGTATGTACAATGCATTTTCCCAGAATCCATATGACGTGTGATGATTCTATGACTCTGAGGGCTAATGAATGACTGCAGCAGATGAGAGTCTAGCTGTCTTATATTAAGCCAGGCATTCAACAGGTTTGTGAAATTATAAATCAATGCCATTCTTATCACTATTTTATTTTGGTTTGAAAAGTAGAGGTATTTTTCATAAAAACGTTCTTTATGTTAACAAGTAATGGGCTTGCTATTGTTATTTTTAAATGAATTACATAGTTTAAACATTTTTCAGTTTTAATTTCTCATAAGGAAAATAAATACTGGTAGATATAACACACATAAAGAAAAGCTCTTTGGAGTCCTCAGTAGCTTCTCAGAGCATAAAAAAAGTACTGAGTCTATGCAAGAAAGAATATAAGAACTAATTATATTCCTTCTTTCAAGGTATGGAACACAATACTTCTGACAGAATGCTCCTAAAAATGTTCAGTTTCTTAATTCTAATACTACGAGTATAGCCCTATAGTGTGTAGTTTGGCAAAATTACCCTTCTTCTGGTACTTATTTGCTGTTCTTAGCAAATTTCACAAGTGAGAAAAAGAAAGAAGTCTGTATTCTCTAAAGCTGTTATCACTATTCTGAGACAAAGACTGTTGTGAATTGATATAGCTGGTTGTATACTCTTATGCTAATAACAGTAACAGTTACTAGTAAACGTTGCCAAAATCAAAACCTTGAAAGCAAACAATTTCTACTGGCAGAACGCCATTCAAGCATAAAAATAATTTTCTAAGGAAAAACAAGGCACAAGTGAGACAGACTTTAAATACTTTACACTCACCGAAACAGTTACTGAATCCTGAACATCTTTATGACTAACCAACTGAACATTGCCATCTTCATAATAGTGAACCTGTGTGAAAGAATGTTTGAACAAGTTATATGTAGCTCATATAGAAACCTAATGCTTATGGCACAAATCTGTATCTTCAGCCATCTCCAATCTCAACCAACGCTGAACAATTATTAATTAATATGATCAATGGTGATACACAAGGTGGTATTAAAAATTCACAGAACTCCTTAAGAATTCTCTCCTTCCTTAGCAGGAAAGACTGATGATTAATTTTAATTAAGTTCAACAAACATTTATTCTAGGCACTGTGTTAGGCATTGAAATACAGATTTAAGATCCCACTATTACCAGTATTTAAATGATTAAAATCAAATCATTGAACATTAATTTTGCTCTGTGAAAACAAAGGAGTTTTGATGGGTCCTAATTCCTAAGGAGCCCAGTGGTATAGTGGTTAAGCACATAGCTGCCAACCTAAAGAATGTCAGTTCAAAATGATCAGCCGCTCCGTGGGAGAAAGATGTGGCAGTCTGCTTCCGTAAAGATTACAATCCTGGAAACCCTATGGGGCAGTTCTAGTCTGTCCTATAGGGTTGCTATAAGTCGGAATTGACTAGGTGGCAATGAGTTTGGTTTTGCGAATTCCTAATACCTATTGTATCTCTTCATATATATTATAATCGATATTGGTAAGTAGATCTGACCAGGCACAAGGAAAACCTGATTAAGAGTTAAAGACAAGATTGAAAAAGAAATATTTTACTGGTAAATTAGATTAGAAAACTAAGCCAGATAAAAGCAGCTCTGCAGATATAAGGAAAAGGGGGTGCTACAATTATGAGAGCAGTTAGCAAGAAGGACAGGTATACAAGAGACAGACTAACACATCAATGACATGCAAGGCTCAGGAAGCCATGGCAACTTAAAAGATAGGTTTAGTTACCATAACATGGCTACAAACTAGCCATAGAAACAGGATGAGACCATCCTTTTTTGTTAGGTCACTGGGTGGCACCAATGGTTTGTGCTTGACTGCTAACCTAAAGGTTGGCAGGTTAAACCCATCCGGTGGTACCACAGAAGGAAAGTCCTAGTGATGTGCTTCCATTAAGATTATAGCCAAGAAAACCCTAGAGTGCAGTTCTGCTCTGTGACACACGGGGTTGCCATGAGCTGGAATCGACTCAATGATGACTAACAGTAACAATCCTTTGGTTAAGAGCATTTATACCAGGTCTTGAAAACAGGAGTTGTTACCTAAGTGGACAAGGTAGAGAAGAGTATCTAGCAGGTGGATAAAAGGGTATGAGAGAATGAAGCACAAGCGGTTTAGTTTAGGGAAGAGTAAAGAACTCACTGTAGATGAATATGCGTGTAGGAGAGTGTGGCAGGAGACACTGCTATAAAGCTGGAAACAGACTGTGAAGAGCAAAGTGCCTTATAAACCATGTTAAGAATTCATACTTTATCCTATTATAGGGGATGGGAACTCAGAAAGGGAATGTTTTGGAAAAGATTATACTTGTGCTATGAAAATGAAATGGAGAGAGATGAAGTTGGTGGTAGAATGCTAGTTAGTATAGGAAGTGCTTGTTTCCTACAACTAGTCTATACTACCAGTACACGTTTGAATGAAAGGAATGGTTTTAGAGACTAAAGCAGAAAGGCTAGGAGAAAAGCGGGGCCTACGCTGCTACAATTATTATTTACTGAGTATTCACTATGTGTAAAAAAAAAAAAATGTGTTAGGCACTACGTAAATCACTTTACATTATTACTTACAGCATCTCACTTAATCTTCACGAAAACTCAATGAGATTGGGACTACTACAGTAAAACCTCCAAAAGCTGAACCTGTGTAAGGTGGTAACCTGTCAGAGAAGGAACATGCAAATATTTTCCACTAAAACGAGCGACTGAAAAGTGGTAAAACTGCACCCTGTCAAAGGTAGAAAACTTAAGAGATGCAGAAAAAACAAGGCAGCCCCAGCTCTCACAGGTTTCACTGTATTGAGCTTATTTTACAGATGAGGAAACTGAGGCTTGAGGTAATTTAATATCTTACCCATGTTCACACACCTAGGAAGAGGAAGAGATGGGATTTGAATCAGATCAAATCCCAGAGTGAGAACCTTATTAAACGTGCTTATACTGCTGGAGCAATAGTTAAGTGCTACAGCTGCTAGCCAAAAGGTTGGCATTTTGAATCTACCAGCTGCCCCATAGGGTAAAGCTATGAGTTGGAATCGACTCAACAGCAACAGGTTTGGTGTTTTTGGGTTTTTATACCTCCCAAGGCTATGTTTTGTCAAGATGTTGGAAATTCCCTGATCCAGGTGGAAATAAAGTATCCCAGTAGGGCCTTATTCTTTTGAGATAGCATTAGAACTGGATAACAGTCAGATGACTGGATAACTAGACAGAAACCACAATGCTATCAGCAACAAAAGGGCTTTCTTGGACAATACGAACCCATAACATATCCTTGTTTAAAGGATGAAAAGAAGTATCTTCCTTACTGGGGACAAATAGCTGGCTCTGTCCAGATGGCAAGAGAAGCTAGACTTTCCGTATGCTGGCCAAACCCTTAAATTTTACCTTTTGGCTTTCTAAAAGAGGTTAAAGAAGAAAGACAATTTAAGAATACACTGGAGAAGCAGAGAGCTCCTAAGTACCTGTAATACTTAAATGCAAAAATCAGAGCAGCAAATACTTGGGCAAAAAAGATTGGGCTAAACAATGATGACATATAAAGGCTAAAATCTCAACAGCCAAGGACAAGGATATTCAAAATACAGGATGGACCACACTAAAACATTCGTTTTGTTTATCTGATGGCAAGTAACCTGAAGTCCAGAGGCTGACAAAAACACTGGGAAGAGGAACAGGCACAGATAGGATGGGGGTATTAAAAAAAAAAAATGGAGATCTGGCCAGAAAAGAAAAAGGGATTTGTATGCTTCTCAGAACCCATCTGAAGGAAGGAGGTATGCAAGGCATGTTTTTTAATCCAAGAATAAATACTATACAATTAGTTAAAATTCTGTAATGTTTCTTAAGAACGAGGGCATGGACAGGAATATAGGGTGACGCTAATAAGTCTCACTTTTTATGAACTCAACCGAAAACTCTAAAAATATCAATTTTATTCTCTAATGTACTCATAATACAATAATTTTCAGAAATTAAGCTTAAACTCTGTCTATTCCAAAACAAAACCTTTCCTGGATCTTACCTGCTGATATAAAAATGGTTCAGTTAACTAATACAAATTTCAACATGATTATCATTAACATAAATTCTGAGAATTTTTTTGCCTTCCCAGAACTACTCTTTTGTCTACAGAGTAACCCAAAGCGTTAAATATCTTACATGACTTTTCCAAATAATTCTCACTCTGATTTTTAAAATATATAGAAATGAAACAAACCCTTCCCAAAAGTGTGGTGAGATAATCTATGCTTGAAAGATATAAATGAGGGTCTGGGCACTGGACTCTGCTGTAAAGGGATTATAACACACCACCCTTGGTGATGTGTGCTGTCACTTTATATGTTTGCATTGGCAAAACAAAAACATAAATAACTATTTCCTTCCAGAAGGAAAATAAATGTATTTACATAAATTTATAATTTGCCAGGTTAATACTGATGCCATAGTTATGAGAGGTTTAAAAGCATCAGGACCTAATAGATATGGTTAACAGAGATAAAACAATATGTTGTCTTGGGTTGGGCTCCCCTACAAACAGACCTCAAGACGAATATTTGAGGTGAGGTAGTTTAAAAAAACCAAAAACCCAGTGCTGCCGAGTCGATTCCAACTCATAGCGACCCTATAAGACAGAGCAGAACTGCCCCACAGAGTTTCCAAGGAATGCCTGGCGGATTCGAACTGCTGATCCTTTGGTTAGCAGCCGTAGCACTTAACCACTACGCCACTAGGGTTTCCGGAGGTAGTTTATGTGGGAGGTAATCACAGGAAGCACTAGTAGGGGCCTGAGGAAGTAAAACATAGAGGGGTGGAAGTGTTACAGGTGTATTAAAGAGCAGGTTATAATTGCAGGTGCCGGGGATCTCCGAAAAACTAAGCAGAACATGTTATAGAGGAGTGAGGAAGTGACGTATTTATCTACCAGCTCTTGTATGTTACTGAGGGCTGCTCCCAGAGCTGTGAATATGACACTTCCAGCCTGCCTCATCTAAGAGTTGGGCATTCTATTGTGGCCAGGAAAAGCTTCCAGGAAGAGAGATGCGGCAGCTTGTAGTTGAAGCTATAGGTATGTATGGAAAGAGTGAAGGTAGACAGCATCTCCTACATACACTTTTTGATAAAATTATACATTTAAAAAGGTAACTCTTGCTAATTGTGATTTTTAAAACAAGACAACACAATATAGCTATACTAGGTACTAATGGTCTCAGTTACCAGTAACTATTTGATCTGACTTTAGAGTTGGTCAGGCTTAAGAATTAAATCACCCTAAAATTTTAAAGTCAAATCTCTGCTAGAATATTAGAAGACTTCAATCCAATGTGTTACAGCTACTTTATTCATCTGCCAGTCTTTCCTGACACCCTCATTAGTAATCTATTCTGCTTGGCTATTTATATTCCATAAACTGATGACACTTGGCTATTCTCTCTAGTTCCTTTGTTTTATGTACTTGGTTTTAAAATCTGTCATGACTGTAAAAAACCTTATTCATGCAGCTTTTTTCAGAGTTGAGCTAAACACACACACACAACCCTAATTATAGTAGCTGCTATATATTAAAATCAAACCCATTGCCATCAAGTCGATTCCGACTCATGGCGACCCCATGTGTTACTGAGTAGAACTGCTCTACAGGGTTCTCTTGGCTATAGCCTTTATGCAAGCAGATCACCAGGCCTTTCTTCTGCATGCTGCTGGGGGGGTTCAAACCGCCAACCTCTCCGTTAGTAGCCACCGGCCAACAGTTTGTGCCACCTGAGGACCTCCCACTTGCTATATAGAAAACCCAAGACCAAACCCATTGCCATCGAGTCAATTCTGACTCCTAGTGACCCTACAGGACAGAGGAGAACTGCCCCACAGGGTTTCCAAGGATGTAATCTTTACGGAAGCAGATAGCCACATCTTTCTCTCACAGTGGATGGTGGATTTGCACTGCCAACCTTTTGGTTACCAGCTGTGAGCTTAACACTGTGTCGCCAGTATATCTTGGCTACTATATAAACAAACAAACAAATAAAAAAACCCAAACCCATTGCTGTCAAGCTGATTCTGACTTGGAGTGACCCTACAGGATAGAGCAGAACTGCCCCATAGGGTTTCCAAGGAGCAGCTGGTGGATTTGAACTGCTGACCTTTTGGTTAGCAGCCAAATTCTTAACCACTGTGCCACCAGGGTTCCAATATATAAGAATTATTTCCTTCTTTCTTAACAATGCTGCCTGATAATTCCTAGAAGATCTTAAGTTCTCTTTCTTTTCACTTGCGAAGAGTAGACTGGAGAAAGAGAAAAATAACAAGGAAGCAGTACACTCCATGTGACTATGCTTTATCAATAGCCCTCTCTGCTTAACTATCTCCCCAGGAGAGAAGCTTTTCCTTCTACTCACTGCCATCAATTCCCCTTTCCATGTACATATAGGTGGTCCTTATTTCTAACAACAGAACAAAAAGCAATTTGCATGTCTAGTTTAAAGATAAGACATTTTAACTATGGCCTATTAACATGTTGGGATCTCACCTGAATTTTAAGCACTCCAACTACTTGGGCTGTAGGTGGTGTGATGGTGAACTTCCACTCTGATCTCCAACGACCATTCCTATTAAAACACACACACACAACACTGCAGAATTAGTAATGGGCAGGAAAAAAGGTGATCGGCCACTGAGGCAAAGGAGCTGGGAAAGAGGAAAGAAAGAAACAAGTTATTTCCAGCTTGACAAATCTAAGGATCTGCCCATTCAAATACAAATTTTGATCTAAGTGGCCTATTAGCCTTTTCTAAAGTGTTTTGACTTTCATTTTTCCTTTTTTCTTAAAGTAGAAAACCATTCCTATTCTGTTCATGGGAGGCCTTTCCACAAACGGATGGGTGACTGTGATATGCGATTAACTCAAGTATTATTATCCCTAACCCAAGTAACACTCAGGCTTCCCACTGGGCGCTTTATTAATCCCTTCATCTCATACAATATGAGGGTACTTAAAAAAAATGACAGATTATGAAGTCTTAGAATTAGGAAGAATCTAAGTGATCGTGTCTAAATACCTTGTCTTACAGATGGTGAACTGAAAACTTTACATCAAATAACTTATCCCAGGCTAGTTAGATTAAAAACCAAGTCTCAACTGCTGGTTTAGTGGATTCTTTCCAATGAAAACGAGATACAAATAGAGAAGAACCTCTACTTACTTACCAGAAGTTTTTAGGTTGAAACTGGTGGCTTTCAATACATGCAATAATAGTCTGCTGCCCATCTATAGTTTTAGCATAAACCTATTGTTAAAGAAAAAAAAAAAAGTTAGACTCTGAAAACACATTTAATCTAAATAACCACAAACACTGTACAAAAGCAGTGTGCTAAATGCTTGGGGAAGACAAAAAATCATACAGAATAAGCTTATGATACAACAGAGCTAATGGGATTTGAACACAGAGCAGAATGTTCTAGAGGAGACAGTGGTACAATGAATACAGATAGAAATATTGCTCCTGACTTAGTGTACAAGGAAGGTGCTGTCTGGGCTAGGCCTCAGAAGATAAATGGTATTATGATATCCAGAGACTGGGAATAAAGATGAATAAGCAGGCAGACAGGAAACTGAGGGCTTGCTCAGTGAATGATACTTAGTTCTGTCAGTTAGAGGATGTGTGTGAAGCAGACTGGTGAGAGACAAAATGGGATGGTAGATCGAGGTCAGATAGATAGGATGGTAGATTCAGGTCAGACAGTAGATACAAGAAGTTTGGACTTTATTCTACAGGCAATGGAGAGACACCAAAACATGACCAGAACTATTCTTTGGGGAGGATAACCAAGTATTAGTATACAGGTTAAAATGGAAGAAAATATGGAGATTGCTTACGTGGTCACAGATTTAGTCTAGGCATGAACTAGGGTAGTTATCATTGGAAATGGAAAGGAGGGGTCACATACAGAATGCAGAAGTACAGAGTCTAGCAATATATTACAAGTAAAGAGCAAAAGGAAGGAGCCCAAGTGACTACATACTTGAATGACTAGAAAAATAGTAGGCCATTAACAACTTAGGAGATCAGATGGATGTTCAGCAAGTAGTTAAGAACACCAACCATTTCTTAATGTGGGGGAGATAAATGGAAATATAATCACCAAGAGAAAGCAAAGAAAACAGTGCTTTATAGTTTGCAAAATGTGATTTTCACTTGTATTTTCCTTTTACTCTAATAAATATGGTGAAACACATTGTTATCGTCTACAGATGATAAAGCTGAAGCTCACAGAGGTTGACTGAGTTACGCAAGGTCACTCAGAAAGAACACGGTGAAGGTAGAACCCAAACCTTTTTCTTTCCTGACATCAAATTCTACATTCTAACACCAAACATATACAACATTAAATGGATTATGAGCTTTCAAGAGAGAGAAATGCTAGAGAAGAAAGCAGCATTGGGAAATGCCTACATTTACAAAGGTAAGGGAGGAGAAAAGAAATAAGTAGACAGAGTAAGAATAATTAGAGGGTGCTAACTTAGCAGCCAAAGTAAAAGATAATTTCTAGATGTAGCTTGTTTGCCTCTGTGTGAAATGCCATACAGAAGTCAAGGATCAGGAAAAGTACACTGGATCAGGCAATTCAGGAACCATTAGTAACCTCAGAGAGCAGTTTCTGTACACTGGGGACTAAGGCCAAAATTCAACGGATTAAGGAGTTGACAGGTGATGAGGATGGAACCAGTAGGAATACAATGCTCCTTATTTTGCTGGTGAAGCAGAGCAAGATGAGGGGAAGGAAGAAGTGGAGGAGAGGAAGGAAGGACAGGGGAAAAGAGGAGAAGTAACTTATAGGAACTATTATGACTAAGGGAAGGTTTTTTTCTCTCCCTTAAGGGTAGGAGAAATAATATTTCTAGGTAAAGAAAAACATTAGAAAACAAAGCCACAAGAAGACATCTTGAAGTAGGCAGAATAGTGTGCAATTAAGAATCAGGACACTTCTTCCTCAGATTCAAGAAAGACTTCTAAGTGTGGAGAGAACACAAAGAAAAAGATATCATGTCAGTCTTAATCCTAATAAAATATGGGAGATTAGATATCTATTTGAGGACAATGAAAATGGTTTGAAACAAACAACAGAGAAAATGTGATAGGGAATAATGAGATAAAATTAAGAATTACTAAGCAGGATAGCTGATAAATAAGACAACTGTGCATAATTGTATAAATCTAGGACAATTCATGACTTTCTTTAGCTCATTTGATAGCTAAGCAGTAAAAAAAAAAAAAAAAAAGAAGACAGTAGGTTATAGGTGGCACGTCATGTCTCCCTCTGCAATGTTGGGTTCCCCAAAAATGGATTTTCTCATTATTTTTTTTTTTAAAAAGTCAAGGTTATAATAACAACAGCTAACATTGAAGCAGAACTTGCTAAGTGCCAGGTACTCTTCCAAGCACTTTACATGCATTAACTCTCTTAATCCTCTGAGGTTAAGAACTATTATTATTCCCATTTTACAGATGAGGGAACTGAAACACAGAAATACTAAGTAATTCGCTCAAGATCACACAACTAGTTAACTAGCAGGGCTTGGATTCAAATCAGTTAGTATGGCTTCAGAGTAAGTGCTCTTAACCACTATTCTAAACTGCTACTTAATTCATCATCATTATACATTTAAAATATTCCAACCAATTTTTTTAATATGCCACAACTTTACAAATAAGAAATGAGAGCCAAATTTACTATTTTTAGAGCCAAGTGGTGGTAAAAGAAAACCAAGTTACTGTTAATTTTTTTTTTTTTAATTCAGTTCAAATACTTTTGACTATGCAATGAAAACATCTAAACTATGTAGAGGCAGCACCTTGTAAAAAGGTCTGTATCAAAAAGCCATAAATAAGGCCAATAGCTCTCTCAACAATCTTAGTTTGCCATTTTTTCCCCCATGTTTAAGCTATAGAACTTTAAAACCTTTTTTTCACAGGTGTAAGGCAATTTCAGATGAGCAAATCTGAAAACGTAAAGTAGAATACACTGAGATTTTTTTTTTTAATTTATGCATTTGGGTTTTTTTTTTTTGCACTGAGATTTTTAAAAAGAATTTTCTATATGAAAATTTCCTTTTTATATCCTTTTCAGAAATGATTTACAAAATAAAATGCGGAGGAGATCATAACTAAGAAGGAAGTGATGTTTGTCTGACCTAAGTCCCCAAAGGATACGGTAGGTATGAAAAACAAAACATTCTGTGATAATGAAACAGGTACTTAACAGTACAGAAGCCGTTGGAATAATGATCTTTCACATAAGCCCTTAGAGCACTGTCGCAAGATTCTCTCCAAGACTTCAGGCCTCCATCTATGTCCTCTGGTTGGGGGTCACTTGCTTCTTTCCGTAAGTGATCAAATTTAAAGGAAATTTTGTTTCTTGGATCTAAAAATCTGCTATTACCCAGGTCACCATGTTCTGTAATTAAGACCTTCCAAAGAATAATTACAAATATGAGTAACTCTGTAAAAAAAACAAAGTTTAGTGCTGCTTATCACATTTTGCAAAAACAAATAAAAATTCTGAGGAAGACGGTTAACTTTTCATTTTCTCAGATTACTCTTTCATACTGATTTATCAACCAAATCCTATTTTTATTCTTAGAGAAAATATTATATTTATGGATAAGTCAGCTTTAAACTGCAAAATTTTCCTCATCCTAACAATAACTTTCATTTCTTGGTTTCCTTTTAGCATATTTCTTATGTGTATGGTTTATACATAGCTGTAATAATTTGTATGTACACCTGCGCGTTCTACTTTTTTCACTTATCCTGTGAAAACTTTTCAGTCATACTTAGCATTTAAAATAGGTTAACACATTCACATGGTTCCCAACACCCGCCCCGCCACACAAAGTGAAGTATCTCTGTCTCATCCCATATCCTATCCACCAAATTCCTAATAAATCTTCCCTGCACCCACACAGGGTAACTGGTTTTATTCATTTAGAACAGAGGCTGACAACATACATACAGGTGCCACCTATTTTTGTAAATAGTTTTACTGGAACATAGCCCTGCTTATTCATTTTTGTATTGTTAATGGCTGTTTTCAGACTACAACATCAGGCAGAGTTGAGAGGCTGCGACAGAGATACAGCGTTCTACAAATCAGAAAATATTTACTATCTAGCTCTTTACAGAAAAAGTTTGCCAATCCCTGATTTAGGGTATTCTTTCAGCACTTTTTAAAAAATAATAGCAAATATAAATATGTATTCTAATTCTCTACCACTTTCTTTTACACATTAGCATACTATACTTTGTTTTTTAAACTTAATTAGCTAAAAAATATTTCCTATTAGTACTCAAGAGAACGTCTTTGTTCTTTATCATAGCTGTGTAATACTCCATTTTATGGATGTACAAAAATTTATTCAACTAGTCCCCTATTAATGAATGAGTGGATTGTTTCTAACCTTATGCTATTATGAACAATACTGCAATGAATGTTCTTGTATATTTATCTTCCTGCACAAGTACTAATTACATGTGTGGGAAAAATTTCCTGAAGTGGGACAGTTGGGTCAAAGGATAAATGCATTTGTAATTTTGACAGAGAATGACAAATTGCCTGCCATCCGTAGAAATTTTAACTGGCAGTTCTTTTCATCTTTTAAAAATAATTTTATTGTGGTAAAAAAAAAATATATATATAACAAAATTTGCCTTTTTTAAGAATATAATTCAGTGGCATTAATTACATTTACAATGCTGTGCAACTTCATTTCCTATTCTCTGAACAGTTCATATCTTTTGCCCATTTTTCTACCAGGTTTTTGGTCTTTTCCTTTATTTGTTAGGGAGATTAACCCTTGGCATGTGTTTTGAGTTCCACATATTTTTCCCTAATGTGCCATCTGTCCTTGGATGCATTTATCATTTTTAATAATTGCACATGATCCCACAATATTGACATATCATGGTATATGATTGTTGCTTTATAATATTTTTGTTTGCTAGCATTAGTCTTCTTCATTGTTCTTGATCAGAGTAATCCTTTCCAGCCTGTTACAATTTTCTTAAGAGTTATATGAAACCTATTTGAAAAACAAACTTTCTAATATCACTTGTATTTCTCATGCAGATAAGCTTTTCTATTATCATTTATATTTTTTACTCAGAATTGTTGTATTTAAAGCTACTTAACTTTTCATTTATTTCTCTGATTAAAGTGTGTATGTGTGTGAGTATATCTGAACTTTGTGGCAGACTAAACTGCTAGTTTAGTAAATATCCATTCTCTCCTCTTTTCTTACTAACTGAACCTCAAACTCTTTCAAGGATGCAATGCGACCAGCTAAAAAATTACACTTCCCAGCTACGGATAACGAAGTGATATGAGTTCTGGCAGTAACTTATCAGTGGAAGTTGTTTCTGGAACAGCTGGCAGCACGCCTTTTGCACCTTCTCCCTTTTCCTTTCTGGAACATGGATTCAACACTCAGAGGTGGAACAGCCATCTTGAGAGCATGACAATGAAAATCATACACTAAGTACTGCATAATAGAGAGCTAGAAACAAATTGGGTCTTCTGATGGTATCATGGAGCTGCTGTTAATGGCCCTAAATATTACCTCTATACACCTTATGTGGGAAAAATAAAATTTCTATTTAGTTAACCCATTGTAGGTTTCTTTTTTGTTCTGTTTTGTTATATGCAGTGAAGGCACCTACTTTAGTCACTCATATCTTTCCTTACGTATCATCCAGGTGATGCCCCCCCCCCCTTATTTTTTGAGTTTACTTCAAAGAATGTGATGATGCTTGGCTACATTTTTAAGCTGTTACTGGTATATTGGGAATGTTGACAAAGTTGGCCATTTCTTATATAATGCACCTGGACACAGATGTTATATTTTAATAATTCCTCTATTAAAGTATACTTAATAATTCCTGTATTAAAGTACACAGAAACTTCCATCAATATTTACCACTTATTTTCTAGATTTTTTTGCATTTTATATTTATAGTTAACCTATTTTCATCGAGAAAATTTAGATAAGCAAAAATATTAACCAACAAAAACAACAAAACAAATACCAGTAATTCTGTTACACCAATACGTACATTTTGGTGTATATTTTCCCATACTTTTTTTTTCCTATGCACATCTACATCCTTTGTTTCTTCAGTTCTGAAGACGCATATGTCACCCCATGATCTAACATTTCAGAAACTGAGATGTATCCTACGCTCGATGGCATCTTAGCACTGAGTTAGTTTGACTGGCATTGTTTTTTTCTTCTTTGCAGTACATAAAAGAATAGCACGTTTTCCACAGAATTTAAGATGTATTGATCTAATACTGTACCTGTTCATGTCAATATTTTAAGAATAAAATTGACATAATTCTATGTAGGTTGCTTTGTAATATTTTAGCTTAATATATTATAAACATCTTCTCAGATCAATAACTATCCACCTATATCAATTTTCAATGACTACAGTGTAGTTGGGTCTATAGATAATTCAGAGTACCAGACATCTAGATTTTTCCCAGTTTTTCAAAACTTTGCTTTGAATAATCTTTTTGCACATTTGTACAATGATTTCCGTGGGATAAATTCTGTGGACTTGCTGATTCAAAGGGGATTCAGACCTTCAAAAGGCATTGGTACATACTGTCATATGGCCTTTGAAGCATATGTTAATGTATTTGCAAATAACTACAGTAATAATTGGAACATTTGCTCCTGTTTTTCAATAGGAATTTCTCTGTTTCTCCATTAAATATAACGTCCCTTGTTATTCTTACCAAGGAGAATTGGGAACAGCAGTAAAACCTATAGACTCAATTTCTTTTATTTTCACTGTTCTTGTTGGGAGCAGTTCTCCTTTCTTGTCAAAGAAATTACCAGTATTATCAGAGAAGAAAAATTTCCTAATATATAGAATATTTACAGAAATTATAAAAACTAAGAAATGAATTTATTCAGCATCTGATCTTCAGATAATCTGCTTTGGTTTCTAGGATTTTTACTACCTGCCAGGTATAGCCTACCTAACAGGAAAATTATTACCTGATCTTCATATCCTTCTATCTTCACAGGTGTGAACTGATCCATGTTATACTGGGCAAATGCACTGTTTTTTAAAAAGTAAAAAAGAGAAAGGCAGTGAGAGGGAGAGAAAAGAATTGCGTACAAACACAAAAGGTAGTTCACAGACCAGTGAAAGAAAATGTGAAAACATGACCTGGTGCTTTCCCCGCCTCCTCCCTAGACATCTAGAATCAAAACGCCTTCCAGGTTTCTGAAGGAACTCCTCTCCACAGAGATCTCAGAAGTACCCTGAGCTTTGAAATTACCTTTTCTTCTCCATTCCTAAGCTCCAATAGAGCTCTCACTTAAACAATTTTTACGTTTTAAGCAACCAGATGATTGTGACTTGCCAACAGTTTTAATCATTTACACAGAATCTTTCAGTAATTCAAAAGAAACTTTCAAATGATACCCTATTTTGCAAATTTCTTCTTTATCCTGGGTTCTGTGAGGCAGGTCAAGGTGGGAGATACAATAATTAAATGTATTGGAAGGTATCTGATATGGGGAGAGGATGAGGTGAGAGTTGAGCAAGAGTCTAGTCTCAAAGTAGAGTTTAAGACACAGAGATCAAAAAAGGGAGGAGGGTATGAATAAATAATCAAAGTACATGTCTAATATTATTATTTGTTCCGTTCTTGATTTATGAAATTCTGCATTTTCAATGTTTCCCTAGTTCATGTTACAAAGTAAGCTAAAGCAAAAAATAAGGTAAAAGATACAGATGAAAATAAGCTGCAATATAAGAGAGTATAATACATTTGTATTCTTGGAAAATAAGTCTTCTGACAGAATTCACTTGCCAATGGAAGAGTTAAACATCTATCCAGCCCAATTTTAACCTGTTAAACACTGGCTAGATCACCATTTTTTTTCCGGCTTGGCAAAAGTGTAAATATATGGGAATTTTATTTCCATCATTTGTGTAGGTACCTTATTAATTGGTAATAATAAAACAAAACAGTAATAATGTTAGTTACATGCCAGGGCCCTGTTATAAGAATTATCATTTATCCTTCACAACAATTCCCTGAGGTAAGTACTATTATCCTTCCCATTTTTACAGCTGAGGAAACAGTAGCATAACCCAGTAACCCAGTGCTGTCAAGTCGATTCCGACTCATATCGACCCTATAGAACAGAGTAGAACTGCCCCACAGAGTTTCCAAGGAGCACCTGGTGGATTCGAACTGCCCACCCTTCGGTTAGCAGCCATAACACTTAACCATTACGCCACCAGGGTTTCCAAACAGTAGCACAGACATTACAAATACCCAGATGTATAATACAGGGCTTATATTATAAAATCCTTCTGTTTAATAAGAAGGCTGTATTATATGAAAGACTGCTAGTTTTCAGCAGAGCATTAGACTTTTTCTCAGACTTTTCATGAGAAACCAAAGTAACAAATGTTTCAATTTCTTCAAATATTTAAGACTAACCTTCAGTCTTCTCACTCTGTTAAAAGTTACTGTTTTTTTTTTTTTTTTAATGAACCATTCCTTAAAACACAGCATTCCCGTGTAGCAAATGAGTCCCAAACACACTGGCTTTCAGAAAGGAATGTAAATTCTATGTTTATAGAAAGTAGATTAAATCTATTATTATTATTATTATTTTTAACAAAAACTTGAGTAGGTAGTACATAAGTACTCCATTACAGGATATGTCCTAAGGCTATAGATGACAAACACCAACACCAAAATCTGTTTTACATTTATCCTCATCTCAAGTAAATGGCATGTCCATTCTACCAGCTGCTCGGGCCAAAAATTTGGGATGATCCTTCTCTTTCTATCATACTTCAAATCCAATCCATCAGTAAATCTTGTAGGCTCTACCTTGAGTGCATATTCTGAATCTGATCCCTTCTTCCCACCACCTCCACTGCTATCACACCGGTCCAAACCATTATCATCTATCCCTGTACTCATCTTACTCCAACCCTTGCTCCCTTACATAGCAGCCAAGAGAAACCAAAGGAACAAATATTTCAAAATGATTATTCTAAAATATGTCTCATCAAATCACTCTCTCAAAACACTCTATTTCTATCTCTGGGGAAAAAAAAAATCCAGTTTAACATGGCTAAAACATCCTACTTTTTCCAGAAGGGCTGGGAATTATCAGCAAATGGGTCTAGTGGTCCGAAACACATGTGGAAATCCAGGGAGGAGGGTAACTACTAGGTCCTTCAGGCCTCCTTCCTTCCATATAGAAGGTAATAAAGATGAGGATGATGATTACTGAAACTTAACATTTACTGAGTGCTTACTATGAAGACTATGGCCAGAGGATGGAAGAATCTCATTATAGAAAAAAAAACTGAAGAGAATGATTCCTCATCCCTATGGAAAATCAAATATTTGGGTCCAGGACAGTAGCTCTCCTTTAGCAAGAAGGTTCTCCAAGAACCCAAAGTCTGTAACAATCAGAATATTTATAAATACAAAGTATTACTGTCAGTGTAACTAAAGGCAATTGCAGCATCTGTACTGCGTGCTAATTTATAAACCAAACCAAACCCATTGCTGTGGACTCTTCGTGACCCTTATACAACAGAGTAGAACTGCCCCAGAGGGTCTCCAAGGCTGTAATCTTTACAGAAGCAGACTGCCACATCTTTCTCCCACAGAGCAACTGGTGGGTTTGAACCACTGACCGTTTGGTTAGCAGCCAAGCACTTAACCACTGTGCCACTAGGGCTCTTTGCTAATTTAGAGTCACTCTTAATTGGAAATGGGACAATAGGCTTAGGTTCCAATCACCCTTGGGTCTTGACATTTCCCTCCTCTCCAGAAGGACCTTACCAAGCAAGGACCTTATCTACTCTATAGATTCATTTCGGGTAGCTCCCAATGTGGCAGGCAGACTGAAGAACTTGCCTTGTGAGATAGTGAATTCCCTTAAGAAACATTCACTGGGGCTGAGGCCCGGCGACCACAGTCTCGGGGGACACCTAGGTGGATTGGCATAATATAGTTTATATTGAAAATGTTCTACATTCCCCTTTGGTAAGTAGCATCTGGGAGCTTAAAAGCTTGCCAATGGCCATCTGGGGTGTATCTATTGGTCCCACTCCACTTCAAGCAAAGGAGAATGAAAAAAAAAAAACAAAGACACAAGGAAAATACTAGCCCAAAGGACTAAAAGACCACTTGAACCAGAGACTCCACCAGCCTGAGACCAGAAGAACTAAATGGTGCTCAAAACCAAAAAAACCAAACCTGTTGCCATCGAGTCGATTCCGGCTCATAGCGACCCTGTAAGACAGAACAGAACTGCCCCACAGAGTTCCCAAGAGTTTCCAAGGAGCGCCTGGCGGATTCGAACTGCCGGCCTTTTGGTTAGCTGCCACAGCTCTTAACCACTACACCACCAAGGTTTCCAGATGGTGCTCGGCTACCACCCTAATAGGAAGCACACAGCTGAGAGCCCTGGACAGAGCAAGAGAATAACGTAGAATAGAATTCAAATTCATGTAAAAAGACCAGAACTAACAGTCTGACAGAGTCTGGAGGAACCCCCAAAACCATGGCCCCCAGATGCTCAGCTAATCCAGAACTGAAACCATTCCCAAGTCCACTTTTTAGACAAAGGTTACACTACACAGGCCTATAAAACAAACAATTAATACATGTGAGGAAAGCGCTTCTCGGTTCAATCAAATATACAAGACCAAGTGGGCATCTCCTGTCCAAAGGCAGGACAAGAAGGCAGGAAGGGACAGGAACTGGATGAAGAGACATAGAGAACTTGGGGTGGGAAGGGGGAGCGTGCTGTCACGTTGTGGGGATTGTAACCAATGTCACAGAACAATGTATGTACAATCATTTTAATGAGAAATTAACTTGAGCTATAAACTTCCACCTAAAGCACACACACACAAAAATATCTAAATAAATGAAACAAAATTCCCCCTCCCCAAAAAAGAGGCATTCAGATTGAATAACCATCTGTTGAGAGCATGTAGATGGGATTATCTCAATAGAAGGGCAGAGGGTGGAGAGTTTAACCAACAAACCATAAATGTCCTTTCCTATGGCAGTGTTACGTGCTGACAAGTCTGCCTCTGACTCATGGTAACCCATGCATAAGGAAACTAAGCACTGCCTGATCCTGTATCATCCCGATGATCGGTTATGGATAGGACTGTGTGATTCATAGTTTTCATTGGCCGATTTTCAGAAGTAGATCACCAGGCCTTTTTCCCCAGTCCATTTTACACTGGAAGTTCCACTGAAGCCTGTTCAGAATTACACCAACATGCAAGCCTCCACTGACAGGAGGGTGGCAGCTGCGTATGAGGTGGATTAGCTGGTGTCATGGATTGAATTGTGTCCCCCAAAAATACGTGTATCAATTTGGCTAGGCCATGATTCCCTGTATTGTGTGATTGTCTGACATTTTGTTGTCTGATGTAATTTTCCTATGTGTTTTAAATCCTACCTCTATGATGCTAATGAGGTGGGATAGGCGGCAGTTATGTCAATGACGCAGGACTCAATCTACAAGATTGGATTGTGTTTTGAGTCAATCTCTTTTGAGATATAAAAGAGAGAAGCGAGAAGAGAGACAGGGGGACCTCATACGACCAAGAAAGCACCGGGAGCAGAGCGCATCCTTTGGACTGGAGGCTCCTGTGCTGAGAAGTTCCCAGACCAAGGGAAGATTGATGACAAGGACATTCCTCCAGAGTCAAAAGAGAAAGCCTTCCCCTGGTGCTGATGCCCTAAATTTGGACTTGTAGCCTACTAGACTGTGAGAAAATAAATTTCTCTTTGTTAAAGCCATCCATTTGTGGTATTTCTGTTACAGCAGCACCAGATGACTAAAACAGCTGGTAACCAAACTCTAATCTCCTGCAGGGAAAACACGAATTCTACCCCACCACTGTGTCCTCTGTGGCACACAGAAAAGCCAGTCTTAGAGTGTATTTTTAGTGTGTGCCCAGCTTTCCTAAATTAATATATAATTAGGGCATTATTCCTGATGACAATTAGAGCAATGCTATGTGAGTTCTAGGCTTGCAGAATCTAGTCTCAATAAAACAAAAAAAAACCTCGTTGCTGTTGAGTCGATTCCGACTCATAGTGACCCTACAGGACAGAACACAACTGCCCCATAGGGTTTCCTAGAAGCACCTGGTGGATTTGAACTGCAGAACTTTTGGTTAGCAGTCACAGCCATAACCACTATGCCATCAGGGTTTCCAGTCTCATGAGTTCCAAAAGCAGCAAAAGATGATTGTTTCTGAGACAGCAGCTCTTGTAACAGTTTTCTATAGCTAAAATCTGAATCAATTATGTCATATGAAATGTCTTTGTGATAATTTTTGTTGCCCTGTATCAAGATGTCCTTGTCTCTTCTCTGTACTTCCCCTTCTTCCCAAACATTATTTAATTCTAGTTTCTTCTTTACAAAGGAACTCTGGGCCAGTTTGGTAGACAGTAACTAAAACAGAACTGTGTTGAAGAGTAGAAAGAAATACAATTGAGAGGGCAGAGATAACAGATAACAGGGAGCTTTGAAAGTCAGACAGTGTTTAGAGTTGAAGAAGCCAAAAAAAGGATCACCATAATGTTTTTCAGGGCAACGACACAATAAAAATAATATTTTAGAAAGATTAATTAGCCCGACAGTGATAAAGAATAACTGGGTAGAATAATCATGCTTTTATCCTACAGTTAATCCAATGACTAAGGTGCTTTATGAAAATACTCTTCTATGGCAATTTGAGACATATTAGCATTCCTCAACAGTGGCCTAATCTTTGTATAACTAAAAAAAAAAATATTTTTAATACAACATGAACTAAAAGAACTATAAAAGAAAGTATAACAGCTAACATTAAGCTCTTCTCACATAAGTGGGGAATACTTGGGCAGAAAAATAAATAAATAAGGTCATATATAATAAGCTTTGAGAAAGTCAAGTAGCATTTTGGGGAGAACATGTTTTCTCTAAGAAAAAAGGAACTAAAACTGCTAAAAACAACTGTTTAAAGTATTTTAAATCTATTCCCAAAGTACTAGTTTAGTGTCAACATAGTTCATCACACATTACAATAAGATATGAGTGAATTTAAACAGGTACTTACTGTGCTGCCCCTTCCCTGAGGAGATTGTCATTATTAAGTAGTAGTCGGACATCTGAGGAGGAAAAAGGATATTAAAAGATGTTAAAAGGTTTAGAAGAGGACAAATTTAAGAAATTTTAGCAGACTGCTAGATTGGATTTTTTTTAAATCAGGCTTTTCAAGATTAGTCTTTGAATATACTGTATGTATAGAAATTCTAAAAATGCAAATGGATACTTACTTGCGTATAATTATGTTAAAACAATAAATTCTCAAGAAATTTCACAGCAAAAGAAAAAGTTTACAGAATGTTAGGGCTGTTAATTTTGTAACTAAAATAAAATTAGCACAGATTAAGAATTGCAAGCTTTTCTACAAATCAGATGAAGAAAGTTTCAAGGATTGCTGAACAATTTTTCTGTGGAGAATCTAATGTAGGGGTCTACAAGTTTTTCAAAAAACTGTGTGTAATGAGTCCAATCACCCTTCTTTTGGAAGAAATGGGTCTTTGTTACTGAGAAACTGAGAAGCATTAACTCCAAGAGTGAAAGCTAATTATAAGCCAAAGGCCACTGACTCTCTAGAAGGGTCTGGCAATGACAAACGTCTAATATGCCAATAAAACCCAGACCTCATTCCACAAGTAGCCTGCCAATTCCTAATCTAATGCTTTGGTATTAATTATCCTTATGATTACTCTGACAACAACTCTTAATTCAGTTGTCAGAAAGAAAATGAGACTTCTAACTACAAAGGAAGTTAATTCCGTTAAATCAAGAATTAACCTGAGCTAACCAGCTGAAGAAAGTTTAAGTTTAAGTAGAATTTTCTAAGAACAGTTGTTGAAAATGTATGTTCAGTGAAGTGGAAGAAAGACTAAGGAAAGAAATACTGCATTTGTTTCTCTTGCTATTAGTTCTCATAATCCACAAGCAATTCCATAAAGAATGCTTTGATTTACTTTTATTGTACCATCCAACTTACTCCTTGTAGATGTTCAAATGTTTCTCTTAGTTACTGCATCATTAATTTTACCAGTGGAGAAAACTGACTGTTCTACATGTATAGGACACGAGGCCAGGTACAGATAAATATCAGGTAGTTCCCGACGAGTAGCTAACCTTCTACATAATATGAGAATTTCAAAATAAATGTTTGACTCCACAACAGTGGGTGGAACTGAACCAAGATGCAAAAAGATTATGATTTTTACTTAAGGTAATGATTTTTAATTAAGGGGAACTTTAGGGTCACTATGAGTTGGAATTGACTTGACAGCAACAGGTTTGGGTTTTTTTTTTTTTGGTAAGATGAATTAATTTGATGACTTAAAATGGGGCTATAATGATTTACCTCATTACTAAGTTCAAGATGCCCCATCCACATTTTTCAGCCTGTAAATCATAGTGAGACAGTGAATAGTGAATAGTATGGAAGATGCATTGGAGTAATGATTCTCAAACTGGCTGTGATTCAGAATCACCTGGGAGAACTTGATAAGATATTGATTACCTAGGTCCACTCCAGATTTAACTAACAGAGCCTTGCTGGGATGATAGCATTGGAATCTGTACATTTAACAAGCTTCCCAGATCATTATGATGCAGTCAGTTTAGCCCCAATGACCCTAAAACCAGTTTATGCCCAGATGATGTGGACTTGTAGATTGCTAGGACTTTCTCCTAATGCACCTCTGGGTGGACTTGACCCTCTAACCTTATAGTTAGCAGCTGAGCCCATTAACCGTCTGCATCACCCAGGGACTCCGCAACGGCCCTAGAGGGTGATTTATACAAAGGCACATTCTAAGTGAAAATACTGAAGAAATTTAAGCTATGATTTATAATGACTAGTACAGAATTTTTTTTCTATGAAAACAAGGTAATATTGTTACACTGAAATGTTTTTACATTTATTGATATTCAACAACCGTACATTTTCATATTTTAATGGTATTAAACTACTCTAAATATTTTCTCATTTAAGATAGGTATCCTAATTCATGGGTTAAGAGCATGCTTTTGAGTCGGACCTAGTTTGAATCCTTGCTCTGATACTCACTAGCTGTGTGACACCTTGGAAAAGTTATTTTAACCTCTCTGAATCTTGATTTCCTCAGCTATAGCTATCATTTCCGTTGTAAGGATTAGGAGATGGCAAGCACTGAATAAATGACGATGATTAAAGAGGGCTTCAAATAAAATGCTAATATTTACTCACCATTAAACACTTCATTAAATTCTCCTGGAGGTGCATGAGTGATGAATTTAGCAGCTATGCGTACCTACAGGAAAATAAAATTCACAATATGAGAATTATAAAGATTAACATATAAAAAGAGTAGGGATTAACAGATTATAAAGTGTTTATCACATTCCTAGAGATAAAATTTCCTATTTAAACTGTTCAAAATCCTGGTGGCATAGTGGTTAAGTGCTATGGCTGTTAACCAAAAGGTCAGCAGTTTGAATCCACCAGGTGCTCTCTGGAAACTCTATGGGGCAGTTCTACTCTGTTGTACAGGGTAGCTGAGAGTCAGAATCGACTCGACAGCAATGAGTTTGGTTTTTAGTTTTTTATTTAAACTGTTACTGTTTTTAGGAGCTCTCAGATTTTCTCTTCACAAAACAACCCAAAGCAGTTATTATCAACATAGGTTTATTCTGATTTTGGAATATATGTGCTGTTTTGTTAAGTTTGAATTTTTCTTTAAAAAGTTGATGAGTTTTGATCACAACATACTACTGCATACACAAAAAGCTATGACCCTATCCTACTTATGAATACTGAAGTAAACTCCTAAATAAAATATTAGCAAATTAAGAAGTATACCAGTATCAAATTGTGCTTACCCTAATGCAAGGATGGTTCAATACTAATAAATTATTATAATTTACAAATTAAGAGAAAAATTAGAGGAACAAAGTCATTTGATCATCTCAACTGATACTGGAAAAAAAATGATAAAATTCAATACCCACCGCAATATAACAAAGCCACTAGTTTTTCGTAGGAATAGTTAGTAAGAAATGAACTTCTTTAACTTGATAAAGGGTATCTACCAGACTTCTACAGCAAATCTAAATGTTATGGATTGAACTGTGCCCCCCCCAAATGTGTTATAAATCCTAACACCTATATTTGTGGTTGGAGCCCTGGTTGTGCAGTAGGTAAGTAATACAGCTGCTAACCAAAGGTGGGCAGTTCAAATCCACCAGCTGCTCCTTAGAAACCCTATGAAACAGATCTACTCTGTCCTATAGGGTTGTTCTGAGTCGCAACCAACTTGATAGCAATGGGTTTAATTTGTAATACTTGTACTTATAATCGCATTTGTTATGTAAATGAGGCAGTATTAGCATAGGGTGTGCCTTAATCAATCTCTCTCTCATTTTTTAAGGGCATCTGTTTTAGGGCTATAATCTCGGGGGTCCCTCTGGTCTCTATCAGACCAGTAAGTCTGGTCTTTTTCATGAATTTGGATTTTGTTCTACATTTTTCTCTAACTGGGACCTTCTACTGAGTTCCTGGTCAGAGTGGTCTGTAGTGGTAGCTGGCACCATCTAGCTCTTCTGATCTCAGTCTGCTGGAGGCTGTGGTTCATGAGGGCCATTAGTCTTTTGAACTAATTGCTTTCTGAGTCATTGGTTTTCTTCACTCTCCTTTGCTCCAGACAGGAAGAGATCAATAGTTGTATCTTAGATGGCCACTAGCAAGCTTTTTAGACCCTAGATGCTAATCACCACAGTAGGATGCAGAACATTATCATTATGAACTATGTTATACCAGTTGACCTAGATGTCCCCTCAAGACCATGGTCCTTAGCCCTCATTCCCAGTACTTCAGTCCCATGAGGTGGTTGGTTATATCTAAGAAGCTGACTTCATTTCCTTCAAGCAACTTTAAGTCTTTGATGACACATCAAATTGAAGTTACCCTCAAAGTCAAACCTTTTAAACAGAAACAAACAAAAAAAAATTTCAAGAGTCTTTGAAAATAAAGGCGGGACTGAGAAGAGAATCAGAAGACAGAAATACCTTACAACTTTAGCATCCCTAGGTTTACAATGAAGCCCTGGTGGCATGGTGGTTAAGTGCTCAATTGCTGACAAAAAGTCCTTGGTTCAAAACCACCAGCCAGCTCCACAGGAGAAAGATGTGACAGCTTGCTTCCATAAAGATTACAGCCTAGGAAACCCTATGGGGCAGTTCTACTCCGTCCTATAGGGTCGGTAAGAGTCAGAATCAGCTTGGTGGCAACAGGTTTTTTTTTTTTTAGGTTTATACTAAAGATCTTACTGTGACTTAACTCTCGTTCTAAAACGAATAAAAGGAAAACTATTCCATGACCAAACGTATCTTTTAAGACAAGAAAGGCCTATGGGTGTAGCAATACGCGTTCTAACTACTGGCTATGTTTGTCCACTAACTTAGCTTTGGCATCTGAAAATGTTATTAGTATTTTTGGCCCTAGTTTCCTCACTAAATTCTAACTCCTCAAAGAGTTAGATCTGCAAAATTTCTTTTCAGCTATAAAACCCTATATGACTTGGAAGACCAAACATGGTATGCTGTCTATCTGAAAGCAGGCTCAGGAATCCACACCACCACAAGTACCTTAGATTATTCTTATGCACATCAAGTTTGAAAGCCTGCCCCAGGAGGGTGGACACAGACAATACATTATTTTCCTAGGAACTACTCCATACAGGCTCTCATTTTAACTGAACAATAACAATAAAAACAGAGGTTTTAATTAGAAAGTAAGAAATGCTGCTCAACTCAGGGAAACTATACTGCACGGGACTGACAGCTCCAATAGAGATTTCCAACCACGTGTATTTTTCTTGGCAAGTATACTTCACCATAATTCTGCGCTTACTGTTCGTATAAGTCACATATTAAAAAAATTAGTAAACCAATTTTGAATATTAAACCTAGTTTTCTGAGTTTATTTGTAGCAGATCTGCTGAGTGGGCTATGGTCTATTACATTTTCTGTCAAAGTATTTTTCCCATAATCCTTACAGAATTGTGAAACACCCCTCAGTCAAGTAAATTTAAGTGTGTGCAATTAAAAAAACACATATAAATTCATACACTACCGAAAACATCTTCCCTGAAAGGAATAAAACCAGTCATATTTTACATACTACTTATGCAATATAATGTCTGAATGAATAACAGTAAAAGTTACCAAACTGAAAAGTTCAAGAGACTAATATTTCTGAATTTACAAAATTTTGAAAAGTTACAAAATCTAGTGATTTTAGTGTAACTGAAAAAACAGCCATTTGGATAAAGGATGAAATGATACTGCATATAAAAAAGTAATTGCTCATCTATTCAGCAAATATTTACTGAGTACCAGAAGTATCACTAAGTAAATATTGAAGACCGAATGAATACGCCACTGTCACTGTCCTAAAGTACCTACCACCTAGATAGCAATGTAGCAAAACCAAACCAAACTTATTGCCATGGAGTTGATTTCGACTCATAGCAACCCTACAGGACACAGTAGAACTGCCCCGTAGGGTTTCCAAAGAGCAGCTGGTGGATTCGAATTGCCTACCTTTTGGTTAAGAGTAACATAGCAAGCAGGTATTAAGTGGCAAAGTGGGGCACAAAGGAAGGCAGAATCCACTCCACCAGTGTATATGGGGGAAACCCTGGTGGCGTAGTGGTTAAATGCTACAGCTGCCAACCAAGAGGTCAGTAGTTCAAATCCACCAGGTGCTCCTTGGAAGCTCTACAGGGCAGTTCTACTCTGCCGTATAGGGTCACTATGAGTCGGGATCGACTCGACAGCAGCAGGTTTGGTTTTTTTTTTTGGTATGTACATGGGGTAGGGGGTCATCAAAAGCAGTGATGTTTGAGCTGGATTGGGGAATGAGTAGATAAAATGAGAAAAGACATTACAGGCAGACGGAATACATACAAACCAAAGCAACATATCACAACAACCTGAATGCAGATATTAAAAAGTGTGCAAAAGCATAAAACAATGGTACTCTTCCCCTTAATTTTTTTTTTGAAAATAGATTTTTTAAAACAAAATACCTATCATGTATGTTAACATATAATAGATTTATTATCATTATTTCTAAATGAATTAATGTTTTTTAAAATCTCTTGGTTTATATATCCGGTATTTAATATCCAGAATATATAAAGAACTTCTACAACTCAACAATAAAAAAACAACCTACTTAAAAAATGGGCAAAGAACTTGAGTAACAGTTCTCCAAAGATATACAAATGGTCAATAAGCACATCAAAAGATGCAAACCATCATTAGTCATCAGAGGAGTGAGAATCAAAACCACAATGATACACTACTTCACTTTTACTAGGATGGTGGTGCAGTGTGGGGTTTAAAATTTACCCAAAGAATTTGATTTTTGTCCTTGGTTTCTGAAAGATAACCTCTAGAACCTTGGAATTTCCCCAGTGACTGATGTAACTTCATTATCTAAGAAGGGTCCAGACATGAGGGTTTATGCTAATGAGGTGACTTTTAGGAAGGGGCTGGGCAGGCCAGAAAGACATGATATCAGCCTCAGGGGAGGAGGGCTGGAGATTGAGTTCAACTACATGGCAATGATTCAATCCATCATGTCTTCATAAAGGAATCCCAACATAAAACCTGTGGACACTGGATCTCTATGAGCTTCCTGGTTGGTGAAAAACATTAGTGCTTGGGAGGGTGACATGTCCTTTTTTGAGGCATGGAAGCTTCACATTGCGGATCCTCCTGGCCCTCATCCTATGAGTTTCTTCATTTGTAACCTTTTACTGTTAATTCTAAGTATAAAGCTTTTGTGAGTTCGTTCTAGTGAATTATCAAACCTGAGTACTGGAGTGCCCCCTTAGGATACATTCTAAGACCTCCCGTGGATGCCTGAAACCACAGATAGTACTGAACCCTACATATACTATGATTTACCCTATACATACATACTTATAATAAAGCTTAATTTATAAATTAGACACAGTAAGAGATTAACCACAATAACTAATAATAAAATAGAACAATTATACCAATATACTGTAACAAAAGTAATGTGAATGACAGAGCGAGACAGTGCGAGATTTTATCATGCTACGTACTCATTTTTGAACCGCGGCTGACCGTGGGTAAATGAAACCACTGAAAGCAAAACCATGGATAAGGGGGGCTACTTAGTGGGAGCCAGCAGACTAGAAGTGAGGGGAGCCCTGGGGACCTCTGAACATCCTAATGTGGTGGTGAGAAACCTTGAATTTATAGCCAGGTCAGTGAGAAGTGAAGGAGGTTTGGGAACCCCCAAACTTGTGACTGGCGTCTGTCTTCAGCAGACTTGGCAGTCTAGAGGACTGTGTTCTTTGTGAGGCCTGACCTAGATCTGGTTGCTAGAGTCAGAAAAACAAGTACACCCACTCCTCGCGTATGGACATGGTTAGGTTCCAAAGACCAGGTCATTATGGGAAAATTGGCATAATGCAAAAGTGGAGAAATTTTTTTTTTCCAGACCACCCATTTATCCTATTTTTATGTAGAAAATATGATCATAGAAATAATAACAGTTAAGATCTACTGATGTGCTGATTACTGTGACACGAAATCCAGTTATATATTATTCCTCTGCAGAGGAGGAGGCCTGGAGGAGACGAAGCTGGATAAAGCTGAGGTATGTGACCAGAGGGCCCAAAGCTTAGCCACTTCACCTTACTCCTGTGCTGGGTCAGAGCCTCCAGGGCTCCACTTCCACCCCTACAAGCCCTGTGTTCACTGATCCAGAAGCCTGCTCTGCCCTCCAAGCCTGGTGAGTCACTGAGACTTGGCGGGGGGGGGGGGGGTGGGGTGGGTGGGGGGGGTGGGGTCCTCCTCTACCCCAGCCCCACCAAGGTTGAGGCCTCAGGCCCCCTTCGGCTCACTCTGGGGTGTCATTAAATTTACATGCATTTCTTCCAACCACCCTCTCTGATGCCTTTCTTTTCTCCCTTCCCACTCCACAGAAATTTTGAGCTGCAGGGTCAGAGGCCAAATAGGAGCTGGGAACCCAGAATAGGCGCCTGCTGGCTCTGGGCTACCTGTGTGTCCATGGAGGCCACGGCCATGAAAGAGGCCAGCCCTGTATGGCAGCTGGACATGGCGCTCCCACCAGCAGGAGAGTGTGGAAGGTGCGGAGCAGCACAGCCCAGCTTCCTGAAGGCCACTCGGAGACACTCCTCGAGGGAGGGAACTCTCCACAGCCATTGCCATCATGCCCGCTGCCTCGATAATATGCACAATAGTCCAACAGTAGATTTTTTACTGTTGTCGTAAATGTAAAATGTCCAGTAAGTGATAAGTGAGGAGTAGATGTATTGCATTCGCAGTTGGTGTCAGAGCAGAATTGAATAGAAATGATCCAACTTAGCCCGGACGTGGAGAAATTGGAACCGTCATGCACTGCTGGTGGGAATGTAAAATCATGCAGGAATACAATCTAGCAATTCCTCAAAAAGTTAAACACAGAATTACCATATGACTCACCAATTCCCTTCTAAGGTATATACCCAAAAGAATTGAAAGCAGGGACTCAAAGATGTACCTATACACCAGTGTTCACTGCAACATTCTTTACAATAGCCAAAAGGTGGAAACAGCCTACGTGTCCATCAGTGTGGTACAGACACACAGTGGAATATTATTTAGTCATAAAAAGAAATGAAGTTCTGACACGTGCTATGACACAGATAAACTTTGGAAACATGTGAAGTGAAATAAGTCAGACACAAAAGAACAAACATTGTATGATCCCACTTACATAAAACATCTAGAACAGCAAATGCATAGAGACCCAAGTTTATTAGCAGTCATCGGGGGCTTAGGATGGGAAAATGGGAAGTTATTGCTCAAGGGGTACTGAGTTTCTATTTAGGGTGATAAAACACTTTTGGAAATAGTGATAACAGCTGTACAATATGGTGAATATAACTAATGTCACTGAATTGAACAATTAAAATGGTTAATTTTTCTCATGTTTTAGTATAATAAAATTATTTTTAAAAAACTTCCTTTTATTATCTCATACAATAGATTTAAGCCATAATACAAAAACCCATTTTTTAATAAATGAGTCCTAAAATAAAAAAAAGTTTGATCTGTTGACATAGGTAGTTTATTTATGATATGCTGTTTAGTAAAAAGGGTTTACAAAATAATGTATTCTGGTTTTATTATAATTATACAGGATATGTTTACAAATATATACAGCCACTAAATTTTAACTGGGACTATCTTTAGTGGTGGTATTACAAGAGATATTTTTCTTCCTTTTTGGGGGGAGAGCTTAGCTCTCTGTTCTAAAGGTTGTATAAGAAATATAAATTACTTGTATCATAAATTATTGTTGTTGCTAGGTGCTGTCGAGTTGTTTTTGACTCGTAGGGAGCTCATGTGACAGAGCAGAACTAATCCACAGGGCTTTCTTTTTTTTTTTTATTAATTGTACTTCAGATGAAGGCTTACAGAACAAACTAGCTTCTCATTAAATAGTCGGTAAGCATATTGTTTTACGACATTGGTTAATAACTCCATGACATGCCAACACTCTCCCTTCTTGACCTTGGGTTCCCTATTACCAGCTTTCCTGTCCCCTCTTGCCTTCTAGTCAGTCCTTGCCCCCGGGCTGGTATGCCCCTTTAGTCTGGTTTTGTTTCACGGGACTGTTTAATCTTAGAATGAAGAGTGAACCTCAGGAGTGACTTCATTACTGAGCTACAATGGTGTCCGGAGGCCATACTCTCAGGGTTTCTCCAGTCTCTGTCAGGCCAGTAAGTCTGGTCTTTTTTTGGGCGTTAGAATTTTGTTCTGCATTTTTCTCCAGCTCTGTCTGGGATCCTCTATTGTGAGCCTCCAAAGGGTTTTCTTGGCTGTAATCTTTACAGAAGCAGATTGTAAGGTCTTTCTCCAGCCGAGCACTTAACCATTTGTGCCACCAGGGCTCCTTTGTATGGTAAAACAGAAGTTTAAATTTTTTAAAAATCAGAAAAGGAGCATGCGAACATCCCTCATCTATTAAATTAAAAACTTAAAAAATAGAAGGGGACATAAACAAAGATAAAGACTACTGAGTGACATCAAAATTGAAAGATCCAGGTCAAGGAAGCCAAAGGAAGAAACACAGTGAAGACAATAAAACCCTATGGCAATAAGGAGGGCCTTTTAAAGTTATATTTGGCATATACTCCTTGACCAGGAGGAGCTTTGCCTTATTTACCTCACATCATGCTAAAAAATATAGGTTGATTAGCTTGGCTAACTAAGGGGGAATAATATTGAAAGAAGGGGCAGGGTAAACTAAAAGCTCACTTCCATTTTCTAAAAAAACAACAACAAAGAACAAAAGTCAGAGAGGGATGGACATCAAGTAGTAGTATTTGAATTTAAGCTCGAGTGCTGCAACAAGCTGATTCCAGCATATCTAAGAATATCACGGACAACAGGAGAAATGTCCAACTAGAGATCCCAAAACATCTCCCGGATTTTAAACGAAAGTGGGTACATTTGAAGACATATGCAATGGCAAAGGTAAAATTCGAAATGAGTGTTTAGAAAAGAACATTAGATGCTAACACAGGCTCCTAAAATGGATTCATAGCAAATAACCCCCATCTTATTTTCTGAAAGTGTTACTGAAACAGTGGATTAGTTGGTTTTGGATAAACATTTGATAATCTGTGAAGACAATTTACATGTTAAGTTGATTTGTCACTATTTGAGCAATAATACTATAAAATTCTGCCACCCACTTATCAGTTTGTCTTATATGGTAGCGTGTGCGTTGCTATGATGCTAGAAGCATTTCAAATACCAGCAGAGTAGACAGGTTTCAGCGGAACTTCCAGACTAAGACATAATAGGAAGAAAAGCCTGGTGACCTACTTCAAAAAATTAGCCAATGAAAATCCTGTGGATCAAAGAACATTGTCTAAGGCTTTGACTCACTTATTTTGGATGCATCATCAAGAGAGACCAATTGCTAGAGAAAGACATCCAGTTTGGTAAAGTGGAAGGCCAGTGAAGGCAAAGAAAACCCTCAGTGAAACGGACTGACACAATGGCCACAACAATGGACTAAAACATACCAACAATCACGACTGAAGATGTTAAGACTAGGCAACATTTTGTTGTTATACATGGGGTTGTCTCAGTCACAGCTGACTCAATGGCAAGTTATCAACCATAAAAAATCACCTTGCAGTAGTAGAAATCATGATACATTTATACACTCACTATAAAACATAAAGTTTGCTCTATCATCTACAAGGCCCTTCACAATCTGGTTCTCCCTCTCCTAGCCCTATCTTCTACCACTTTGGTCTTAAATCTTAAGTGAATGATTTATTTTATAAAGATCAGCACAAAACTGGTTATTAGGAGGCAGAGATTAAAGATACTCCAAACGTTCAACTTTTCCAAATTGCTGTACCGCTCCATTATCTCTAACACTGTCTTAGTCATCTAGTGTTGCTGTCACAGAAATACCACAAGTGGATGGCTTTAACAACAAAAAAAAAAGTTTATTTTTTCCCAGTCTGGTAGGCAATTATCCTCTCACAGGCTAGTAGGCTGCCATTGTTAGGTGCCGTCGAGTCAGTTCCGACTCACAGCGACTCCATGCACAACAGAAAGAAATGCTGCCTAGTCCTGCGCCATCCTTAAAATCATTGTTATGCTTGAGCCATTCTTGCAGCTACTGTGTCAATCCATCTCACCGAGGGTATTCCTCTTTCCTGCTGACCGGGTACTTTACCAAACATGTTGTCCTCCTGACAACACGTCCAAAGTATGTAAGATGCAGTCTCGCTATCCTTGCTTCTAAGGAGCATTCTGGGTTTACTTCTTCTAAGACAGATTTGTTCGTTCTTCTAGCAGTCCATGGTATATTCAATATTCTTCTCCAACACCACAATTCAAAGGCATCAATTCTTCTCTGGTCTTCCTTATTCACTGTTCAGCTTTCACATGATATGATGCAACTGAAAATACCATGGCTTGGGTCAGGCACACCTTAGTCTTCAAGGTGACATCTTTGCTCTTCAACACTTTAAAGAGGTCCTTTGCAGCAGATTTGTCCAATGCAATGCATCTCTTGATTTTCTGACTGCTGCTTCCATGCATGTTGATTGTGGACACAAGTAAAGCGAAATCCCTGACAACTTCAGTCTTTTCTCCATTTATCATGATGTGAGAATTTTTGTTTTCTTTATGTTGAGGTGCAATCCATACTGAAGGCTGTGGTCCTTGATCTGCATTAGTAAGTGCTTCAAGTCCTCTTCACTTTCAGCAAGCAAGATTGTGTCATCTGCATAACACAGGCTGTTAATGACTCTTCCTCTAATACTGATGCCCTGTTCTTCTTCATATAGTCCAGTTTCTCAGATTATTTGCTCAACATACAGATTGAATAGATATGGTGAAAGGGTACAATCCTGACGTACACCTTTCCTGACTTTAAACCATGTAGTATCCCCTTGATCTGTCCAAACAAATGCCTCTTGATCTATGTACAGCTTCCTCATGAGCATAATTAAGTGTCCTGGAATTCCCATTCTTTGCGATGTTATCCACAATTTGTTATGATCCACACAGTTGAATGCCTTTGCATAGTCAATAAAACATTGGTAAACATCCTTCTGGTATTCTCTGCTTTCAGCCAAGATCCATCTGACATCAGCAATGATATCCCTAGTTCCTCGTTCTCTTCGGAATCCAGCCTGAATTTCTGGCAGTTCCTGGTCGATATACTGCTGCAGCCATTTTTGAATGATCTTGAGCAAAATTTTGCTTGCGTGTGATATTAATGATATTGTACGATAATTTCCACATTTGGTTGGATCACCTTTCTTGGTAATAGGCATAAATATGGATCTCTTCCAGTCGGTTGGCCAGGTAGCTGTCTTCCAAATTTCTTGAAATAGATGAGTGAGTACTTCCAGCGTGCATCCATTTGTTGAAACATCTCAATTGATATTCCGTCAATTCCTGGAGCCTTGTTTTTCACCAATGCCTTCAGTGCAGCTTGGAGTTCTTCCTTCAGTACCAATGGTTCCTGATCACATGCTACCTCTTGAAATGGTTGAACATGGACTAACCCTTTTTGGTATAATGACTCTATGTATTCCTTCCATCTTCTTTTGATGCTCCCTGCGTCATTTAATGATTTTCCTGTAGAATCCTTCACTACTGCAACTTGAGGCTTGAATTTTTTCTTCAGTTCTTTCAGCTTGAGAAACGCCGAGCGTGTTCTTCCCTTTTGGTTTTCTATCTCCAGGTCTTTGCACATGTCATTACAGTACTTTACTTTGGCTCCTCAAGACACCCTTTGAAATCTTCAGTACAGATCTTTTACTTCATCATTTCTTCCTTTTGTTTTAGCTTCTTGATTTTCAAGAGCAAGTTTCAAAGTCTCCTCTGACATCCATCTTGGTCATTTCTTTCTTTCCTGTCTTTTCAATGACTTCTTGCTTTCTTCATGTATGATGTCCTTGATGTTATTCCACAACTCATCTGGTTTTGGGTCATTACTGCTCAACGCATCAGATCTATTCTTGAGATGGTCTCTAAATTCAGGTGGGATATACTCAAGGTCATAGTTTGGCTCTTGTGAACTTGCTCTGATTTTCTTCAGTTTCAACTTGAACTTGCACATGAGCAATTGTCTGTTCCACAGTTGGCCCCAGGCCTTGTTCTGACTGATGGTATTGAACTTTTCTAACTTCTCTTTCCACAGATGTAGTCGATTTGATTTCTGTGTATTCCACCTGTTGAGGTCCATGCATACAGTCGCCGTTCATGCTGGTGAAAAAAGGTATTTGCAGTGAAGAAGTCGTTGGTCTTGCCAAATTCTATCATTCGATCTCCAGCATTATTTCTATCACTAAGGCCATATTTTCCAACTATCAATCCCTCTTTGTTTCCAACTTTCACATTCCAATCACCAACAATTATCAATGCATTCTGATTGCATGTTTGATCAATTGCAGACTGCAGAAGCTGATGATAATAATCTTCAAGTTCTTCATCTTTGGCGTTAGTGGTTGGTGTGTAAATTCGAACAATAGTCCCATTAACTGTTCTTTCTTGTAGGTATATGGATATTATCCTATCACTGACAGCATTGTACTTCAGGATAGATCCTGAAATGTTCTTTTTGATGATGTATACAACACCATTCCTGTTCAAGCTGTCATTTCTTGCATAGTTGACTATATGACTGTTCGATTCAAAATGGCCAATACCAGTCCATTTCAGCTCACTAGTGCCTAGGATATTGATGTTTATGCATTCCATGTCATTTCTGATGATTTCTAATTTTCCTAGATTCATACTTCTTACATTACAGGTTCCAATTACTAATGGATGTTTGCAGCTGCTGCTTCTTATTTTGAGCTGTGCTATGTCAGGAAGTGAACATCCTGAAACCTTTACTCCATCCACGTCATTAAGGATGCCTCTACTTTGAGGTGGTAGCTCTTCCCCAGTCATCTTTTGAGTGCCTTCCTACCTGGGGACTCATCTTCTAGCACTATAACAGACAATGTTCTGCTGCTATTCATAAAGTTTTCACTGGCTAATTCTTTTCACAAGTAAACTGCCAGGTCATTCTTCTTAATCTTAGTCTGGAAGCTCAGCTGAAACCTGTCCTCCATGGGTGACCCTGCTGGTATCTGAATACTGGTGGCACAGCTTCCAGCATCGCAGCAACATGCAAGCCCCCACAGTACTAGAAACTGACATTAACCACAGGCAGAGATTAGGATTTACAACACATAGGGAAATCACATCAGATGACAATATAGTAGACAATCACACAATACTGGGAATCATGGCCTAGCCAAGTTGGTATTTTGGGGGGACAAAATTCAATCCATGACAAACATCAACTACTCCCTTTCCCTCAGTACTATCCCTCTGTTCTTTGGGTTCTGTAATTTGCTGCAGAATTCACAAACTGTACTTACAGTTAAGTGGTTCAATAGCATAATAAAAGGGTGCAACCTGGGATCAGAAATGGCTCAGGATACAGTTCTTCAGTCAGGATAGCTTCTTCTCAGCCATGCCCACAGGCAAGCCTCTCTCTGACCTCTCAGCCTCACCTCTGCCCTGGTTGGGCAAGTGTTACAAAGCTCCTAGTTCCATGGGTCAGCAAGCCCCACGACATCTGTCTTGTGCCAGTCTCCCAGTTCCTGCCGTCTCGTGCTGGTAACACTCTTGCTACTACTGCACTGCTGTCTCTTGCTGTCTTCCGTGTTACAGCTCTCTCATTCTGTCTCCTGGGTCTAGGAGGTTCTCAGTGCCTCTTCTTCTTGGTGGTAGTGAGGTCCCTCCTGTGCAATTCTGGGATGGCTCATTTTAAGCCTAGCAGGATGGCAATGCCCTCATTAGGGTTCCATACATCTTATTTGCATGGTCCCATCACTCACAAGGGTGCCATACAACTTATTTGCATTTTAAGACACAAAATTGCATGTAAAATAAATTTTTAGATGTACAGTTTATTTTGATAACTTAACTTTTCATTATCAGTAAGAGCTAAGGCTTAAAAAGCATAAAGATAAGTCTTAAACTAGGATCAACAATGTAAGAAATAGATGGTGACATATCCAAACAATTTGCTTTATGTTTACTCTCTTAAAAGCCATTTTAAGCAGTTCTTAGAAACTGTTTTCTTTATTAGTGCTATGGATTGAATTGTGTCCCCTACAAATATGTGTTATAAATCCTAATTCCTATATTTATGGATACAATCCCATTTGGGAATAGGGGTTTCTTTGTTATGTTCCTGAGTCCATATCAATGTAGGATGTGTCTTAAACCAATTACCTTTAATATATAAAACCAGCAAATTGGGCACAGGGAAGCAAGCAGAGATGGGGGAAGATAGATGCCAGGCCATAGGAAGATTGCCAAGGAACTGAGGAACAGAAACTGGAAAGACATGGACCTTCCCCCAGAGTCAACAGAGAGAAAGCCTTCCCCTAGAGCCAGTGCCTTGAATTTGGACTTCTAGCCTCCTAAATTGTGAGAAAATAAATGTTTGTTAAGGCCACTTACTTGTGGTATTTGTTATAGCGTGAAAAGAGAGATCTGGTTTTGAATTCCTGATCTGTCACTTAAATCACAATATTTGGGCAAGCCACTTAATTTTTCTGAGCTTGTTTCTAACAGGCAAAAGGGCCTGGGTATACTTCTTATCCAAAGAGCCCTGGGGTTCCAATGGTTAAGCATTTGGCTGTTAACCAAAAGGTCAAGGAGGTTTGAACCCACCAGCTGCTCTATGGGAGAAAAACACCTAGCAATCTCCTCCCATAAAGACTACAGCCTAGAAAACCCTATGGGGCAATTCTGCTCTGTGCCATAGGGTTGCTGAGGCGGAATCCATTCGATGGCATACAACTACAAAACAACAATACACCAAGTTAGAAGGAAATCATTCCTTAGTTCTCATTCTAGACTCTACCAATTATAAGGCACCCAGAATGTTAGTGAAGATCTCCAAGTATTCATCTTAATTGTTCATTTAGAAGTTCAAAGTAAGTCGTAAATGTTACTAAAGTACTGGCTTAATCTTGGTGAAGATTTAAAGAACTTTTAACACAAAACATCATTGACAGATAAATAACAATATATAAAAATAAAAAAACAATATATAGAGATATATAATACCTATCAATACATACAATATTTATCTATCTATGGAAAGAGAGAAAGGACGCTGCTCAGTTAAATAAGCAGAACTGCCTGAATGTTCTAGATCAAAAACTGGGGAGGTAGAAAGAAGTATCTGAGATACGATGTTTTAATGACTCAGAAAGAAGATAAAAATGAATTAAAAGAGCACATCGGAAACTTGTTACTTACGAGCTTAAAGGTTTTAAAATGCATCCCCAGCCCCATGCCCTTTCTTATTGGTGACTGGGCAGACAGGTAAAGGGTTCCAAGCGGCTAGATCACTAAATTTTCTTTCAGAAGCAGTCAGAACCAGGTTAAGAAATTAGGAAGGAGTCCACACTGAACAAAGCCTGGTTATTTCCTCCCGAGACTCCATCTAGTAAATACTACCTTATGATAAAGGAGCCAGACAGCAATGGCGCAAATGTCAAGTTCAAAAGGATAGAGATAGGAAGTTGAACCCACGTTGGATGAAAGCAGGAGTAGTGGGCATCAAGTAAGAATGATACTGTGTTTAACATGTGGTGCGTATCTGGTATATTGCAGCATTTCTAAGTTAAAGGTATATCTTTTTTATCAATTTTGTTTTTTCTTCAAAATCATTGGGAATTAGACCTAGTTTCACATGCCTGTTTCACCACTTAATTGCTCAAGTCTTAGTTGCTTTATTTGTGAGTGTAATATCTAGGACTGTTCTAAGAGTCCAATGAGGTAATGTGTGAAGAATTTGGACAAAGTAGATTATTTTTTCCCCTAAGCAAACGCCTACATGTTACTGCATTTTGAGTAAAGTGTTTTCTTTTAGAGATCAGATCTTTGTTTTTAGCAATTCATTTGTTCACTCGAAGTCAAACAAAAAACAATTTATTGGGTCCCACACACTGAGCTGGACACTAACGATAAAAACAAAAAGGAGAACAGCAAAAGAAGTAAGCCAAGAATTATGTCATGTGAGAGGTGACAGAGGTAATTTAAACCATCTGGTTCTAATTTCATGTTCAAACTGTCAAAAAAAAAATGGTAATTCAAGTTTCCATGTGCCTGACTTACCTGGAAAAAGCAATCTAGTCCCTTCTGTATTTATCAAATTAGCTAATTGTTATTCCATTTTTACATATTAGTTTCATCCACTTCCCTAACATGAGTTTGTCCCTGAGAGAGTGATGTGGTCTTAGTACCCTGATGAATCAAGATTCTGAGCTTAAAGGCAGAGGACTAGGAGTTGGACCACGGCAATTTCACTAACATAGTGGTTCTAGAATTGCATAAGAACTATTCGGAAGTTTATTGAAAACAGGTTCCGAAGCACTGGTCCTAAAACTTCTGATTCAGTAGGTTTAGGATGTTGTTAGGTGCCATCCAGTCAGCCCAGATTCATGGTGACCCCACGCACAACATCAGACCGTTGTGATTGATACTGTTTCCATTGGCTGATTATGGGAGGTAGACTGCCAGGTCTTTCTTCCTAGTTCATCTTAGCCTGGAAGTGCCCCCGAAACCTGTTCAGCATCGTAACAACATGCAAGTCTCCACTGACACACAGGTGGTGGTTACACGTGAGACGTATTGGCTGGGAATCGAACCTGGGTCTTCTGCATGGAAGGCAAGAGTTCTACCACTGAATGACTGCTGCCCCCTAGGTGTAGGATAGAACCCAGGGTCTGCTTTTGATAGAAGCACACCAGTGATTCTACTGGTGGCAATACTGTTCTAAGGTACTGTTATACCATAAGATCTCTTAGGAGACAGTCAGTCCCTTGGCCTTGTCATGTTGGCCTGCAAACTTTTCATATTTTTAAACTTCTAAAACTGTGATTCTCGACATTGTGTGTTTACAACATGTTTTAAAATACCAGAATACTTGGTGGGCCATTTAAAGAAACTCCAAAGAGCACTAAGCTATTTAGTAATAATTACAATAGTCACAACCAAAGAGAATCAATGTTTCAGTGTTGATAACCACATTCATGTTACTAAACCATTAACCTGGTTATTGTTTAGGCCTGCCATTATTCCAGTAGAATTGTTGACTATCTTAATTATACTCAAAAGGATAGGATTAGTAAAGTGGGTAAGAGTAAAGGCTCTGGATGCAGACTTGGTCTTTTTTTTTTTTTTTTTTTATTACCTGAAGTGTGTCTCTACTCAACTGTAAAATAGGGACAATGTAAGTACCTACCCTATAGGAATGGTTTAAGATGAATACATGTTAATACACATAAGTACCTAACATATAATAAGCACTTAAACGTTACCCAAATGCAAAAAAATAAAAAGTCACAAGGCAAAATTCTGTCATGCTCCAATAAACACAACATCTTTTTTGGTTCAGTCTGACATGCTATGTCTTCTGGCTTCACGTTAAGCCATGACCTATACTGCATCATGATTCCATCTCACAGATAATCCCCTAGCAATACATATGTGCAATTATAGCCAGCAAATTTTACATATTGCTCAAAACTTAAAAATATATTATAGCTATGAAGTATTTGTGGTAAACCAGTAAAAATGCAGAAAGAAAGGAGAGGATGGAGACAGAGAGAACAATTAAGAATGATGTTAGGAAAAATGCAACCAGAAAAAATGTGGACAGGTTAGGTATACTGTAAAGTGACAACTGTATTTAAATATGCATAGAACTGAAAAAAATACAAAAGAAAAACTGGTAATATTGGCTGCCTCAGGGGAACTGGGTGGCTGGAGATAGGAGTAGCAGGGGATTTTTTATTCCCACACTTCTGTAATAATTTAAATCTAAACATGTGATTATCTTAAAAAAAAAAAAAAAAAAAACAACCCATTGTCTTTGAGTTGATTGAAACTCATAGTGACTCCATAAGACAGAGCAGAACTACCCCATAGGGTTTCCAAGGCTGTGATCTTTATGGAAGCAGAGTGCCACATTTTTCTCCCAGGGAGCGGCTGATGTGTTCGAACCACTCACCTTTTGGTTAGCATTTTGGTTAGCAGCTGAGCGCTTAACCAGTACAACACCAGGGTTCCCTACATAGGTACCTATGTACCTACAACAAAATTTTTCCTTAAATTGATTGAGTCAATTCAAACTCATGGCGACCCCATCTGTATCAAAGTAGAACTCTAGTCTATGGCTGATTTTGCAAGTACACTGCCAGGCCTTTCTTCTGAGAAGTCTCTAGGTATCCTGGAATCTCCAACCTTCATTAGCAACAGAGCACATTAACTGTTTGTGCCACCCAAGGACAATTTCCCCTATAAAGGGTTTTAGTCTTCATGAGCTGATCTGTGTAAGAATTTTAACTTTTTTTTTTTTGCAAGGAGGATAAAAAAGTTTGTGCACTGGACAGAGAAAAGAAAAATAAATGAAACCTTGTGTGTGCTTCTGAGCTATAAAAGAGATGACTTATAACAGATGAAGGAAATACTTTCATTAGGGGCTTTGCAAGGCTCAAAGTATATATACATTGCCATTTTGGTATTCATAAGCCTTTGCAGCTTTATTGTATCGACTAGGAAAATGCTCCCAAAGCAGATGGATGCTCCCTGCAGTGGCATGGCGGAGCAGCAGTGATGGCAGCAGATGCTGAGCAGACACAATGAATGCCCAAAGAGAGGCACCCAGAGTGTGAACATATTTCTAAACACAAGAAATACCTAGAGATTACCAGGAACAACGGGGGAGGAGGGTTACAGAGGATGAGTGAGCCTGAGCTGGGGAAATAAGAGAATGAATGAAGCTGTGATCTCTTTCTTAACAATAGGCTGTGCCTATACTATGTATCTTTCTTAACAACAGGCTGTGCCTGTACTATGTACCTGGTGCAATGCTAAGCACTAGGTAAAATAACATGGTTTCAGCTCCCAAGAAGCTCAGTCTCATTATCAGGGCAAATGTGGAAAAGTAAACAATGACAGAACCTAATTAGGGTTTGAATAAGTGTTGAGTCAGTTTAATCCAATTCCCCTATGTCCCTATTTTAGAAGGAAACTGAGGCCCAGAGAAGTAGAGTTCCCAAAATCACACAGGTGGCTAGAAGTGGTAGCAGGGAGAGACCAAGTCTCTCGATACTCAGAATCACTCTTTCCACTACTCACAATACCTCATTTACAATTCATTAAACTGATGCCTCCATTTGGGTTTTTTATTCGTAGTTACAAGGCAAAAACAGTGTAGTGAAAAAAGCATGGCTTCAGAATCAAATCTGTGGTTTAAATTTTCTACAAATTACACTAGTTTGCATAGTATTAAGGATGATCCTGATAAAATAGCAACATGTTCTGGAAGAAATTACGATAAACCACACTCCTAATCAAGGATTAGGCATCTGAGTTTACACCTGCTCATGCTTTATGCCCCATCCAAGGATTTTTTTTAACAGAAAACAGCCAAGTCAGATAAATTTTAGGGCTTACTGAATTCTTGAATTCTTTAAGGGCAATAAGTTATCTAGTAAATTAAGTACGTAATACATAACCAAGAAAATCCAGCTTAAAAGTATAAATATTTTTCATGAACTGTACTGGAGCCCTCAAATTCTGGCACCTATTTACAACAGTTTCTACAACTTATCTAAGTAATTTTGATAAACCTATTTCTCATAAATGTCTCAAAGAGTCTAAACTTAAAGCATACAGATCAACTTCTCAGTTACAGTATTTTTGAAGTTTTACACAAATATCCTACTAGTTAGGCTGAAGGGGGCAAAATATGCTAACCACGCTTTTTTCCAGTCCTAAGATTTTCTTTGCATTTATGTTTTTAAAATGCTGAATCATGAAATAAAGGAAACAGATGGTGCAAAGAACTCAAACAAGTAGTTCACCTCATATTTCAAGCTTCTTAATTATGGCACTTTGGTCTTGGTAAGCATTTGGAACTAAAATGACTTTAGTAACTTAAAGAGTCTAGCTCATTCTCAGAAACTGTTAAGGAGCATTGCCATCAAGTGGAATGCCAACTCAGAGCAACCCTATAGGACACAGTAGAACTGCCCATGGGGTTTCCAAGGATGTAATCTTTACAGAAGCAGACTGCCAACATCTTTCTCCCCCAGAGCAGTCTGGTAGTTTGGAACCACCAACCTTTCGGTTAGCAGTTGATCACGTTAGCCACTGCACCACCAGGGCTCTTTAAGGATGAAACTAAGACTAAAACCAAACCAAACCCACAGCCGTCAAGTCAATTCCGACTCAGTGACATTACAGTACAGAGAACTGCCCATAGAGTTTCCAAGGCTGTAATCTTTATGGAAGCAGACTGCCACATCTTTCTCCCGAAGAGTGGTTGGTGGGTTCCAACTGCCGACCTTTGGTTAAGCAGCCAAGTGCTAAACCACTGCACCACCAAGGCTGCTAGACTAAGACTAAAAGCATTCATTTCTGCAAGTTACTACACTATCAACTTCCTGGTTTATTTAGACAGCTCATCATGACCATTTCAGGTAACAATGCAGAAGCTTAAAAAAAAAACAGCTTCCTCTTTATAAAGTGATAAAAACTTCAGCAGTTAGTTATGAGAATGGTTAGCTTTATTAATTCTATAAAAATACTTGCAAGAAAATCAGAGACTATTATCAAAAAATCCACCTCAGGATTTGCTGCTTTCAGAAAATATAACAGAGAAAAAAAGCAGTATTAAAATATATTTGACATCATGACATACATGCCTTAAAAAAAAAAAAAAAAAAAACCCAAATCAAATGCAGTTGAGGTCTTAATTAAAAAGAGAGAAAAAAAAAAAAAAAAGGGAAAGTTAGAATTCCCTCAAGGAAAAATCAAAATATAAACTAGGGCTCAAAATATCTTTATTTTTAAAATCTGTTTTTAATGGTGCCTTGGTCGTCAAAGTCTGACGGGACAAAAATCTCATTTTAAGGGCTATTTGTTATTTACAAATGCTAAAACAGTCATATCAACAAGTCTTTTTGGAAACACACTTTGTTAACTCTTTAATTCAATGAAAAGGAACCAGAACTCCAAAGGAAAAGGGGCAACGTAGGTTTGAAGCTGAAGAACTAATTAATCTTACACGTTAAAACCTTTTCATTTTATTTACAGATTCACGAGAGATGGATCAGTTCCATCACAATATGGGAATAGGATTTAATAAAATTTCAGTAATCTCAAATCATATGGATCTGTTACATGACATTTTTACTCTATTAGCTAGTCTTATTTATCCAAACCAACGAAGACAATGTGGTTAATCTAAAAACTCTTTATTGAATATAAAATTCACCAACATTTTTTGACAGGAGATTTACTTTACTAATTATGATTTGCTTGTTATGTCATTAAAATGAAGCAACACAAGTATTCTGGGAGATAGAAAAACTGGGCAAAGACCTGCTGTTAGAAAATTGAGACAATCGATGCTGTTAACTAAAACACTGTTAATATTCAGAGACGTCTTAGTTTGCACTTTGAAATACATCTATATTTTCCCAAGTTACATTACAAAGGCATTCTGACTTAGTGTCAAGGGCAAAAACCGAACGACGCTGGTGAGTGAAGTCTCATTTGCACAGGACACTTCAAAATTGATTGAACCAGACTTGTGCATATTCCAAGTTTGCTGTTATTTAAATTCTTAGCAAAATTTTGTTATAAAAATCTTTTGCTTAAAATAAATGAATAATCAGTTGGGGTAAAAATATTTTGTTATTCTATTTTTTCACTGTAATTTAATTTTAATTGAATAATTATTCACATTAGAATCGATATTTTATTATAGCTTCTCTCTGGCATAAATTCATACATACAATGCCTTTTTCCCCTGAATTTTATTTATTAATGTTAATGAGAATCACTTTCCAAATAAGATAAAATTTAATACTGAAGTGTTGTTCAATGGTTTGTGTTCAGCACATCCTTCAGCATTTCAAAATGGCATAAAACCCATATATCAAATTATTCTGTATGGAGGACTCCTGGATAATAAACAGTCCCTGCCCCCATCCAAATCTCTCCTATCAAAAAAATAAAGAGCACGGACACATTTACAGAGCACTCAAGGGTTCATACTTTTAATAGCCACCATGGGAAACAAAAGACATGATTCTTGTCCTTAGGAATAAAACTCTAAGAGTTATCTAATGAGATAATTCCAATTTCGACATGTCTTAAAAGTCATGTATTTATTGAAAGCCTGGCAAAATGTCAAGAAAGGTGTGCAGTTGTCAGGAAAATGTTGTCTCACCTAATTGAGAATACGCTAGAAATAAGTATACAAATTACACACAAATTCAACTTCAATCAATGACATCACAGTAGAGAATCTGACAAAAAAGGCAGGATGCTTTGTTCAGACTTGAATGTGACAACATGAGATTTACGTGGTACATAAAACCTTCCTGAGCTGAAAAAAATCCACTGGCTCTTCTTGACTTGCTAACACGAATGTCCGAAATGGAAAAATATTTTTCAAAAATTATCTTCAAGAGGATGTACTACATAAATGCAATCAAGAGAGAATCTACGTGGAAGATAAAGGTGTTCATATACCGAAGCAAACGTCCTGAGGTTTGCACATTTATTACAGCAAGTGAGTTAAAACCGATGCATATGAGAAAAGAGGTGGATGCGTTAAGTGCACTGGGCAGACAACACATGGGGACCTCTCCCTGTCGAGGAGTCGTGACAGCAAAATCACTTCCTGAGCAAGGAGGAGCAAAAGGGAAGTTAAGAGGCCACCCTGACCAGGAAGTGACTCGCCCTAAACTAGCCCCAATCATATCTAAAAATGGGGGAGGGCTGGGGTGCGCCCCAACACCTAAAAGCAATAAAATAACTGGTTCCGGACGCGTCGCGACATCACTACAGCCCCCTCCCATAATTACAGAAAAAGAGTCCTCGGTCACGACTCAACAAGGGAAAGTCTCTTCCCTCGCAGGAAGGCCACTGAGCTGTGCCTCAGGCCCGAGAGGAAAAGAGAGTTGAAGAATCGGAAGCAGGGGCCACCGTGAGGCAAAGGGAAGCCCCTTGAGAAGGAAGTGTCCCAACTGCGGAGAGCGTGCCAGCATAGGCTAAGAATCTTCTTTTCCCTGGGGACACTGCCAGAGTTCCCACCTCAGCTAGGTAGAGCCTCTGCTCCTTGTCGGGGAAGGAGGTGAACGAGAGAGAGAGAGGCGGACCCCTTACCTTCTCCTCATCCGACACCCGATCGTCGAAGTCGGCCATCTTGGGCTCCTCTGGCCCAGCCCGTCCGCAGCCGCAAGGCAGGCCGGGAAGGAAGCTGAGTGATGGAGTCACCTCGGGGGCGGTCAGAGCCCTTCGTCCGGAAACGCCGATGAAGAGTGAGCCTTGTCAGTTACGGGCGGGGTAATGGCTCGGAGCGCCAGAACCCCGGGAAGTCGGCTTTGCCTTAAATGGTTTTAAGTCTAATAGCTTTCTTATTGATCTAGTAGTTTCCTCATTCATTTTTTGGACGCTGGGGGCGTGTTTCGACTGCTCTTGGCGCATGAGCTCTTAGTTCCACCCGACCAAAGAGCAACTGCTGCTCCTATTGGATTTCCCCAGTACCAGTGAGCTCCATGGCAGCCAAATCCAAAGCGCTAAGTGCTGCTCGGCCTCCGGAATAATCGGTGAATTTTTCAAGTCCAGTGAAAAGTGGCCCTCACCTTGGGTGAAAGCAAAAACACTGCGGAGTCACATCTCGGTCCAAATCCTCCAGAATAAACGACGTTATCTGCCTCTCCCCCATCCCCGTAGAAAATATGAAGCCCCCGTCTTCCAAATCTCTTTACCAGTTTCCTAGGACCTTCTGTCTTCACATAGGCCACCTTTAGGTCCGCCACTATCCCAGGATTCCCGACTCCGGTTTCCTGCCCTTCTTCCCTCCCAGTGCCCGGCTCCTGCGGAAACAGCAAGATGGCGGACTGTGACGGCCTTGGTGAAGCAGGGACTGCTGCGGCATCTCCTCCCGCACCTGCTCCGGGCCTGAGCCCGCGGCTGGGCTGGAGGGAGCGGCTGCGGGCCAGGCTGGCGGGGACTGGGGCCTCGCTGTGGTTCGTGGCGGGGCTGGGTCTGCTTTACGCTCTGAGGGTCCCGCTGAGGCTGTGTGAGAACTTGGCAGCGGGTGAGAGGCCCAAACCTTCCCGGGAACGGGCGGGGGCTAGGAGAGGTGCGGGGGCAAGGGCCAAAGGACAGAAATCCTTGGTAGTCACTGGAGGGCTTCGGAGAATGAGTGGGTGACGCGCGGCCAAGTGGGTTCTTTTTCTCTTGGGCCGCAACCTCGCAGCTGATTGTCAAACCTTAGCTGTAGGTACCGGCTCCTCCCTAGGGCTCTTAAGATCCGCCCTCTCTTCTGTCCTTGGTTCCCGAAGGAAAAGGTACCTGACAAGCTGTGAGCTTCAGGTGGTAGGGCAGAAGAGAGTATTTTCAGACTTGGGTACGGAATTTCTATGCACTCCCACCAATGGTAGGGTCCCTTGAAAGTCATTCCTTTGAGTCTCGTGACGCCCAGTGTAGAGAATCCACACCCAGACAAAAAAGATGAACATTTCAGTACTTTATTCAAAGATTTCGAAGAACGTACCATGATCTTTTTAGTCAGCCATTCTCTTATTTAAAAAGGTCTGCCAAGAAATATTCATGCTATTTTTGTTTATTCTTTCTTTTAGGCTTTATCTTGATTAATAAAGTAAAACAATACAGGAAGTAGAGATAGGTACAAACATCGGTAGTTCGTTAGTTCATTCTTTCAACACCTGTGGAACTCTTGCTACTTAGTGTGGGTTGAAGATACAAAAACGTAAGAAGTGATGATCCCCTTGAGTTGTGCAAATATTGTTCTTTAGCTGTAGCCAGGCCAAAGTGAATGGGGTCTAGGATCTCTTACCATGTCATTACCATATTGCACTTCAACTCTGACCAGCAACCTCCGAACAAGACGGAAGTAGTTCTGTTAATGGAATGACTTTGCCTGGTAGTACCCTAACTTTATTTTTCTGTAACAAGAAAAGGCAAATGCTCCCTGTTCTATGAGATGACATGAAAGACATGAGATGTCCATGATATAATGATCTGAAATATATTGGACTTTTTAGAAGAAAGGTGTTATGTAAATTCAGATAAAATTAACACAAAAACAGGCTAAATAAATTGGCCTTCCTAGACTATTTGGGAGAGCAAATTTGGCATCCTCTGTACCAGGTGAATTAAGTGATTAATGGTAGTTTGTAAATACAGTAAAATGTTATTCGTTGAATTATTTTGTTTTTCCACATATTCACTACATACACCTTATAGAAGAGAATATTTCACCATTATAGATTTTTATTTCTTTTTAAAGCTGAAGTGTTTGTGAGATATTATTTGAAATGAAAAACCTGATTCAGAATTTTACAACGAGTCATGGGTAGAGAACTTTTATTTGCTTTTCTCTTTGAACGGTTTTGCCTCTCTAGCTGACATATCAAATTCATATAATGTTTCCTGCCCTCATTAAGTCAGGAGTCTTTCATTATAAATTGAAATACTGGTTCGTATTTTACCAAAATAACTAGAGAGTGTTTTTTAAACCTCTTGTAAAAGGATGTTTATTTAGCTGCTTTAGATTTGCAAAAGTTCCTGTGTAAACTCAGACCAGTAGGTAAGTTCTTAGTTTCATTCTCAAAAGAAAACTAAATTATTTCTTTTTGATTTGCTGCTTATTTAACAAATTAATAGTATAAAATTCTACCTTTCCATATGTGAATTTGTTTTTAAGATATGACTTAATGGGAATTTAAAGTTTTTTTTTATTACAACTTTTCCAAATAACTCTCATGTTAGATATTAATACTACTTATGTATGTCTACTCCTAAAGACACCTGCATATTTGTAACATAAATACTTTGAAATTGCATTAAAAAAATTTTTTTTTCTTTTGACAGTGACAGTATTTTTAAATTCCTTGACACCCAAATTCTATGTGGCACTTACAGGGACATCTTCTTTGATATCAGGACTAATATTTGTAAGTAGTTTCCATTTCCTTTATTCACGTTTTAGTATTTATCTAAACGTCAAATCCCTCTGTATGGTTACAGTAAAGTATAAATCCTTGTAGATCAGCATTTCCAAAACTCACTGTTTTCAAAGAAGTTGGGGGGACGCTATATCTCACTCCCCAGTCTTAGAGATTGGCGGTATTCATTTGCATATGAAAGACTTTAGTGTGTACAATCTTGTAGAAGTTTCAAACTAATTGCCTACAGGGCCCTTTTATATAAAATCTCCCAATATTTTAAAGTTGGCAGTGTTGGGCTGACTGAAGTTTTATTTGTCTTTATTCAGCCTATAGGCTGCTATTATCATCCGTGGAGTATTGAAGAGCAGGGTTGCAGAGCCAGGTTGACCACTGTTTACTAGCTGTGTGACATTGAGCAAGTTAATTAGCTTTTCTAAATCTCAGTTTCCTCATGTGTAAACTGGGAATAATAATACCAAAAAAAAAAACTCGTTGCCGTTGAGTTGATTCCGACTCATAGCAACCCTATAAGACAGGATAGAACTGCCCCATAGGGTTTCCAAGGAGTGGCTGGTAGATTCAAACTGACCTTTTGGTTAGCAGCCTGAACTCTTAACCACTGTGCCACCAGGGCTCCAGAAATAGTAATAGTATCCACTTAATTGGTTCAGTGGGAGGTCAGGTTCTAGCCAGTGTACCTCAAGTGTAGCCACCTGGCAGTGGAGGCTTGTGTGTTACTGTGATGCTGAACATGTTTCAGTGGACCTTCCAGACTGAGTCAGGCTAGGAAGAAAAGCTTGGTGGTCTACTTCCAAAAATCAGCCAGTGAAAACCCTACAGATCGCAATGATCCAATCCTGTTGTGCGTAGGGTCGCCATAAATCAGTGTCACGGATTGAATTGTGTCCCCCCAAAATATGTGTCAACTTGGTTAGGCTGTGATTTCCAGTATTGTGTGTTTGTCCTCCATTTCGTGATTGGTGTGATTTTCCTATGTGTTGTAAATCCTGTCTCAACGATGTTGATGAGATGGATTATTGGCAGTTATGTTAATAAGGTAGGACTCAATCTACAAGATTGAATTGTGTCTTGAGCCAATCTCTTTTGAGATATAGAAGAGAGAAGTGAGCAGAGAGACAGGGGGACCTCATACCACCAAGAAAGCAACGTCGGGAGCAGAGCGTGTCCTTTGGACCCAGGGTTCCTGCATGGAGAAGCTCCTCGTCCAGGAGAAGATTGATGAGAAGGACCTTCCTCCAGAGTTGACAGAGAAAGAAAGCCTTCCCCTGGAGCTAACACCCTGAATTTGGACTTCTAGCTTACTGGACTGTGAGAGAATGAAGTTCTCTTTGTTCAAGCCATCCACTTGTGGTATTTCTGTTACAGCAGCACTGGATGACTAAGACAGTCATGGTCAATTCAATGGCAGTTAGCAACAACGATTAGAGTTATGAGAATAATGTATGTAAAAGCTTGTAACATGGTTGGCTCAGAGTGAGCATTTAGTGAATTTTGGTTACTATTTTTCAGAAAAATCCCGTAATAAAGAAAGTATTTAGTTTTAATTCAACTTATTCTTGTCTTATATGACAAAGGTATTGTTTTTAAAGACACTTTTTTCCGTCTTATAATTCCTGTTAACATCCTTGGAGTCAGAATTGACTTGACAGCAATGGGTTTTATTAACAGTCTCGGGAACTAGTGTTTCCTACTGTAAACTTTGGGAAAATACTGCTACAGATAAAAATATTGAAAAGCAGTATCACAGCATGCATAAAACCAAACCAAACCCAGTGCGGTCGAGTCGATTCCGACTCATAGCGACCCTATAGGACAGGGTAGAACTGCTCCATAGAGCTTCCGAGGAGCACCTGGCGGATTCAAACTGCTGACCCTTTGCCTGGCAGCCGTAGCACTTAACCACTATGCCGCCAGGGTTTCCACTGCATACATAGCCAATGAATTTTTCCATTCCTGTTTATCATCTCTAGGTGGTGCTCTCTCTCCAGCTACAATAGAAATAACAGTGTTTGTATTGGAGCTTTTTTAAAATGGGATGGACTATACTTTGGGAATCCCTGATGGTGTAGTGGTTAAGTGCTACAGCTGCTAACAAAGAGGTCGGCAGTTCAAATCTGCCAGGCACTCCTTGGAAACTCTATGGGGCAGTTCTACTCTGCCCTATAGGATCACTATGAGTCAGAATCGACTTGATGGCAGGGGGTACATGGGTATACTTTGTTAAAGTGAAATGCTGAACAATAAAGAGATTTTTCTCTTGGCTTACAAGAAGGCATTATTGAGGAATTTAGGATAAAAATTGTTTAGTTATCTAGTGCTGCTATAACAGGAATAGCACGAGTGGATGGCTTTAACAAACAAATTAATTTTCTCGTGGCTTAGTAGGGTAGAAGTCTGAATTCAGAGCACCAACTCAAGGGGAAGGCTCTCTCTTCTCTCTCTGTTTGCCCTGGGATTCTCTTTTAGATTCTATAAGGTTCCTTGGTGATCATGTGACATGTATCTCTTCCACTCCATTTGTGCTTATTTGTTTGCTTAATCTGCTCTTTTATATCTCAGAAGAGATTGATTTAAAATATACCTTACTTTAATCCTGCCTCATTAACATAACAAAAAATCCATTCTCAAATGGGATTATAACCACAGATACATATATTTCTGAGGGACACAGTCAGTAACAAAAACTATGTTACTATCTGACTCATAATTAAGCATGTTATAGCATATTTAGTCAATAGCATGTAAAAGTGTAAGTAAAGAAAATAAGTAATCTTTAAATGGCTGATACAGTGAAAAAAAATTGGTCTTGAAACCAGAAGATGTAGTTTTGAGTCTTGACTCTGCCACTTACTAGTTGTTAACTTTGGTAAGTCACTTAAACTCTCCGAGCCTTAATTTCTTCATTTGTAAAAGGGAAATAATTTATATACGTATGTATATGTTTATGCGTATAGTTTATCAGGTGTCTAAAACTGTTTTAAAAATTTGGTTTTTTTAAAAAAATTTTATTGTGTTTTAAGTGAAAGTTTACAAATCAAGTCAGTCTCTCATACAAAAATTTATATACACCTTGCTATATACTCCTAATTGTTCTTCCCCTAATGAGATATTACACTCCTTCCTCCACTCTCTCTTTTCGTGTCCATTCGGCCAGCTTCTGGCCCCCTCTTCCCTCTCACCTCCCCTCCAGACAGAAGATGCCAACCTAGTCTCATGTGTCTCCTAAGTCCAAGAAGCTCATTTTTCACCAGTGTCATTTTCTATCCCATTGTCCAGTGCAATCCCTGCCTGGAGAGTTGGCTTTGGGAATGGTTCCTGTCTTGGGCTGACAGAAGGTCTGGGGACCATGACCACCATGGTCCTTCTAGTCTCAGTCAGACCGTTAAGTCTGGTCTTTTTATGAGAATTTGGGGTCTGCATCCCACTGCTCTCCTACTCCCTCAGGGGTTCTCTGTTGTGTTCCCTGTCAGGGCAGTCATTGGTTGTGTTTTTATTATTTTTAAAAGAGGGTTTTAAACATATAAAAGTTATGAAATCCAAGTAACCTTTTAAAAGTGGAAATGTGTCATTACCCTTGCAATACTGATGGGTTTATATTAGCAAAAGTTATTGGATTGGGGTAATTTCTTTTCCCACCTGAGGTTATTGAACTTGTACGTGAGTGCGCACATACACACGCGCGCGCGCGCAAACATGCAAACATACACTCTATATACATACACACTGAAGTATATTTGGGAGGCAGTGTAATGTAGTGGTTAGAAGCTCTAAAGTCAGGCAGACCTGAAGAAGAATCCTGCTTCTGCCTCTTACCAGTGGTGTAAACCAGAGCTACTTACATAAACTTAGAATCTGTAAAATGAGTTGTTGTGAGGATTAAATGACATAATACATGTAAAGGACTTAGCACAATGGTTGGCTCATAGAAAGCTTTTGATAAGTATTAGTGTCGTAGTCATCTGCGCTGCCATAACAGAAATACCACAATGGATGGCTTTAACAAAAAGGAATTTATTCTCTCATAGTCTAGTAGATTACGAGTCCAAATTCAGGGTGTTGGCTCCAGGGGAAGGCTTTCTCTCTCTGTCGACTCTGGAGGAAGGTCCTTGTCCTCAATCTTCCCCTAGTCAAGGAGCTTCTCAGGCGCAGGGACCCCAGGTCCAAAGGATGGGCTCTGCTCTTGGTGCTGCTTTCTTGGTGGTATGAGGTCCCCAACTCTCTGCTTGCTTACCTTTCCATTTATCTCTTGAGAGATAAAAGGTGGTGCAGGCCCCACCCCAGGGAAACTCCCTTTACACTGGATCAGGGAGGTGACCTGAGTAAGAGTGGTGTTAAAATCCCACCCTAATCCTCTGAACATAGAAGTACAACCACAAAATGGAGGACAACCACACAATACTGGGAATCATGGCCTAACCTAGTTGATACACACATTTGGGGGGGGACATAATTCAGTCCATGATAATTAGCAATTATTATTATTATGGTTCCTTTGTGTTAAAAAGCTAAAAGAATTCACTAGCCCCTGATATCATATTTATTCATAAAAATCTATCTGTACTTCACATACTAAAGGGCAGTTGTCCTTGTGATTGCTGTCCCTGATTTTGATCCAATGTAAGTATTTTCTTTTCTGTCACATGAACACTTTCTACTTAGGTAATTTTCCCCGGTTATTTTAAACATATTTCATCCCACTTCTTAGAAAAACACGTGGTAGAAGCCAAACTATAGGCACATTTGGTAGTGACTAAAGTCTTGTTAAGGAGCCCTGGTGGCACAGTGGTTAAGCCCTCAGCTACCAAGCAAAATGTCAGCGGTTTGAACCTACCAACCGCTCCACAGGAGAAAGACATGGCAGTCTGCTCCCATAAAAATTACAGTCTTGGGAACCCTGTGGGGCAGTTCCACTCTGTCCTATGTGAGAGCTGAGTCGGAATCATCTCAACAGCAGTGGGGTTTTTTGGTTTAGGATTTCTAAGATAAAACAAAACAAAAGACAGAAAATAACAAATGTTGGTGAAGATGGATGTGGGGAAATTGGAACCCTTATCTATTGCTGATCGGAATGCAGAATGGTACAGCCATTGTGGAAAACAGTAAGACCATTCCTCAAAAAATGAAAAATAGAACTACCACTCCTAGGTCTATATCCAAAAGGCTTCAAAGCAGAGACTCAGAGACTTGTATGCTAATGTTAATCACAGCACTGTTCACAATAGCTGAAAGGTAGAAACAACCTAAATGCCCATCAGCAAATGAATGGATAAACAGAATGGTACATACATGCAATGGACTTACTACTTAGTTGGTAGGAGAAGTGATGTCTTGATAAATGCTATAATATGGATGGAGCTTGAAGACATTATGCTGAGTGAAATAAGTCAGTCACAAACGGATAAATATTGTATAGCCATACTTATATAAAAAGACAAGAGAAGGCAAAAGTAAAGACCAAAGTTTATTAATGGTTACCAGGGCCAGGGGAAGGGAAAGGGGGGACTATTGCCTATGTAGTACTGATTTTTGGTTTACAGTGATAGAAAAATTGCATTGATCAAAGGTGGGGTTACACAGCAATTATTGCAAGTGTTGTTAATACGTTGTACACCTGTAAAAAGTTGAATTGGTAAAAGTTGTGTGATACATATATTTACAATGACAAAAAAAAAAGAAAACAGTAGCTGCTGAGGCTGCTTATGTACAACCAAAAACCTCATGGGATTAATTCCTTGGTTTGGACGTTTAGGGTCATGGTTGCATGGGACATCCCAGTTAATTGGCTTAATAATGTGTTTAGTGCTTTTGTTCTACCTCCTAGTTAGGTGTGTAGTGCCTGGGGTCTTAAAAGCTTGTAAGCAGCCATCCGGGCACAATGATTGGTCTCTATTCTTCTGGAACAACAGAGGAGGGACTCAGGAATAGGAGGAGGAAATGGAATATTGGCTAATTGCCTCCATGAACAACTGCCTCCTTTGTCAAGAGACCAGAAGTGCTGGATGGTTCCTGGCTACCATTATTGAATGTTTTGATCAGAGAGTTTGTAGAAGGATCCTGATCAAAGGGGGTCGGGGGGGAGAGGGAATACAGAACAGAATTTCAAATTTTCACGGACTCTAGATTTTCTGGAGCCGTGGGGGCTGGATGAACCCCTGAAACTACTGCCCTGAGATAATCTTTAAACCTTAAATCAAAAATATCCCCTGAAATCTTCTTAGAGTCAAACAATAGTTTAACATAACTAGTAAAGAATATCTGCCTTGAGCGTTATGCTCTTTTAAGATCTATCTATGTGGGATGAAATAGATAACAACTCGGAAGATTAGATAGCGACTTCATGGAGTCGATGTGTTTATGTTAATTGGGGAGGAATGACTCAGAAAAGTAGGATGAGAATGGTTTCACAACTCGAAGAATGTAATCAAAGTTACTGAATTGTGCATGTAGAAACTATTAGTATATGTTTTGCTGTATATAGTCTCAACAATGACAACAGAATATAAAAAATAAAATAACAAAAGATAAGTAATAGGTAGTATATTCTTATTAGTATTAAGCTGTAAGGGGAAAAATAAAACAGGTGAGAGAATATGAAGCATCAGAGAAAAATGTTCAAATTTTAGATAGAGGAGCAAGGGGTTACCTCATTGAAATGGTGATTTTTTTGTAAGTACCTAAAGGAAATGAGGGATTGAACTGTCCTGCATATGATATCTGTCTGAAGGGAGAATGTATTTGGGAGCTTGAGGAATAGCAACAAAACCAGTTGGTAAACGAATTATTACAAGTGAAAAGATTACTCTGAAAGAAAAAAAATAAGATCCAATGGAAATGTGTAACACAGCTACATGTTCTGTTCTGTAGAATCAGGAAACGATCCCTGAGGAAGTGTCTAAGCTGAAACCTAAAGGAATTAGCCAGGCAAAGAGTGTTGGGAAGGTTGGAGATATCCAAATCTGAAGCATTCTGCTAATTCAGCACAGAGAGCTTCTTTTGGACTCTGTTTTTGTAACAGTGATAGACCATGGTAACAGAAAGAGGTGAATATCCTGGTTTTTAAATGGTTTAACATGGGAATCAACCTGACTCTCAACCTATATTAGTAATACTGCCAAATACTGGAGTAATACTTCATTGCTCTATGGGCACTTTCTGATAATTCTTGTTAACTGCATTTAACTATATGCTGAAAACAATGAGGCTCTGAAAGGTAAAGTGACTTGTCCAAAGTGAACAGCTAATAAACAGTTGAACTGGGAATCAAACACAGTCATTCTGACCCCAATCTAATGCTTCACTCACTGCCAGTTATATCAGAATTGCTTTTCTTTTAATTATGCTACAGATGGAATAAAATGACAGTGCATCATAACAGAATCAAATTATTTTTAGGTTAAATACTTACTATTTTTTAATATTTTGTTTACAAATACATGCCAGTTTTTCCTGAGCTTGCCTAAATATCGTGACAAAACTATAAAAAAGATATTTCAATTTTGCTTGGCATATGTTATTGGGGAATCTTGTGTTTGGCTTGTTTTTGGAATAAAAGTGCATTTAAAGTGTTTTCAAATGTTCCTGATTTAAAAAGGACTGTCTTATATTTTAGTTACCTAGTAAACAACTAAGTAAACAACCAGTTTTGGTAACTATCCTCCATAGTCTTCATTAGTATTCAAAGCTATATAATCATGTGTGTGTATAAGCTTTACATATATTTATATGGAAACCCTGGTGGCGTAGTGGTTAAGTGCTGTGGCTGCTAACCAAAAGGTCAGCAGTTTGAATCCACCAGACGCTCCTTCGAAACTCTATGGATCAGTTTTACTCTCTCCTGTAGGGTCACTGTGAGTCAGAATCGACTCAGTGGCAATGGGTATGGGTATTTTTTTCCTGGGCGGGGGGCAGGGGTTTATCTTGAGAGAATGTTTTAATTTGAGCTCACATACTGCTGATCAAATCTGTTTTAACCGAAGGATGTTTTCTGTTTGTCATAGGTATTTGAATGGTGGTACTTCCATAGGCATGGCACATCTTTTATTGAGCAAGTGTCTGTAAGCCATTTGCGACCACTGATGGGAGGAACAGAGAGCAGCATTTCAGAGCCAGGTTCTCCTTCCAGCAACAGAGAAAGTGAAACCAGCAGACAGAATTTGTCAGGTAACTACTTATCTAATACACTTTCAGAGCTGTGTAGTTAAGATTGAGTTTGGTTGTTGGAGATAGAAAACTCAAAATGACTGAGAGGATTATTTCTCTTTCATGTAAATGTAGGTAATCCATGGCTAGTATGGAATGCTCAATGATTGTCAGAGATGTAGACTCCTTCTGTTTTATTAACCTGCCTTCTTCAAATGAAGTTTCTACCTTGTGGTCTAAGATAGTTGCTTTGATTTCAGCCAGTCATATTCACATTCCAATCAGCCAGAAGAAGAGAAGGCCAGGAGGGTACTCCTTACCCCGTCTCCACCCCCACAGCAGCCAAGGACGCTTTCCGGAAGTTTTACATGATCTTTACACTTATTTTCTACTGGTTAGACTTTTTTGTTAAATGGCTACACCTAGCCATAAAGGCGGCTAGGAAATGTAATCATTTTCTCAGTAAAGATATGCCCAGCTGATAATCAGGGTACCTATTACTGACAAAGGAGAGAACAGAGACAATTAGCCATCTCTGCCAAAAAAGCAAAGTAGGAAAAATATTTTTTCCTCTCAGTATAATTACACAGGCATCAAAATCTCAGTTATTCATGTATGTGTATCCATTGTCTTACTTTAATTGTAGACTATTTCTCTATTTGTACCTAGAAATACAAAGTAAATTTAGTATTATTTAAAATGATACGTAATTAGAGAGGTAGAAATTTCAGAACCTAACAGAAACAACATTTTTGGATTATCATTACTTTCATTTGGTATAGGTAGTAATCAGCCATTAATAATATAAATGTGTTAATTCCATGAGATTGTCTTAATATCTCATTTGTTCAATAAACTGAACCACTAGGGTTATGTTAGTTTAGTGGAAAAATATTACCTGAGTGCAATTGTTGGCACTTTTCAGATGTGGTTAGGGAAAGTCCCTGAGGAAGTACCATTTTAAGCTGTGTCCTGAAGTATAAGTGAGTATTGACCAGGAGTAGTGGGAATACGGTTGGCAGCCATTTAAGAGTACAGAAAGGGATAATGGTAATTTTCTTTCCCCTTCTTTCTCCTTTTCCCTTTCATGAAATAATTATAGATCTCCTAAGAACAAAATATATAAAGATGAATATGACAGATTTGTCCTCAAGAAGCTAAGTGTTCAGGATATAAATAATTATAGCAGTAATGCATTATATAAATATTCCCTATTGAAAGACCATTGCATAATGAGAGCGTGAAGAGCACCTTAAGGACATTACAGTTTGGTAGATGATAACAGACATAGAAATAAATGATTGCAAAAGGGTATAGTTAGCTACTTTTATAGACAATGTAAGATACTATCATGATTCAGTAAGTCTAGTTTCCATGAGTTTGAAGTTTTGTTCCATGCTTTTCCTCCTTTTCATCAGGATCCATCTCTTGGGTCTTTGATCAAAACGTTCAGTAATGGTAGCTGGGCACCATCCATTTCGTCTGGTCTCGTGGTAATGGAGGTAGTAGTTTATGTTGTTATTGTTGTTAGGTGCTGTCGAGTCGGTTCCGACTCATAGTGACCCTGTGTAGCACAGAACGAAACACTGCCCGGTCCTGTGCCATCCTTACAGTCGTTGTTATGCTTGAGCCCATTGTTGCAGCCACTGTGCCAGTCCGTCTCACTGAGGGTCTTCCTCTTTTCCACTGACCCTGTACTTTACCAAGCATGATGTTCTTCTCCACAGACTGATCCCTCCTGACAACATGTCCAAAGTATGTAAGACACAGTCTCGCCATCCTTGCTTCTAAGGAGCATTCTGGTTGTACTTCTGCCAAGACAGATTTATTTGTTCTTTTTGCAGTCCATGGTATATTTAATATTCTTCCCCAACACCATAATTCAAAGGTGTCAATTCTTCTTCGATCTTCCTTTTTCATTGTCCAGCTTTCATATGCGTATGATGCCATTGGAAATACCATGGCTTGGGTCAGGCATACCTTAGTCTGTAAGGTGACATCTTTGCTTTTCAACACTTTAAAGAGGTCCTTTGCAGCAGATTTGCCCAATGCAATGTGTCTTTTGATTTCTTGACTACTGCTTCCATGGGATCAAAGTAAAATGAAATCCTTGACAACTTCGGTCTTTCCTCTGTTTATCATGATGTGGCTTATTGGTCCAGTTTTGAGGATTTTTGTTTTCTTTATGTTGAGATGCGATCCATACTGAAGGCTGTGGTCTTTGATCTTCACCAGTAAGTGTTTCAAGTCCTCTTTACTTTCAGCAAGCAAGCTTGTGTCATCTATATAACACTGGTTATTAATGAGTCTTCCTCCAATCCTGCTGCCCTGTTCTTCATATACTCCAGCTTCTCGGATTACTTGATCAGCATATAGATTGAATAGGTACGGTGACAGGATAAAACCCTGACGCACACCTTTCCTGACTTTAAACCAGTCAGTATCCCCTTGTTCTGTCCAAACAAATGCCTCTTGATCTATGTACAGCTTCCTCATGAACACAATTAAGTGTTCTGGAATTCCCATTCTTTGCAGTGTTATCCATAATTTGTTATGATCCACACAGTCGAATGCATTTGCATAGTCAATAAAACACAGGTAAGCATCCTTCTGGTATTCTCTGCTTTCAGCCAGGATCCATCTGACATCAGCAATGATATTCCTGGGTCTAAGTCCTTTTCTGAAACCAGCCCGAAGTTCTGTGTTGATACACTGCTGCAGCCACTTTTGAATGATCTTCAGCAAAATTTTGCTTGCATGGGAAATTAATGATATTGTTCGATAATTTCCACATTCAGTTGGACCACTTTTCTTGGGAATAGGCGTAAATATGGATCTCTCCCAGTTGGTTGGCCAGGTGTCTGTCTTCCAATTTTTTTGACATAGATGAGTAAGCACTTTCAGCGCTGCATCCATTTGTTGAAACATCTCAGTTGATATTCCGTCAATTCCTGGAGGCCTGCTTTTCGTCAGTGCCTTCAGTGCAGCTTGGACATCTTCCTTCAGTACTGTTGGTTCCTGATCATATGCTACCTCTTGAAATGGTTTTAGTAGTTTATGGAGGTAATTAAACCTGTAGTCCATTTCCTTCTTTGATTTCTGGGTCTCTTTCTTCCTCTGTTGCTCCAGACAGAGCTTTGAATTGGTTCTAAATGGTTCAGTCATGGCCTACTGAAGCAGGGCTTTCAGCTGATTAGAAGTGGTTCAGTCATGGCCATGGGAAAAAAGGGCAGCATGCACGTTGCATAGCAACCAAATCTCTTGCTCTGGGCTTTGACTTGAGTACGAAATAGGCAGAGGTGCCCTACTCAGAAATGGCTGTTGGCTGCTCCACTTTGAATGTGTGTTGCTCTCCACAGTTCTGCCTATAATCCAGTCTCCCACATCAGGAAATTTTCAGGAGCCTGATGCGGGAGATTGGATTATTGGCAGGACTGTGGAGAGCAACACACGTTCAAAGCAGCTCAGTGGCTGCCATCTTTAAGCTACACCATGTTTGTGGGGTGATGGAGGGACACGACTGCCGGTTTCCTACTCAGGTCAAAAAGCCTGTGTGATAGATTTGGTTGCTGTGCAACACATATGCTGTCCTTGTTTCACTTGGCCATGACTGAACCAGTTACAACCAGTTCGAAGCACTAGCTCCAGGTGAATAAAGACTAATTGTTGCATCTTAGGTGGCTGCTTGCAAGCTTTTAAGATCTCAGCCACTGCTTACTGAATTAGGAGATAGAACAGAAACTCTAAAAACATTAGACTTTGACTAGATAGACCCACGAAGCTATGACCCTAAGCCTTCGAACCAAGAAAATAATCCCATGAAATGGTTAGTTATACATAAGTAGTATCAACAGGTATAGAGTTACACTTTTTTTGACTGCTGTTGTAAAATTATGTAAAACATGTTATTTGCCATTTTGCCTCCCCCCCTTTCTTTTTTCCTGGTATGCAGCTTAATGGTAACAGCTACATTTGTTTATATAACTGTTGCCCTTGTTGTTGTTAGGTGCCCTTAAATCAGTTCCTACTTGTAGCGACACTATGCACAACAAAAAGAAACACTGCCTACTCCTGCACCATCCTCACAATTGTTACTATGCTTGAGTCCATTGTTGCAGCCACTGTGTCAGTCCATCTTGCTGAGAGTCTTGCTCCTCTTTGCTGACCTTCTATTTTACCTCTCATGGTGTCCTTCTCCAGGGACTGATCCCTCCTGAAAACATGTACAAAGTATGTGAGCACATAGTCCGCCATCCTTGTTTCTAAGGAGCATTCTGGTTGTACTTCTTCCAAGACAGATTTGCTCGTTCTTTTGGCAGTCTGTGGTGTATTCAATATTTTTCACCAACACCACAATTCAAAGGCGCTTTCTTCGGACTTCCTTATTCATTGTCCAGCTTTCTCACGCATATGAGGCGGTTGAAAACACCATGGCTTGGGTCAGGTGCACCTTAGTCCTCATCTTTGCTTTTCAACACTTTAAAAAGGTGTTTTGCAGCGGATTTGCCTAATGCTATCTGTCGTTTGATTTCTTGACTACTGCGTCCATGGGTGTTGATTGTGGATCCAAGTAAAATGAAATCCTTGACACCTTCAGTTTTTTTTCCGTTTATCATGATGTGGCTTATTGGTCCAGTTGTGAGGATTTTTGTTCTCTTTATGTTGAGGTGTAGTCTATACTGAAGGCTGTGGTCTTTGATCTTCATCAGGACGTGCTTCAAGTCCTTTCCACTTTCAGCAAGCAAGGTTGTGTCATCTGCACAACACAGGTTGTTACTGAGTCTTTCTCCAATCCTGCTGCCCTGTTCTTCTTCACGTAGTCCAGCTTCTCGAATTATTTGCTTAGCTTACAGCTTGAATAGGTATGGTGAAACGATAAAACCCTGACACACACCTTTCCTGAGTTTAAATCATGCAGTATCCCCCTGTCTGTTTGAATGACTGCTTCTTGATCCGTGTACAGATTCCTCATGAGCACAATTAAGTATTCCTGAATTCCCATTCTCTGCAGTGTTATCCATAATTTGTTATGATCCGCACAGTCAAATGCATTAGCATAGTCAGTAAAACACAGGTAAACATCTTTCTGGTATTCTCTGCTTTCAGCCAGGATCCATCTGACGTCAGCTGTGATATCCCAGGTTCCACATCCTCTTCTACATTTGGCTTGAATTTCTGGCTGTTCCCTATTGATACACTGCTGCAGCCACTTTTGAATGATCTTCAGCAAAATTTTGCTTGTGTGTGATACTAATGATATTGTTCAATAATTTCTGCATTTAGTTCGATCTCCTTTCTTGAGAATAGGCATAAATATGGATCTCTTGAAGTCAGTTGGCCAGGTAGCTGTCTTCCAAATTTGTTGGCATAGATGAGTGAGCACCTCCAGTGCTACATTAATTTGTTGAAACATCTCAGTTGGTATTCTGTCAATTTCTGGAACCTTGTTTTTTGCCAATGCCTTCAGTCCATCTTGGATTTCTTCCTTCAGTACCATTGGTTTCTGATCATATGTTACCTCCTGAAATGGTTGAATGTTGACCAATTCTTTATGGTATAATGACTCTGTGTATTCTTTCCATCTTCTTTCGATGGTTCCCGCATTGTTTAATATTTTTCCGATAGAATCCTTCACTATTGCAACTCGAGGCTTGAATTGTTTCTTCAGTTCTTTCAGCTTGAGAAATGTCTGATGTGTTCTTCCTTTTTGATTTTCTATCTCCAGCTCTTAATACATGTCCTCATAATACTTTGTCTACTCGAGCCACCATTTGAAATCTTCCAGCTTTTTTACTTCATCATTTTTTCCTTTTGCTTTAGCTACTTGATGTTCAAGAGCAAGTTTCGGAGTCTCTTTTGACATCCACTTAGGTCTTTTTTTTCTCTCTTGTCTTCTTAGTGACCTCTTGCTTTCTTCATGTATGATGTCTTTCCACAACTCGTTTGGTCTTCACTTCATTAGTGTTCAGTGTGTCAAATCTATTCTTGGGATTGTCTCTGAATTCAGGTGGGATATACTCAAGGTTGTACTTTGGCTGTCATGGACTTGTTCTAATTTTCTTCAGTTTCAGCTTGAACTTGCCTATGAGTAATTGATGGTCTGATCCGCAGTCAGCCCCTGGCCTTGTTCTGACTGTTCTGAGCTTTTCCGTCTTCTCTTTCCGCAGATGTAGTCAATTTGATTCCTGTGTATTCCATCTGGTGCGGTCCGTGTGTATAGTCGCCGTTCACATTGTTGAGAAAAGGTATTTGCAATGAAGAAGTAGTTGGTCTTGCAAAATTCAGTCATGCAATCTGCAGCATCATTTCTGTCACCAAGGCTGTATTTTCCAACTACCAATCCTTCTTTGTTTCCAAGTTTCACATTCCAATCACCAGTAATTATCAGTGCATCCTGATTGCATGTTTGATCAATTGCAGACTGCAGAAAAAAAAAAAAAAAAAAAAGCTGATAAAAGTCTTCAATTTCTTCATCTTTGGCCTTGGTGGTTGGTATGTAAATTTGAATAATGGTCATTTTAACTGGTTATCTTTGTATGTGTATGGATATTATCCTATCACTGACCGTGTTGTACTTCAGGATAGATCTTGAAATGTTCTTTTTGATGGTGAATGCAACACTATTCCTCTTCAAGTTGTCATTCCTGGCATAGTAGACCATATGATTGTCCGTTTCAAAATGACCAATACCAGTCCATTTTAGCTCACCAATGGCTATGATGTTGATCTTTATGCATTCCATTTCATTTTTGACGATTTCCTATTTTCCTAGATTCATACTTCGTCATTCCACGTTCCAATTATTAATGGCTGTTTGCAGCTGTTTCTTCTTGAGTCATGCCACATCAGCAAATGAAGGTCATTAAGGTTGACTCTACTTTGAGCAGGCAGCCCTTCCCCAGCTGTATTTTGCCCTTAGCGGATGCCAGTTTTCCTGTCACCATAGACAAAAATTCGGTACTTCCCAGTGAGTGGTTTTCCGTTTCCCTACCCTCCCCACACCCCGTCCCTGGTAGCTACTAGATCCCTTAAGACTGAGGGAACCTCCAATCTAATGCCCAGAAATAACCTCTAAACCTCGAGCTTAAACTACCCCATGAAGCCATTGTTAAACTAAACAATAATTTAACCCAATTAATAAAGAACATTTGTCTCGAGCATAGTGCACATAAGAAGAATTGTCTATGAGTTTAAATGGACAACAGTTACTCTAAATTAATGGTGATGAACCAATATGAGTAGAGAAAGTGAGAATGGTGACAGAATGGGAGATGTAACGAGTTTTACTGAACCTTTTCATGTAGATATTGTGAATGGATGTGTGTTTGGTTGTTGTAAAATGGCATGGGAGTGGTGTCTGACATCCTCTAACTTCACAAGTGGGAAGGAGAATCAAGATCAACAGCCCAAGGCTGATTCCTATGGCACGGAAGTTAGACATGCCTCCTTTTGAAACCACCATCTTTACCAATTCTGGCACCAACTGTCCTTCCCATGGCACTCTCTACTTTACTGCTGGGTTCGACAATTCATTGCAATGGCCATATAGAACTCAGACAATAGTCACTATTATGGGGTTTGTTAGGGAAGTTACAGTTACAATTCAGGCTCAGGGACACTCAGGATACAGTTCTCCCATCAGGACAGCCTCTTCCCAGCCATGCTTGTAGGCACACCTCTCCCTGGCCCTAGGCCTCTGCCCAAAGGCAATCAGCTTTCTTTCTCTGTGGTCTGGGAAGGTCACTGCGCTGTCTCCTGCTGCCACGTCTCTGCTACTGGATCTCTTCTGCCACCGCTTCTCACTGTCTTCAGGGTTACAACTCTCTCTTTGTCTCTCTCCTCTCTCTCCTCTTTCTCGGTCTCCTGGTTCCAGGAGTTTCTCAGTGCAGGGATCCTGGGTGCAACGGATGTCCTGATTCCTGGCTGTTCTTCCTTGGTGGTGGTGGACTCTTCTCTTTTTACCACCTCTGGCAAAACTGACCAGCCCCCTTGGTGGGCTACAGTTACCATATCTGCACAGTGCTGCCCAATCACTTGGGTGGGGGTTACAAGACCATGGCTAGAAAGGCCACACAGAGTGATCTATGGCAGTGAAGTTGCAAATAAACAACAACAAAAAAAACCCCATTGCTATCAAGTCAATTCCAACTCATAGCGACCCTAAGGGACAAAATAGGACTGTGCCACAAAGTTGCATATATTGCCATCAAAAATAAATAATTTTTTCTTAAAGATACTATAGTGACAGATAAGGAGTAAATGGTCTATTATTCTTAGAAGGAGGGTCACAAAATGTTTCACAGAGGAGATGCTTGAATTGGTCCTCAAAACTGAGTCAAAGTTCTCTTTTTGTTCGACATTCTTTCCCTGGGTAAGTGCACCTCATTCTGTAATACTGCTTACCATGTGTATGCTGGGGGAACCCTACCCATAAGCTCTCTCTTAAATTTTAAACCCACGTTATGTTTTCTAGAAATCTCTGCCTTTGATGGCCGGCCCTAAGCACCTGAACTCACCCGGTCCAAAATGGAACTAATTATCTTCTTCTGATAGGCCTCCATCCACAGTCCTCCCATCTGTTAATGGTACCCAATTCCCATACCAGAAACCTTTACATTGTTTCAGATTATTTCTCTTATATTTATCCTTTCTTCCCTGTGATCCCCAGACAGTGGAACCCCAAATTTTATTGATTCCTCCTCAAAAATTATCGTGACACCATTCTACTTCTTGTGTTTTAACATTCATTGCCTTTTATCTAGGCCCTCTGCATGTCTTTCCGTAACTATTGCAATGGTGTCTTAACTGGTTTCCCTGCCTCTGCTACCACTCTTTCTAGTCCATTCTCTACCCTTACTGTGCAAAAAAAGTGGTTCTCTAACTTTTTCAATTCAGGATTCCTTTATACACTTAAAAATTAGTGAAGTCCTCAGAGAGCTTTTGTTTACATGATTGTATCCATCAGCATTTACTGTGATAGGAATTAAAGTAGAAATTAAAAAAATATTTATTAATTCTTTTAAAAACAATAATAAATCCGATGTATGTTAACATATTATATGAATAATTATATTTTCCAAAACAGAAAAAAGTTCAGTCAGAAGACTGGCGTTGTTTTATATTTGTTTAAATCTCTTAAATAGAAGACAGCTTATTCTCAGTCTACTTCCTGCGTTCAGTCTGTTTTAATGTGTTGTTTTGATTAAAATATATGAAGAAAATCTTGTCTCACAAAGTTGGAAAAGGGAGCAGTATTTTGATAGCCTTTTCAGAAAATTGTGAATATTCTTTTTTGATACTACATCAAAACTTGATAAAAGGTTAATTGCAATGTGGAATCTGAAGCCATATCAATGAGCTTTTCATTCTCCGTTACCTTAATATCCTTTGGTGTATCTTACAGTTTGCTTAAATCTTTTACTTATGCATAATTTTATGACACTATGTGTTAGTCATTTGGAAATTAGTTGTTTGCTGAATTATGTAGATCTTCCAAATGTGGGCATGTCTTATTATACAGTATTTTAAAAAATCACATTCATTAATATCACCTCTACTCCCACAGAAAAGCCTTTAAGTACTGGGAAGTTGCCAGGCTCATGGTAGCAGATACAGGTTTTCCAAAATTCTAATATTCACTTGAAAGCTCAAATTTTATTGCAGTAAGTACTGCTAGTTGTTTTCCTTGAAGCTAACTGACTCACTTTATTCATTTTTGAGAAAATGTCTGCTAACTACCTGTCTGAATAACCACAGGTTTTTCTCTCAGGGTCTTTCAAGTAAAAGTAGTGTTCCATGAAAAAAGTGGACAGTTCAGCTCATAAAACAATTGCTTTTACTAGAGACTACCATCATACTTAGGAGCCCCTGGTGATGAAGTGGTTAAGTGCTTGGCTGCTAACCGAAGGGTCAGTGGTTCAAATCCACTACTGGTGAAAGATGTGGTAGTCAGCTTCTGCAAGGATTTACAGCCTTAGAAACCCTGTAAGGCAGTTCTTCTCTTTCCTATAGGGTCACTATGAGTCGGAATCAACTCGTTGGCAGTGAATTTGGTTTTGGGTATCATTATACTTAGGAGTCCCTGGGTGGTACAAACAGTTAAGCGCTCAGCTTTGAATCAGTTTGAATCTACCCAGAGGCGTCTTGGAAGAAAGGCCTGGTGATCGACTTCCGACAGATCATAACCACTGAAAACCCTATGGAGCACACTTCTACCCTGAAACGCACGGGGTCACCATGAGTTAGAATCGACTCAATGGCAACTGGCTTGGTGTTTTGTTACCATCGTACTTGGTATGATGTTTAAGTGAACTTTGCTTTGGTTTTACTGCAAGGACGTGGTGGTGAATACAGTGACTACTAGTACAATGTGGTCACTGCTTGACTCATGTTAAAATACTAGCAGGTTTACTCACTTAATTTTATACCATCAGTTCAACTTTTCGGGGCTGGTACTAGGGTGACGCAAGTGGGATACCTAACACACAAAATTTAAGGAAGCTCTTATTCTCAGGGTCGTGCAACTGAGTTCAAGTCAACACAGTTAAAAAGGCAAATACGATTTTGGTATTTATTGCTAAAAGAGTTGTTACTTTGTGGTTCCATGAATCATACTCTGGTAGCTTCCGCTGTAAACAAAGATTTGGTGTTTGTTATTTTTTCTGCCTATAAGCCTTTGATGACTTCTGAAAGCTTTCAGACTAAAGCTTATTGACTAAGGAAAATATCTAAACTCCTTAATATGGTATATAAGCACCTTTGTAAATCTCCCCTGTTGTTTCTTCTAGCCTCATTTACAGCTCTTTCCCACCGCCTACCCTGTGTTGTATCTTAACCATGCTGTGTGGTGTTATGATACTTCCTTTGCTCGGAATGTTCTTCATCTGTAACCTTCTTCTCATCTTTTACAGTGCAGTTCAAGTGTCACCTCCTTTATAAAGCCTTCTGATTTCCCCCAGAGTAAAATTAATCACTTCCTTTTATTCTCTTCGAATAAAACATATCTCTACTGTAGCACTTATCGGACAGTTTAGGTTAGTTGTTTACAAGACTAACTCCCATGCTTCATTTAATTCAATTAAACATGTCAGTTCCAGATCCTGTGCTAACTCCAGGGGAAAAAAAAAAATGAACAAAGTTTTAAGAGATCACATCTTAAAGGGAGAAACTGAAAACCAACCAGATAATCACATTTTAATATGGTAAATGCTATAATTGAATTGTGAGCCTAATGCTATGGAGACAGATAAGAAATGTCTAGATTTAATTGTATGCTTCTTGAGAGGAGGCCCATCTCTGCCATATTCACCTTTGTACCGTCTGTGGCTACTGCTATGCTATACAATAAATGTTGGTTAAATGAAGATTTAACTGCATTTGATTAAACTGCCTCATTTTTTCATTTTTTCTCTCTTGTTTTTTAGAATGCAAGGTATGGAGAAACCCTCTAAACCTTTTCAGAGGAGCAGAATATAGGAGGTATTACATTTTCCTCTCAGTATAATTATGATACTGGTCTTAGAGTAAAATATAATGGAAGCATTTGTTTTTGTAAATATATCACAGCTCTTATGGTTGGAGATATTTATAAATAATAGGTAAAATGATTAGCCCAAGGTTTAGTTGGTAGTATCTTGACTGTATTTCCTTTTATAATCGTGAGAAGCATCACTTTAAACCATATGTTTGTAATATATAATACGTATATATTTGGCCTCTAGTTTATGCAGAAAGCCTTTTCAAAGAATTCATGAGGTTAAAAAAAATTATAAATGTCAGCATATTCCTATGCATGTGAACTCAGTTTCAAAGTTTGTTTGAGGATTCATTACAAAATATCACTCTGAATGTGAATATGAACTTCATTTATGCATCAGTACAGGGTACAGTATTTTTATATTACATTTTATGCTATATGATTTAAAATCAGGAAAGGTGTGTGTCAAGGTCGTATCCTTTCACCATATTTACTCAGTCTGTATGCTTAGCAAATAATTTGAGAAGCTGGACTACATGAAGAAGAATGGGGCAGCAGGATTGGAGGAAGACTCATTAACAACCTGCGTTATACAGATTACACAATTTTGCTTGATGAAAGTGAAGAGGGCTTGAAGCACTTACTGATGAAGATCAAAGACCACAGCCTTCAGTATGGATTACACCTCGACATAAAGAAAATCCTCATAATTGGACAAATAAGCAACATCATGATAAATGGAGAAAAGATTAAAGTTGTCAAGGATTTAATTTTACTTGGATCCACACTCAACACCTATGGAGGCAGCCATCAAAAAATCAAAAGACACGTTGCATTGGGCAAGTCTGCTGCAAAAGACTTCTTTCAAGTGTTAAAAAGCAAACACTGAGGACAAGCCATGGTATTTTCAGTTGCCTCATATGCATTTGAGAGCTGAACAATGAATAAGGAAAATCAAAGAAGAATTGATGTCTTTGAATTATGGGGTGATGAAGAATATTGAATATACTACGGACTGCCAGAAGAACAAACAAATCTGTCTTGGAAGAAATACAGTCAGAATGCTCCTTAGAAACGAGGTTGGCAGGACTTTATTTCACGTACTTTGGATATGTTACCAGGAGGGACCAGTCCCTGGAGAAGGATATCATGCTTGGTAAAGTAGAGGGTCAGCAAAAAAGTGGAAGACCCTCAATGAGATGGATTGACACAGTTACTTCAACAATGGGCTCAAACATAGCAACAGTTGTGTGAATGGCACAGGACAGGGCAGTGTTTCCTTTTGTTGTTTTGTTGTACATAGGATCACTATGAGTGGAAACTGACTCGATGGCACTTACAACAACAGGAACATATTTTATATTGCCATTTCCTATCAGTATTACTGTGTCCATTTCTCTTCCAGTTTTTACTCTAAATGAGAAAACTTAAAAAAAATTTTTTTTTATTGTGCATTAAGTGAAAGTTTACAAGCCAAGTCAGTCTCTCATACAAAAACTTATATAAACTTTGCTATATTTACTCCTAGTTGCTCTCCCCCAATGAGACAGCACAGTCCTTCCCTCCATTCTCTAATTTTGTTTCCATTCGGCCAGCTTCTAACCCCCTCTACCCTCTCATGTCTTCTCCAGACAGGAACTGCCCACGTAGTCTCATGTGTCTACTTGATCCAAGAAGCTCACTCTTCACCAGTATCATTTTCTATCACATAGTCCAGTCCAGTCCCTGTCTGAAGAGCTGGCCTTGGGAATGGTTCCTGACTTGGGCTACCAGAAGGTCTGGGGACCATGACCTCCACGGTCCTACTAGTCTCAGTCAGACCGTTAAGTCTGGTCTTCTTCCGAGAATCTGAGGTCTGCATCTCACTGCTCTCCTGCTCCCTCAGGGGTTCTCTGTTGTGTTCCCTGTCAGGGCAGTCATTGGTAACAGCTGGGCACCATGTAGTTCTTCTGGTCTCATGCTGATGTAGTCTCTGGTTTATGTGGCCCTTGTGCTCATAATTACCTTGTATCTTTGGTGTTCTTCATCCTTCTTTGCTCCAGGTGGGTTGAGACCAATTGTTGCATCTTAGATGGCCCCTTGCTAACTTTTAAGACCCCAGACACCACTCTCCAAAGTGAGATGCAGAATGTTTTCTTAATAGATTTTATTATGCCAGTTGACTTAGATGTCCCCTGAAACCATGGTTCCTAAACCCCTGCTCCTACTACACTGGCCTTCGAAGCATTCAGTTTATTTAGGAAACTTCTTTGCTTTTCGTTTAGTCCAGTTGTGCTGACCTCTCCTGTATTCTGTGTTATCTTTCCCTTCACCTAAAATAGTTCTTTTTCACTATCTCATTAGTGAAAACCCCTTTCCCTCCCTCTCTCCCTGCTCCGGTAACCATCAAAGGATATTTTCTTCTCTTTTTAAACTATTTTTTGAGTTCTTATAATAGTGGTCTTATAAAATATTTGCCCTCTTGCAACTGATTTCACTCAGCATAATGCCTTCCAGATTCCTCCATGTTACGAAATGTTTCACGGTTTCATCACTGTTCTTTATCTATGCGTAGTATCCCATTGTGTGAATATACCATAATTTATCCATTCACCCGTTGATGGGGACCTTGGTTGCTTCCATCTTTTTGCTGTTGTAAACAGTGCTGCAATAAACGTGGGTGTGCATGTATCTGTTCGTGTAAAGGCTCTTATTTCTCTAGGATGTTCCAAGGAGTGGGATTGGTGGATCATGTGGTAGTTCTATTTCTAGCTTTTTAAGGAAGCGCCAAATCGATTTCCAAAGTGTTTGTACCATTTTAAATTCCCATCAGAAGCGTACAAGTGTTCTGGTCTCTCCACAACCTTGCCAACATTTATTATTTTGTGTTTTTGGATTAATGCCAGCCTTGTTGGAGTGAGTTGGAATCTCACTGTAGTTTTGATTTGCATTATTCTAATGGCTAATAATCCTGAGTGTTTCCTCATGTAGCAGCAAAGTACCAGTTCAGATTCTTTTCCCATTTTTTAATAGGGTTATTTGTCTTTTTGTAGTTGAGTTTTTGCGGTATCATGTAGACTTTAGACATAAGACACTAATCAGAAATGTCATAGCTAAAAACTTTTTCCCAGTCTGTAGGTAATCTTTTTACTCTTTTGGTGAAGTCTTTGGATGAGCATACGTGTTTAATTTTTAGGAGCTCCCAGTTATCTAGTTTCTTTTCTGCATTGTTAATAATGTTTGCATGCTGTTGATGACATGTATTAGGGCTCCTAGCATTGTCCCTGTTTTTTCTTCCATGATCTTTATTGTTTTAGATTTTATATTCAGGTCTTTGATCCATTTTGAGTTCGTTTTTGTGCGCGGTGTGAAGTATGGGTCTTGTTTGATTTTTTTGCAGATGGATATCCAGTTATGCCAGCACCATTTGTTAAAGACACTGTCTTTTCCCCATTTAACTGACTTTGGGCCTTTGTCAAATATCAGCTGCTCATATGTGGATGGATTTATGTCTGGATTCTCAATTCTGTTCCATTGGTCTAAGTATCTGTTGTTATAACACTACCAGGCTGTTTTGACTACTGTGGCAGTGTAATAGATTGTAAAATCAAGTAGAGCGAGGCCTCCCACTTTGTTCTTCTTTTTCTGTAATGCTTTACTTATCTGGGGCCCCTTTCCCTTCCATATGAAATTGGTGATTTGTTTCTCCATCTCATTAAATTCGTTGGAATTTGGATCGGAATTACATTGTATCCATAGAGGCTTTTGGTAGAATAGACATTTTTACAATATTAGGTCTTTCTATCCATGAGCAAGATACGTTTTTCCACTTTTGTAGGTCTCTTTTGGTTTCTTGCGGTAGTGTCTTGTTGTTTTCTTTGTATGTCTTTTACTTTTCTGGAAAGATTTATTCCTAAGTGTTTTATCTTCTTGGGGGCTACTGTAAATGGTATTGATTTGGTGATTTCTTCTTCAATGTTCTTTTTGTTGGCATAGAGGAATCCAACTGATTTTTGGATGTTTGTCTTGTATCCCAATACTCTGCTGAGCTCTTCTGTTAGTTTCAGTAGTTTTCTTGAGGATTCTTTAGGGTTTTCTGTGTATAAGATCATGTCATCTGTAAACAGAGATACTTCTACTTCTTCCTTGCCAATCTGGATGCCTCTTCTTTCTTTATCTAGCCTAATTGCTCTGGCTAGGACCTCCAGCACAATGTTGCATAAGAGTGGTGATAAGGGGCATCCTTGTCTGATTCCTGATCTCAGGGGGAATGCTTTCAGACTCTCTCCATTTAGGATGAAGTTGGCTGTTGGCTTTGCATAACCCCAGAATGTTGAGGAATTTTCCATCTATTCCTATTCCACTGAGTTTTTATCATGAATGGGTGTTGAGCTCTGTCAAATTCCTTTTCTGTGTCAATTGATAAGATCATGTGGTTCTTGTCTTGTTTTATTTATATGATGGATTACATTAATTGCTTTTCTTACGTTGAACCATCTCTTCGTATCTGATATGAATCCCACTTGGTCATGGTGAATTATTTTTTTGACATGTTTTTGAATTCTCTTGGCTAGAATTTTGTTGAGGATCTTTGCATCTAAGTTCATAAGGGCTATAGGTCTGTAATTTTCTTTTTTTGTGGTGCCTTTACCTGATTTTGGTATCAGGGATATACTGGCTCCATAGAATGAGTTTGGGAGTATTCCATCCTTTTCTATGCTCTGAAATACCTTTAGTAGTCGTGGTGTTAACTCTTCTCTGAAAGTTTGGTAGAACTCTGCAGTGAAGCCGTCCGGACCAGGGCTTTTTTTTTGTTGGGAGTTTTTTGATTACCTTTTCAATCTCTTCTTTGTTACTGGTTTATTTAGTTGTTCTACCTCTGTTTGTGTTAGTTTAGGTAGGTAGTGTGTTTCTAGACATTCATCCACTTCTTCTGGGTTTTCAAATTTGTTAGAGTACAATTTTTTATAGTAATCTGATATGATTCTTTTAATTTCAGTTGGGTCTGTTGTAATATCAGCCATCTTATTTCTTATTTGGGTTATTTGCTTCCTCTCCTGTTTTTCTTTTGTCAGTTTGGCCAATGGTTTATCAATTTTGTTAATTTTTTCTGAGAACCAGCTTTTGGTTTTGTTAACTCTTTCAATTGTTTTTCTGTTTTCTATTTGATTTAATTTTGCTCTAATTTTTGTTATTTGCTTTCTTCTGGTGCTTGAAGATTTCTTTTGCTGCTCTCTTTCTATTTGTTCAAGTTGTAAGGATAATTCTTTGATTTTGGCCCTTTCTTCTTTTTGTATGTGTGCATTTATTGATTTAAATTGACCTCTGAGCACTGCTTTCACTGTGTCTCAAAGGTTCTGATAGGAATTGGTTTCATTCTCATTGAATTCTATGAATTTCTTTATTCCATCCTTGATGTATTCTATAACCCAGGGTATTGTTCAGTTTCCCAAGTGTTTGATTTCTTTTCCCCGCTTTTTCTGTTATTGATTTCTACTTTTATGGCTTTATGGTCCGAGAAGATGTTTTGTAATATTTCGATGTTTTGGATTCTGCTAAGTCTTGCTTTATGATGTGGTCTATTCTAGAGAATGTTCCATGTGCGTTGGAAAAGAAAGTATACTTGGCTGCTGTTGGGTGGCGTGTTCTGTATATGTCTATGAGGTCAAGTTGGTTGATTGTGGCATTTAGATCTTCCGTGTTTTTATTCAGCTTCTTTCTGGATGTTTTGTCCTACACTGAAAGTGATGCGTACAAGTCTCTTACTATAATTGTGGCGCTGTCTATCTCAGTTTTCAATGCTGTTAGAATTTGTCTTATGTATCTTGCAGCCCTGTCATTGGGTGCATAAATATTTGATATGGTTATATCCTCCTGGTGTATTGTCCCTTCAGTCATTATATACTGTCTTTCCTTATCCTTAGTTGTGGATTTAACTTTAAATTCTATTTTGTCAGAAATTAATATTGCCGCTCCTGCTCTTTTTTGGTTGTTGTTTGCTTGATAGATTTTTTTCCATCCTTTGAGTTTTAGTTTGTTTGTGTCTCTTAAGTCTAAGGTGTGTCTCTGGTAGGCAGAATATAGACAGATCGTGTTTTTTTATCCATTCTGCCATTCCGTGTCTTTATTGGTGCATTTAGTCCGTTTACATTCAGCATAATTAGGGGTAGGTATGAATTTAGTGCTGTAATTCTGATGTCTTTTTCTGTGTGTTTTTGACAGTTTCTTTTTCCCACTGAATTTTTGTGTTAAGTAGTTTATCTTTATATATTGTCTTTTCCTCTTACTCGTTGTTGTTGATTTTGTTTCTGCTGAGTCTATATTTTTTTCTTGTATCTTATTTTGATGAGTAGGATTATTAGCCTCCTTTGAAGTTACTTTAACATTTACGCCTATTTTTCTAGGTTTAAGCCTAAATTTTATTTCTTTATATCGCCTTGTCTTCCTGTCCATATGAAAGATCTATGACTACATTTCTTAGTCCCTCTTTTTTCTTTTGATGTTGTCTTCTTTTACATAATGACATCGCTCTTTCCCTGTTTTGAGCATTTTTTCATCTTGATTTATTTTTGTAATTTCCCTATCTGGGTTGACATCAGATTGTTCTGTCCAGTGTTCTAGTCTTGGGTTGATATCTGATATTACTGATTTTCTAACCAGTGCTCCTTTTAGTATTTCTTGTAGTTTTGTTTTTTTTTTTAATGAATTGCCTAAACTTCTCTTTATCTAGAAATGTCCTAATTTCGCCTTCATATTTGAGAGACAGTTTTGCCAGATATATGATTCTTGTCTGGCAATTTTTTTCCTTCAGTGCCTTGTATAAGTCATCCCACTACCTTCTGGCCTGCATGGTTTGTGCTGAGTAGTCCAAGCTTATTCTTATTGACTCCTCTTTGTAGGTGACTTTTCGCTTATCTGTAGCTGCTCTTAAAATTCTGTCTTTATCTTTGGTTTTGGCAAATTTGATTATAATATGTCTTGGTGACTTTCTTTTAAAATCTACCTTATGTGGAGTTCGATGAGCATCTTGGATAGATATCTTCTCATCCCTCACAATATCAGGGACTTTTTCTGCCAACAAATCTTCAACAATTCTCTCTGTATTTTCTGTTATCCCTCCCTGTTGTGGCACTCCAATTACTCATAGGTTATTTCTCTTGATAGAGTCTCACATGATTCTTAGGGTTTCTTCATTTTTTTAAATTCTTTTATCTGATTTTTCTTCGGATATATTGCTGCCAAGTGCCTTACCTTCAGTCTCATGAATCCTGCCTTCCACTTGCTCAGTTCTGCTCCTCTGACTTTCAATTGAGTTGTCTAACTCTGTAATTTTACTGTGAATCTTCTGAATTTCAGATTGCTGTCTCTCTATGGATCCTTGCAGCTTATTAAATTTTTCATTATGTTCTTGAATAACCTTTTTAATTTCTTCGACTGCTTTGTCTGTGTGTTCCTTGGCTTGTCCTGCATATTGCCTGATCTCCTTCCTGATGTCTTGAAGAGTTTTGTATATTAATCTTTTGTATTCTGCATCCGGTAGTTCCAGGAAGGCACCTTCATCCAGAAGATCTCTTGATTTTTTTGTTTTGAGAGCTTGTTGAAGCAATCATGATCTGCTTCTTTATGTGATTTGATATTGACTGTTGTCTCCTAGCCATCTATAAGTTATTGTATTAATTTATTTTATGTTTGCTTACTATATCCTAGCTTCTTGCTTTGTTTTGTTTTGATATGTCCAGATAGGCTGCTTGAGTGAGCTAGCTTGATTATTTTTGCCTTTGAAGCTCTAACGTCTTGTCACTAGATGGCTAGAACTGTTACCAGGTATATGAGCCTAGCAGTCCATTCACTTTTCATGTATGGATTCAGCTCAGATGTCCAGGTAGTTGGTCATCAAGTGCGTGGTACAGGCTCTATCCTACAGTCATGGAGGGGCAGGGGTGATCAGTGTAGGTACAGGTATCTGGTTGCAGTAAGGGGCCATGCTCTGAACAAGGCAGGGAGGTGACAACTGTCCCCCCAAGTGTCTGTGAGGAAAGAGTGTCCCTGTTCCCTAGAGTGCACAGGTGAGTGGGTTCTGTAGACAGACCATGGGCACCCAGTGCTTTGGTTGTAACACCTGGGATGTACTGGTTATCCTTGGACCCCTGTTGTGGGTGGCTAGGTGACCTGAGTGGACCCACCAGTCCCTAGGCCCCAGATGTGGGTAGTTGAGGGCCCTGTTTAATAGGCAAAGTGGTGTCAAACATCAAACACCCACCTCTCCACTGCACAGCTAAAATAGTTGCAGTCTGCCAATAAGGGCCTATTCTCCTGAAATAGGCCCACACAGGTTCGTGCAGGGGAAAAGGTATTTAAAGTCCATGGACTGTTTATGCCTGGACAGGAGCTACTTCTCTCCTGAGGTTCCTAGGTTAGTGGAGCTGGCAGATTATCTTTTCCCCAGTTGTGAATTTATTCCCTCTCCACGGCTGGCAGAATGACTCAGGGTGTCCAGCAGGACCTATCTTAGGCCCAGGGAAATCGACAGCCATTGATGCCGGCTTCGGGGTTGGGGACATGGTAAAATATATGCAGATACTTAGCTTTTGCTGATAGTGCTCTTCTTCTCTGGTTCTGGAGGTGTGAGTAGGCTGTGTGGCTGGCTGTTTCTCTGTGAGGAAACAGCGGCTGAACGCTACCACTAGCTCATTGCCAGTCTGAGGGTTCCTGGCGATTTAGGTCCGATAACTCCTCTCTGTTTCTCCTCTACCGTCTCTCTCTTCCCTTGCTGCTCAGTCCATTTTCTAACTTTGCCTTTGATATTCAGGGCTTCTAGCTTGTTATAAGTGTAATCGTTTCACTTGTTTTTTTGGGCGTTTGTTGTAAGACGGTTCACTGGAAGTGTCTGATTACCCCACCATCTTGTCGCTGCCTCCTCTCAGAAAACATTTTTTGAAGCTTGTAACCTAAAATACTTCACTTTTATCTAGAGAACAATTTTTTTTGAACAATTAGTTTGTCTTAATATAAAAGTCTCTAAGTCACATTGGTAATCATTGAGTGGTTGCTAGAAAGCTTAAAACCTTAGCAAGTATATGGAACTCTTTGGTATGCATTTCATATGTAAGCTTCATTACAGGCTCCATTTTATGTCCCTATCTTTGTTTTTCTATTCTGAATCTTTTTTATTTACTTCTAATTTAAATTGTTGATACTGTACACTATAGTTTTCACTGCTTTAAATTATTTTGGGGAAAAATGTGGATGGTTTATAAATAACATTTTTCATGATTTTAGAATGCATAGAAAAACTTTGCTAAGTGAGCAAGGTTTTGTGTTTTCTTTTTTCTGGATAATTTCTCACAAAATACACCTCCTCCTCAGTTATGAACTCTCATTATACAACATTTCCCGTTTACGACAATAGTAAGAAATCTGCTATCTGACTGTTTTGCACACATATGACATACATCTGGTACTAACCAATGCCAAGGTGCGAGTCAAGGGTAATAATGCTAGCTGTGATGATTAAGGTTATGTGTAAACTTGGCTGGGCCTTGATTTTCAGTGGTGTGGCAGTTATATAATGATGTTACTTGGAAGTTATGTAATGATGTAAATTAGCAGTTATGTAATGATGTAAATTGGCTGTTATGTACTGATGTAGTCATCCTCCATTTTGTGATCTGATGTGGCCATCGTCCATTTTTGCATAATGCTGATTTTCGCATAACCACCTGGTCTTTGGAACCTGACCATGCTGATAAGTGAGGAGTGGGTGTAGGTCAAAACTTTAAATAGCAAGGCACTTTTTACTAACAAAAAACTTGAACTTTGACCATTTAAATAAATAACAGTTACAATGTACTTTAGAAATGCTTTTTAATTATAAAATATATGCATATACATTGTGAAAAAATTGGAAAATACAAAAATGAATAAAGAAGAAAGTAAAAATCACCGTTTCCACCACTATGTGATAATTGCTGTTAACATTTCACAGCAGTAATATTAATATTTTGTTAGTATTTTTGTCCAGTCTCTTTTCTGTATACATACATAGAAACAAAACTCAAAGATCATAAAGTATATAGAGTTTTACATCCTACTTTTTTCTCTTAATATAATATTGTGTGAATTTACCCATGGTTTTAAGTATTTTTCAAAAACATGATTTTTCATTGTTGTAATATATTTTATTATCTAGAAGTACCATACTTTACCTACAGCATTCCTATTTGAGTCAATAAGATTATTATTTCACTGTTAACATTTAGAGTAGAGGGGTATTTTGTATGTAAATAATTAGCCACATTGTTTCCTTAGGGTCAGTTTGTAGCACTGGGATTACTGAGTCAAAGAATATTAACAGATTATTTTTTTTCTTCCCTTTAATCTGTCCTTTTTTAATTGCCGAGTTTTTCAAAAATAAACAAAAGTAGAGAAAATTGAATAATGAAGTCTCATGTTCCCATTCTCCAGCTAGGTGTGAATATTTTTAAGACCCTTGGGAGTTGTTACCTAATTGATTTCTGGACAGAATTCAGCAATTTATATTTATGCTAGCAGTATATGTGAGTCCATATTCCATCTCACCCTTGATAATACGTCTTCACCAATTTGATAGGATAAGCAGCATTATGACAAGTAGAGAAAAGGTTGAAGTTGTCAAGGATTTCATTTTGCTGGGATCCACAATCAACACCCATGGAAGCAGCAGTCAAGAAATCAAAAGACGCATTGCACTGGCCAAATCTGCTTCAAAAGACCTCTTTAAAGTGTTAAAAAGCAAAGATGCAACCTTCAGGACAAGTCGTGGTATTTTTCAATTGCCTCATATGCATGTGAAAGCTGGACAATGAATAAGGAAGAAGAATTGATGCCTTTGGATTATGGTCTTGGTGAAGAATATTGAATGTACCATGGACTACCAGAAGAATGAAGAAATCTATCTTGGAAAAAGTACAGCCAGAATGCCCCTTAGAAGCTAGGATGGTGAGTCTTCATCTCACATACTTTGGACTTACTATCAGAAGAGACCAGTCCCAGAAGAAGGACATCATGCTTGGTAAAGTGGAGGGTGAACGAAAGAGAGGAAGACCCTCAGCAAGATGGATTGACACAGTTGGTGCAATGATGGGCTCAAGCATGACGATGATTGTGAGGATGGCGCAGGACCAGGCAGCATTTTGTTTTATTGTACGTAAGGTCACTGTGAGTCGAAACTGACTCAACAGCACCTAACAACAACAACAACTTGAGAGGTGAAAAGTAAAATTTAGTTGTTTTAATTTGCTGTTTTTAATTACTAACGAAATTGGACATTAAAAAATGTGTCTAATACCCAGTTTGTTAACCTGCTATTGATTTATTGTGGGTTTGGGGGAAACAAAAATATAAAATTTTAATTTAGTAAAATGTGGAAATAATCTGTCTTCACTTTTATGTTTTGAAAGGCCACCTGTGTTTTCTTTCTTTTTTTTAATGACTTATTCCCTCAATTTTAAAAGTGATAATTATCCAATGTGAAAAATAAGAAAAAGAGAAAACAGCCATAATCCTATCCTCTAGTGATAAGGACTACTAACGTGTGAGTGTATTTCCTTCTGGCCTTTCATTTTATGCATATATACACAATAAAATCATTTAAGGGATTAGTACTCTATATGTTTTTTACACCAGGCACTATTTCATGCATATTTTTTCTTCTCAATCAATATTGATCCTCCTCATTTTTTTTACTATTGAAATATTGTATTGCGTTTTCAGTGAAAGTTTGCACATAGATTAGTTTCCTGCTTAACAATTAATGCACAGTTTGTTCAGTGACATTGGTTAGGTTTTCCACAGTGTCAGCTTTCTCATTATTTCCATTCTGGTTGTTTCATTTCCAGTAATCTAGTTTCCCTGTCCCCTTGCCTTCTCATCTTTTCTTTTGAGTAAATGTTGACCTCACATAGATGATTTTTCAAGGAGCACAGTACTCACGGATGATTCAGATGCATTCTTTAAGCTAGGTTATTCCTTTCCATCTGTGGAAAAATGGCTTCTGAAAACCTATCAGAGAGTGTCCTTTATAAACTGTTCACACACACAATGTCAGAAAAAAAAAAATGGAACGCCTCACGTATTTACATGTCATCTTTGGGCAGGGGCCATGCTAATCTTCTCTAGTATCGTTCCAATTTTAGTATATGTGCTGCCGAAGCGAGCACCCTCCTCATCGTTTTTAATGACTGTGTGTTATTTGACCATGTGGTTGTATTACTTTTTACTTAACAATCCCTTATCGCTAGATATTTAAATTATGTCTATTTCCAACTATATAAACATGCTTCTTTGAACCTCTCAGCACATACATCCTTGTGTATCTGTCCAATTACTTCCTTCAGATTAATTCCCAAAAGTGGAATTGCTAGATCAAAGATTTTTAGTACGTATTAACAAATTTCCCTGGAGAAAGATGGTACCAATTTATTCTCTCACACCAGTGTGTGAGGCCTGAGTACCTTGAATCAACAGCTTTGGCACTTTTTTGTATTGTGGCTGTACATGTCTTCATTATCATCAAAACTGTGTAAATTTTATCCTTTAACTCAGTAATTCCACTTCTGGAATTTTTTTTTTTTAATTGTGCTTTAGATGAGGATTTACAGAGCAAATTAGTGCTCATTAAACAATGCACATACCGTTTTGTGACATTGGTTGCCAACCCCATGACGTGTCAACACTCTCCTCTCTTTGACCATGAGTTCCCCATTACTAGCTTCCCTGTCCCTTTCTGCCTTCTTGTCTGTGCCTGTAGGTTGGTGTGTCTGTTTAGTTCTTGTTTTGTTTTATGGGCCTGTCTAATCTTGGGCTGAAGGGTGAACCTCAGGAGTGGCTTCAGTACGGAGTTAAAAGGATATCTGGGGACCATACTCTTGGGGTTTCTCCAGTCTCTGTCAGACCATTAAATCTGGTCTTTTTCTTTGAGTTAGAATTTTGTTCTACATTTATCTCCAGCTCTGTCCAGGGCCCAGTATTACGATTCATGTCTGAGCAGTTGATGGTGGTAGCCAGGCACCATCTAGTTGTGCTGGACTCAATCTGGTGGAGTCTGTGGCCGTCGTGATCCATCAGTCCTTAGGACTAATCTTTCCCTTGTGTCTTCGGTTTTCTTCTTTCTCCCTTGTTCCAGGTGGGGTGGGACCAGTGGAGTATCTTATATGGACGCTCACAAGCTTTTAAGACCCCAGACGCTACTCACCAAAGTAGGATGTAGAACACTTTATCAACTATGTTATGCCAGTTGAGCTAGATGTCCCCTGTCTTGTAGTTTCTTTATAATTTTAACACTTGATTCTAATTCATTGAGAATTTAAATATATTTAAGTATATTTAATAAGAATTTATTTAAGTATATTCAATAAGAATTCATTTAAGAATGTTTAATAAGAATATATGTAATATATCTAACTCAAATTGTTTTTTTCCCTTCAAACCAATATTTGCACCACCGTTTATTGAATATTCTTCACTGGTTTTTGATGCTTCATTATCATACTCTGAACAATTTGTGTAGATCATCTCTTCTGTTTTATTATTGATTATAATAAGCTTTCAAAATATGCTCAAATGGAATATGTAGTAGTATATTCTTTTATTTTAAATAGCATCTGTTGTAGCTTTCATGTTCAATTTAAATATTTTCTTTCTTTTTTTTTAAAATAAAGATACACTTGGGTGACTGGTAAAGAGCCACTTACATACTATGACATGAATTTGTCAGCTCAGGACCATCAGACCTTTTTCACCTGTGACACTGACTTCTTACGCCCTTCAGACACAGGTGTGTATAATATCTGTTCATGTGGTAGACAATTATCATGACAATTATTTTAAAGATTCTTTAGAGTTATTTTGTAATATCTAGATTATTTGGCTTGGGGTTGTTTTCATCATTGATAAGAAACACAGGTTAAATTGAAACTAATTGTGGTTGGAAAATAGGTTGACAAACTACTTTTCTATGTTATAAAGAATTTAAAAGTATTTTATAAAAAAATATTAAATTGCTTCTTTTACTTAAAAAAATCTTTCAGATCAAATACAGCAGCTGCTTATTAGAGTAATAACGTACCCTGTTTTGGTTTGGGAAGTTAACACTTGCAATTATACATAACAGAAAAGAGTAGGAAAATATGTAAAGATTGGAGAATGAAGAGAAAAATGGGTTATATTTTTACTTTAGTCATAAATTAGAGATACATGTAAAGTGGTAGAAGATCATAGACGGTACCTATATTTAGTCCTCTCTGAAGCTGTACTCTATAGAAGAAAGTATTGAGACTCATTAATGTATGGCTTAGAGACAGAGACTTTTATCACAACTTTTCTTTACATTGCTTCCCAGTCCTTATATATCTTGTGAGCTACATTTTAATCCTTCAAGATCCAAATTAAAAGTCATATTCTGTAGACTCTTGACACAGAGTTAACTATTTTCTCCTCTGCATTTGTACACGACTTAGTTGAAACCTCAATGAAATAATTTTAATTTATTCAACCACAAACATTTATTTGTTAATGTTATCACATTGCTTTCATGTTTGTCCTGCCTAGCAGAATGTGAAACTTTGCAGGGCAAGGGCTATATTCTCCTTGTCTTTGTATGCCTATCATCTAGCACATTGTCTGGCATATTGTAAATAATAGTTATTCTTTGATGGAAGTATGAACAAATGAGGTATGAAACATATCTTAAGCAATTTCACTAATTTGTAACACTTGTATAGCACTTATTATGCTCCAGGCACTGTTCTAAACAATATATATAAATGTACTCATTTAACCTTCCCAATCACTTTACGACATAGGTACTATTATCAGTGCCATTTTACAGATAAGGGAACTGAGGCACAGAGGGATCAAGTGCCCTAAGTCATACAGCCAATAAGTGATAAAGCTAGGTTTCAAATTCAAATCTGGCTCCTTCCCACTACACTATTGCAGCTTCTACCCACCACATACAAGCTCCGTAGATCATTGATAAAAAAAAAAACCAAACCAAACCCAGTGCCGTCAAGTCGATTCCGACTCATAGCGACCCTATAGGACAGGGTAGAACTGCCCCACAGAGTTTCCAAGGAGCGCCTGGTGGATTCGAACTGCTGATCCTTTAGTTAGCAGCCGTAGCACTTAACCACTACGCCACCAGGGTTTCCAGACCATTGATAGGCAGAAGAAAATCACCAACAGTAATGGTCTGAAAAATAGCCAGTTTCTCAGCATTGAAGTGAGTTCATTGTGGTATATTTTTCTTGATTAAGTATGTTAAGGGTGGATGGTACCAGGAAACCCAAGGATCTTTGGTATGGCCTCATAAAATGGTTTAATTGCAAATAGAGGAGAAAAAAGAATCGCTTTATGTTTGTATTTTTAATGTTTATACTAATGGTAAAAATTTAGATGTTTAACATCAGTGGAAAATCAGTACTATATGTTACTTTAAGGACTGAGGTAATTCTGAAATTAAGTCTTTACCTCTCACTAATAGGTAGAATTACAAATATTGGTAGGCTTTTCAAATAGCAACCATGGCTATCCACTAAAGCTGTGATCTTAAAATATTTTTGTTTGCATACTTCCTAAAAGAATTTTGAAAAACTGTGTATCCTGTTATTAGTCAGGGTTCTCCAGAAAAACAAAATCAATAGGAAATACGTATTATATATATGGTGAAACCTGTGAGAGCCAGAACCTGACGGGACTGTCTTGTTTTTCTGAGTTTTCCAAGTTTTCTGCCTTTGGCAGGGTGCAGTCTTACCATTTTTCTATTGCTCATTTTAGTGGAGATTACTTGAATTTTCCTTCTCTGACAGGTTTCTGCCTTACACAGGTTCTGGCTTTCACAGGTTTTACTGTATATGTTTGTTGTTGTTTGCCATTGAGTTGATTCCAACTCATAGCGACTCCATGTGTGCAGAGTAGAATTAATTGCTCCATAGGGTTTTTCAAGGCTGTCACCTTTTAGAAGCAGATCACCGGGACTGTCTTCTGAGGTGCTCCTGGGTGGGTTTGAACTGCCAGTCTTTCAGCAAGTAGTTGAGTGCTTAACCATTTCTGCCATCCAGGGACTCCTATATCTCCTATATGTTTTTACATGTATATACACATTTATATATGTTTTATGTATATATAATATGTATAACCTATATCTGTCTGTCTGTCTATCTATTTTTTGAGTAATTAGCTCACTCAGGTGTGGGGACTGTTAAGTCTGAAATTTGTAGGGCAGGCTGGCAGGCTAGAAATGCAGGCAAAAGTTGATGTTGCTGTCTTGAGTCTGAAATCTGTAGAGCAGGCTGGAAACGTTGGCTGGATTTCTGTGTTACAGACTTGCAGTAGAATTCCTTTTTCTCCAGGAAACCTGTTTTTGCTATTAAGGCCTTTTACTGATTGGTTGAAGCCCACCCACATTATTGAGGATAACCTTTACTTGAAGTTAATTGATTGTAAATGTTAATCACATCTACAAAATACTTTCACATCAACATCTAGACTAGTGTTTGACCAAGCAACTGGGCACCATAGCCTAGCCAAGTTGACACACAAAATTACCTATCACATACCCCTTGACACATTTTTAAGTTGACATCATAAGGTTAAATAATTGCAAAGAATATATTTTTTGACATACTATAAATATATACACTTAAAAACAAAACTAGTATACCCTGTGTTCAGATGTATTTGATGACATCTAATGATTTCATACCCAACTCTATCAATTGAAAAATACATGAACAAACGCTCTTCAACAGTAGTAAATTTTATGTAGGTCCTTTTTCTTCTCGAACTCATGTTTATTCCACACCTCTGTATAATTTTATTATAATATAATTATTTTTATCTTGAGAGTCTTTTGTTGATCACGCTTACATGGTTTTTCATAATAAAAAATATGTGTATACATTTTTTATAGTTTGAATTTCCTTTGACTATAAAACAGTGAATGTTATCGTGTTTTATTTACATTTTATCAAATCCTTGGGGCTACAAATTTAGGTTTTTCAGCTTTGGAAGTGTCCTCCATATAACCTAAGTGACTGGTGGGTCCTTACTGTCAATTAAATCAGACTTAATTTCTGACAGAGAAATCTGACTTTATTTTTCAATTCAGATAAACAGGTTAACATGCATTCCTGTGGCAACTCTCTCTCTTCTGAATTCTGATTTTAATATAGAAAGATAAATACATTTATGAGCTTTGCCCAGAGTTTATCACTTGGCCAAAATAATGCTCCGCTGCCTTTATTATGTCTTTTTTAAAATTTATATATTTTATTGTTTTTGTTAAGAATATACACAGCAAAATATACACCAATTCAACAGTTTCTACATGTACCATTTAGTGACATTGATTACGTTCTTCGAGTTATGCAACCATTCTCACCTTATTTTTCTAACTTGTTCCTCCCCCATTAACATACACTCATTGCCCCCTAGGGTTCCTGTCTAGTATTTCAAGTTGCTGTTGTCAGTTTGATCTGGTATGGATAGTTCTTAAATGAGCATAATGCTCAAGGCAGACATTTTTTACAAGTTAAGCTAAATTATTGTTCCGTTTTAAAAAGACTTAAGGGGATATTTTTGGTTTAAGGTTTAAAGATAATCTCAGGGGAATAGCTTCAGTGATTCATCCACCTTTATAGCTTCCAGAAGTCTGGAGTCCGTGAGAATTTGAAATTCTGTTCTTCATTTCCCCTCTTTTGATCAGGGCCTTCTATAGGATCTTTGATCAAAACGGTTAATAATGGTAACTGGGCACCAACCAGTTCTTCTGGTCTCATGGCAAAAGAGGCAGTTGTTCATGGAGGCAATTAGCCACACATTTCATATCCTCCTTCTAGCCTTGAATCCCCTTCTTCCTCTCTTGCTCCAGGCAAATAAAAAAAAAAAAAAATTTTTTTTTTTTTTTTTTGGCAAATAGAGACCAATTATTATGCCTTGGATGACCACTTGCAAGCTTTTAAAACTCCAGGCGCATTGTAATGAGCTAGGAGGTAGAACAGAAGCACTAAACAAACAGTTAAGTGGGATGTTCCCTGAAACCATGACCCTAAACGTCCAAACCAAGGAAACAAATCCCATGAGGTCTGTGTTGTATATAAGCAGCCTCAGCAGCTATCCTTTTTTTTTTTTTTTTATCATTGTTGTAAATATATCTGACACAACTTTGGCCAATTTAGCTTTTACAGGTATACAGCTTATTGACAGCAGTTACAATAATCAGCTGTACAACCTTATCTTTAATCAATATGATATTTCCATTACCATTAGCTCCCCCTTTCCCCCTCCTTCCCACCCATGGTAACTACTAATAAACTTTGTTCTCTATACTTTTGCCATTTCTTGTCTTTTTATATAAGTGAGGTTATACAATATTTGTCATTTTATGATTGACTTATTTCACTCAGCATAATATCTTCCAGCTACACCTACATCGTTGTATGTATTAAGACTTCATTTCTCCTACTGCCTGAGTAGTATTCCATTGTATGTATGTACCACATTTTGTTTATCCATTCATTTTTTAATGGGCATTTCAGTTATTTCCACTTTTTGGCTATTGTCAAAGTTTCTCTTGACTATTGTCATCAGTAATCACCAAATTATTAGATTTTATTCTCATCTTATTGATCTGTTTATCTAAATTACAGATCAAACATATCTTCAGGGCCAGCCTGCAGTGTTTGGGGATTATTTGTTTTCATGGTATTTTTATTTTTCAACATTTAAAAGTCAGATTTTACATAAAAATCCAGGTTTTATTGAACATTGGAAAATATGGCAGAACAGGATCTGCCTTCCCACTTGGCGGTAATCAGCTAGAGCTGATTGTGTCTCTCTTCTTTAGACAATGCATGTGGTTTAGTTCACTCATTTATGTTTCCTGCCTGGCTTTTGTAGGCATTTACGTTTGTGACTCCTGATCTTGGGATAGCTGCTGGTCTCTTTTCTATTTGTTACCATATTACAATATTATTTAACTTGAAAAATTGATAAATTTGAATCGATTGCTTGTGTTAATTATTTTTTGAGCGTACCAAGAGCTCTTGAAGAGCACAATTGCATCCTAAGTGAGCATTTTGTTTTAAATTAGTCCTAAGCCTTGTTTTAGGAAGATATGCACATTTTTTTCCCCTTACTTTATTTCTCCTTTTCTCTAAATTTAGGACTGGTTGCTCTAAGTCAGAATTGACTCGATGGTACCGGGTTTGGGTTGTGAGGAATAATTTTTTTTTATTGTACTTTAGGTGAAAGTTTACAGCTCAAGTTAATTTCTCATACAAAAATTTGCACATATATTGTTATGTGACACTAGTTGCAATCCCAATAATGTGACAGCACACTCCCCCTTTCCAACCCCGGGTTTCCTGCATCCATCTAACCAGCTCCTGTCCCTTCCTACCTTCTCATGTTGCCTCCAGACAGAAGCCACCCTTTTGGTCTCATGTATCTGCCTAAACGAAGAAGCACACTCTTCATGTGTATTATTTTCTGTCTTATAGTCCAGTCTAATCTTTGTCTGAAGTCTAATCTTTGGATTTGGGAATGGTTTTAGTTCTGGGTCTACAGAGCGTCCAGGGGCCATGGCTTTGGGGGCTCCTCCAGTCTCAGTCAGACCATTAAGTCTGGTCTTTTATGTGAATTTGAGTTCTGCTCCACACTCTTCTCCTGCTTTGTCAGGGACTGTCTGTTGTGTTCCCTGTCAAGGCGGTCATTGGTGGTAGCCAGGCGCCATCTAATTCTGGTCTTAGGCTGATGGAGTGTGAGGAGTAATCTTGAAAGGCTAGTTAGAGCAATTGAAAACATATGAATAAGAAAAAATGCTTAAAGGAGGATGCGATAACCTCAAAAGAAATTTTAAAAATGCAAATAAAATGAGATAGTTTTCATGTATAAAATTAGCAAAGGTTGATAATACTTAATAAGAAAGTAGGGAAACAGTTACTCTCCTATACTGCTTGGAAGAATATAAATTAATATTATCTTATTGAGAGCAGTTTGGAGTATGTATTCAAAGTCTTTTAAAGGATGCATATATTTAAACCAACAGTTCCACTTCTAGAAAGGAAATGCCTGTTCAGATATACAAAGAAAAATGTTGAAAGATAGTCATCACAGTGTTTTTATGTTAGCAAAAATGTGGGTTTAACTTAATTATCCATCAAAAGGGAATTGGTTAAATATAGTACATGGTATTCTTTATTTTAGTATACTAGAATACCAAATACCATTAAAAATGTTTGTAAAGATTCAGTATCAGAATTTGTTTGTAAATATCGTGTAAACTTTAGAAAAGAGCCCTGTCATCAAAAATGGAAAGTCTGATAAAATACTTTATTTTAATGTAAAATTTTAGTGTTTCAGCAGAATTCTGTACTTTACCTGGTCATTATCAGATGGGTACTGACTTGCATCAATTTGTCAAGTTCAGGAAGCATTAGCTGTCAGCTATCTGGTGACATGTTTGATATGAGAAATGTATTTTTGTTACACAAGTGGACTATATTGTCTCCTTTTCTAAGCCAAGACTAATATTTTGTTTCCAAAGGAAAACTGAAACATTTTCCACATCATTCTTTCTGGACAGTTATAGGTTTTGTTCCAAGAGCAACATTCATAGATTCTTATTTTTCTTATCAAACTTCAAATAGGCCAAATAACTTTATGAATTCACTTTGTTTGATTTTTAAGAAGCTTTACTTGGTGCAAAATCTTAATTTTGATAAAATAAATGGTAGCAAAACTAATATTGTTATTCCACAGAGATCCTAAGTCAAGCTTTTGTTGAACCTTGGTAGAGGCTGAGATTTTCCAGAGATGCACTATATTCTAAATTAATTCTTTCCTTTGCCCTTTTTATAGAAAATGCAAGTCCATACCTACATCCTTGATTGAATCACTGATTAGACAAAGACTTTGTTTCTAAGTGTTTTGTATATCTTTGGTAGTCTCATAGAACTTTCAGCATGATAAAAGTAGAACTGATATATTTTATGATTATAATCTGATATCACTCATACTCAATTTTAACGTGCATTTAGATGTTCATGTATAATAAAAAAAATCTTTTTTTTTTTTATTATACATGAACATCATGTGTAATAATAATGTGATAACTTGGTTTAGGGCCTATATGTGTGACAACACAATTAGAGATTATATTTTATTATATGTGAAACTTCCAAATTAAATGTAAATTTCTCTTTAGGTACATGTGAGATGGTCACCCAGTATCATGTTTTCTTCAGTTTAAGATTGTGTTGTTTAAAGCTCTGTTTATTCCCCTAGTTCATTCATCATACGTTTTGCGTAAGATTATTTACGTCTACCATCTCATCTACTTTTTGAAATATTTTTCCTACAGTTATGCAGAAGGCATGGAGGGAAAGAAATCCTCCAGCTCGAATCAAAGCAGCCTATCAAGCTTTAGAATTAAACAATGAGTAAGTTCGACATATATGGAAAATAAGTTGTTTTGAAGGACACCCAGGCAAATAATTTTGTTTCCTTTTGTCTATTCCTAAGATACTTGGAGTCATTAGCAGTCTCTTTTCCCTTTTTGCATACAAGAGATAAAATTTGTAGTATTCATTGACATCTGTGTTGTGCTTCTGAAATTGTAAAGTTATCTGTGCTTTTGAATAGAAATTATGCTAGAAATGCTTTTTAAAATGGAGAATGCCAATCTAATTGGCGATAATATTGATGAAGTTAAACCAGTACTAAAATACTTATGCCACTAGTTTTAATTTTTTCATTTAAAGCATTCATTCAATTTTGAGAATTTCAATTGCTGTTAGCCTTGGAGGCATGAGAAGGGGATTCAAAATAAGTAAAACACAGCTCTGTCAACATTATTTTTTTTTCTCACATCAATGACATTTTTTATAACTCTTTTGTACCTACTTTATATTTTGAGAAAATTAAATTTAAATCTTAATATTTAAATGGGCCAGAACAATAAGTATTAACCTATACAGATTAAGTAAACACCAAGAGTAAAAATATTCTCAATTGGGATTAATCAGTGAACGCTTCCTAAATAAAGTGAATTTAGAGTTGACCTTCTAACCCTTACACAGGTATATTATCTTTATTAAGAAGATATTCTCAAGAGGGAGTGAAAATGACAGAGTAGGAAACTCCAAAAGGCTATTCCTTCACAAAAACAGTGAATACACTGGCAAAAATCCCACAGAATCAACTTTATAAGAACTTTAGAAACTAAAGTTTGTTGCAACCTGACTGAATCTTGGTAAGAGAGCTTTATGGCATTTTAACTTACCCTGGCCCAGTCCCCTATTCCCCAACACAGCAGCAGCCTTGGAGACAGCAGCCCACATTCCTACCATAGGTTCCTAGTACCAGAGGGAGCAGAATAGACCTTATTCTCAAGGAGTTATAGTTGTTTGTTTTGATCTGTTTGATGGCTCCCTGAAATACTAGCTCAAAGGGCTTGCCCTTATGTCACTTAACTTTGAATTATTCGATGGCTGAGGCAGCTACCCTCAGGAGCATTTAAAGGCAAATGCATTAGACTCCTGCCACTTGGAGCAGAGATAACAGCTAGGGCAAATAATAGACAAACCAAAAAGCTTGGCAAAAAAAAAAAAAAAAAGCCTCGAAAATGAGACACTTTAGAGAATAAAAAGAGATTTGAAAAGTTTCCACATATTCCTGGAAATCTCTAAGGGAATGTAGTAAGCCAGGGCTGGGCACATGCTTAGAAAAGACCTGAGAAGGCCCCAGTTTCTTTCACCTGTGGCTAGCCTTCAGGCTGTGTATGTGTTAAGCAGAAAGTGAAGGCTAAGCGTTGTAAACTGCCTGTCTGAAGGTAAGCCCAATACACCAGAGCCCATCTGCAAAAACCGGGAATTTTTTGTTTTTGTTTTGGCCCCAGGCATTTAAGAAATCTCTGGCTAATCATTAAGCTAACAGAACAGAGACTTCAGTTGCAAAGAATACAGAACTAGCAAAATTAGTTCAGAAAAGTAACCAAACAATAGCTACATCAGGGGGCAACAACAAATCCTTGTGAAGGGAGAGAATTTGCTTTTTGGAGTTGCCACATTCTAATATTCAAAATGTCTAGTTTCTCACTGGTTTTTAAATAAAGAGGAAAAAAAAATCCAATTTTCAATAAAAATTTATAAGACATGCAAAGAAACAAGAAACTATGGCCCACAGACAGGAAAAAAAGAAAGAGATGTTATCTCTGAGGAAGCCTAGACATTGGACTTACTGGACAAAGACTTTAAATCAACTATTTTAAATATACTCAGAGTAAAAGAAATCATGTTAAAAAAAAAAAAAAAAACTAAAGGAATTTATAAGAATAATTTCTCACCAAATAGAGAATATCAATAAAAAGATAGAAATTGTTAAAAGGAACCCCATAGAAATTCTAGAGTTGAAGAGTACAATACTGAGGTGAAGAATTTATTGGAGAGGTTCCGCAGCAGCTTTGAACAGGCAGAAGAAAGTGTCAATGAACTTAAAGGTGTGCCAATTGAGATTACCCAGTCTGAGGCATAGAAAGAAAAAAGAACCTAAGAGACCTGTAAGGAGCCCTGGTGGTGCGGTGGTTAAAGTGCTTAGCTGTTAACTATAAGGAAAGGTCAGCAGTTTGAACCTACCAGCCACACTACGGGAGAAAGATGTGGCAATCTGCTTCCTTAAAGATTTACAGTCTTGGAAACCCTATGGGGCAGTTTTACTCTGTTCTGCAGGGTCACTATGAGTTAGAATCAACTCGACAGCAATGGGTTTGATTTGGTTTTTAAGATACCTGTACAACACCATCAAGCATACCAATATATGCATAATTGGAGTGCTGGAAGGGGTGAGTGGTGAGAAAGGGACAGAAAGAATATTTGAAGAAATCATGGCCACTTCCCAAATTTGATAAAGACATGAATCTACAGATCCAGGAAGCTCAAGAAACCCTAAGTAGGGTAACTTTAAAGAGATTTACACCAAGACATTATAATCAGACTGTCGAGAAAAGGAGAATCCTGAAAGCAGCAAGAGAGAAGTGACTCATCACACAGAATGGATCTTCAGTAAGATTAAAAGCTGATTTCTCATCAGAAACGATGGAAGCCAGAAGGGTGACATATTTACCCTTCTGGCGACATATTCAGAGTCAATTGGTTGACATATTCAGAGTGCTAAAAGGGGAGAAAAAAGTGTCAACCAAGATTTTTATATCCAGCAAAACTATTCTTCAGAAATGAAGGAGAAATTAAGACATTTCTAGAAAAGCAGTAACTGAGATTGTTCATCATTAGGAGACCTGTCCTACGAGAAATAGAAAAGGGAGTCCTTCAGGGTGAAATAAAAGGACACTAGATAGTAACTTGAGTCCATGCAAAAAAATAAAACTGGTAAAGGCAACTACATAGGTAAATATAAAAGTCACTGTTGAAGTACTTTTGGTTTGTAATTTTTCTTTTTTTCCTACATAATTTGAAAGATAACTGTATGAAACAATAATTATAAATTTATGCTGATATGCACACAATTATAAAAATGTAATTTGTGACAGTAACAACATAAGGTAGGCCAGAGCTATATAGGAGCAAAGATTTTCTATACTGTATTTTTATGCAAATAACACACGCCTTCTGCATTTGTTTTCCAGCCACCCCCTCCCCCTTGTGAAGGGAGAGAACTTGATTTTTGGAGCTGCCGCATTCTAATATTAAAAATGTCCAGTTTTCTGACAGGTTTTTAAATAAAGAGAAAGATATTTTCATAAGTGTGCTAGGCTAATTTTTTTTACAGCAACAAGTGAAAGAGGATTGACACGGCAGCACTTGTGATGGTGCCTTGTGGGAGGGCACGGCCAGCAAAAAAATGCAGAAGGCACACATTATTTGAGCAAAAGTACAGTACTTTTGAAATTAAATTGGCATTAATTCAAACTAGATTGCTATAAATTACGTTAACTGTAGTTCCTAGGGCAACTACTGAGAAAATAACTAAAATATATACAGTAAAAACGAAGGGAATCAAAGTAGTACATGAGAAAATATCTAACACAAAAGAAGGCAGTAATGAAGCAATTGATGAACAAAAAAGGTATAAGATATGTAGACAAAATAGTAAAATGGCAGAAGTAAGACCTTATCGTTAATTGCATTAAATGTAAATGGATTAAACGTTCCAATTAAAAGGCAGAAATTGGCAGAATGGATAAAAAAAGCATGATCCAACTATACAGTTGGCCCTCCATATCCATGGGTTCTGCCTGCGTCTCTGGATTCAACCAACCACAGATCAAAAATATTGGAAAAAAAAAAAGTGATGTGTAGGCATACCTGCTGTAGCCTCTCACCATTTCAGAGAACCTTAGTCTCTCTCCACCACTCATTGTTTAAAAATTGTTCACCTTGTGTCTGACGTGTACTATGTAGTTAGGCCTACAATGGTTGGGCCTGTACTGAAGATGTACAGACTTTTTTTTTTCTTGTCATTATTCCTTAAACAAGTATAGCAGTACAGCAACTGTTTACATGTATTTACATTGTATTAGAAATTATAAGCAATCTAGAATATATAAAGAACTTACAAGTCACCAACAAAAATACAAACACCCCAATCGAAAAATGGGCAAAGGCCTTGAATAGACATTTCTCCAAAGAAGATATATAAATGGCAAATAAGCACATTTAAAAATGTTCAACATCCTCAGTCATTTCCCAAACCAAACCCACTGCCATTGAGTTGATTCTGACTGATAGCAATCCTATAGAACAGAGTAGAACTGCCCCATAGGGTTCCCAAGGCTGTAAATCATTACAGAAGCAGACTGCCATATCTTTCTCTCTCAGAGAGGCTCATGAGTTTGAACCATAGACCTTTCAGTTGGCAGCCTAGCGCTTTAACCACTGAGCCACAAGGGCTCCTTCATTAGTCTTTGTTATTGTTAGGTGCCATCAAGTCAGTTCCGACTCATAGTGACCCTATAGGACAGAGTAGAACTGCTGCATAGGGTTTCTAAGGAGCAGCTGGTGGATTTGAACTGGCAACCTTTTGATTAGCAGCCGATAACCACTATGCTACCAGGGCTCCTCATTAGTCATTAGGGAAATGTAAATTACAACCAAACAATAGTTTAGCTGAACTGTAAAAAACTACTAAAAATGCCTGCCTTGAGCATTATGCTCTTTTAGGAACTATCTGTACGGGATCAAATTGACATCAGCAACTTTAAAGGTTAGATAGAAACCTTAGGAGGCAATGAATTTATGTTAATGGGGGGAGGAACAATTCGGCACTTGAGGGTGAGAATGGTTGTACTACTCAAAGAATAATCAATGTCACTGAATTGTACATGTAGAAACTGTTAAATTGGTGGGTGTTTTGCTGTGTGTATCCCCACAACAACAAAATAAGTAACTACAGTGAGATACCATATCACACTCATTAGGCTGACAGTAATAAAGATAAGTCAGAAAATAACAAATGTTGGTGAGGTGAAGATGTGGAGAAATTGAAGCCCTCATACATTGTGAGAATGTAGAATGGAGCAGCCTCTCTGGAAAACAATTTGGTGGTTCCTCAAAAAGACATAGAATTACATATGATCCAAGGATTCCACTCCTAGGTATATACTCAAGAGAATTGAAAACAGGTGTTCAAACAAAAATGTGTGCACAAATGTTCATAGCAGCATATTCATAATAGCCAAAAAGTAGAAACAACCCAAATGTCCATCAACTGATGGTTGATAAATAAAATGTGGTATAGTTATATAATAGTATTCAATCATAAACAAGAATAGTATTGATACATACTATAACATGGATGGATCTTGAAAACATATTAATTGAATGAAGCTAGTCATAAAAGGCCATATATTGTATGATTCCATTTATGTGAAAAGTGTGGGCTAGGCAAATTTATAGAGACAGAAAGCAGATTAGTGGTTGCCAGGGGTCGAGGAGTAAATGGCAAGTAGCTGCTTAACAGGGTATAGGTTTTCTCTTTGGGATGGAGAAAATGTTCTGAAATTAGATAGTGGTGATTACTGAACATTATAAGTCTACCAAAAGCCACTGAAGTACACTTTAGAATGGTTAAAGTGGTGAATTTTATGTTATGTGAATTTTGCTGCAGTTTTAACAACAACAAAAAAATCCCAATAGTAAGATTCATTAGTATTCATATATTTAAAGTCTTGTAACATCTCCATATGAAATACTTTTGAACAAAGCAACAAAAGTTTAAGGTTAAAAAAAAAACAAAAACCTTTTTATCTTACTGTAGGTTCTTAGCCACTGCACCAGTAGGGTCCCAATTTAAAATTATACTTTAAGCCTGCTATATAAATGCATATCCATCTAGAACTTTTCAAAAGTGTTATTGTGGTAATTTTAAAATACATGAATTGGGTTTTAGAGTCCAGTGTTTTAACACAGCAGTGTATCTACTGCTTCAGAGAAATCTAGTGTACTGCAACAGAGAAATCTCTGTTGATTAGTGAAATTATTAGATACTTCAATTTAGGGGTATTATTTGAAAGATGCTGAAGTGGTATGATTTGCATTTTCCACATGTGTAAGACCCTCTCCCCACCCCAAATTGTTTGGTAGCTATCTTGTTATAATTTTTTGTTTCATCCCTGGTCTTGTATTTTTACCAACAATCTCTCTCCTCTTGCTTAGATAAGTATTGTGTGATAGAAATATAATGTGAGCCATGTATGTAATTTAAAATTTTCTAGTAGCCACATTAATAAAGTAAAAAGAAATCAGTGAAATTAATTTTAATACCATATTTTATCTAACTATACTAAAAATACTATCATCTTAACGTATAATCAGTAATTTTAAAAAACTATTAATGAAGTGTTCTATATTCTTCTAAATCTTCCAAATCCAATGTGCATTTTAAACTTACATCACATCTTGATTCAGGCTAGCCACATGTACGTTCTCAATAACCACATACGGCTGATGATTACAAGGCAGACTTAGATAACCAGAACTAAGACATCCTCTCCAGAAGAGATGTACTTCTTGTTTCTGGAAATGGAATGGAAACCTCTTTGTTTCTCTTTTTTTGGACAAAGCAATTAGTTTATCCAATTAGCTACTTGTTGACTTAAAAGGTACAAAAAGAAACCTCTGTGTTTTAATGGGTGAAGAAAACTTGGAGTCAGCATAGGTGAAGATTGAAAGTAGGAATGGAGGAGAAAGAATTGGAATTCAGACCATGGGAAGCTTCGCTGTAGTATGATTTTGGATAAATCCAAGGGAGGGGTAGCTAGCATGGGGAGGGCATACTCAGGATTGGGGACATGCCTAGTCTGGGAATATGTTTGAGTCAAATGATAAAGGTACCCGGTTGACCAAGGGACTTTCTTCCCAGTTTTCACTCTCTCCTATCCCAACCCCTATTAGATGGATATTACAAAATATATAGTGACTAAGAGCAAACATGACCACTAGACTGTGTAGTCCTCTAAACTACTTTTCAGATAACACTTTATATAGCTCCTTTTCTCCTTCCCTCCACAAAAAGAAAATGCATGGCAGAGGGTCAGAGAAAGGACGTAGAAATAAAAAAAAGATAGAAAATGAAGAGAAAACTAGAAAAGGGGGGAAATGGTGGCAAAAGACATAAATGATATGCCAGTATGCCTCTAATAACTTAAAATACTGATTGAAATTTTGTTTTGTTTTGGAAGAGATGGAAAGAATAGGTAAAGCAGGTAGGGAAATGTGAGGTAAAGGGTAAAGGAATATACCCAAGAGAAACTTCTTGCTTTACCATTTTACTTAAAATCGCCTTGCTTGCTTTCTTCATAGCTGTGCCACTGCATACGTTCTACTGGCTGAAGAAGAAGCAACAACTATTGTAGATGCCGAGAGGTTATTTAAACAGGCACTCAAGGCAGGAGAAACAATTTATAGACGGTCACAGCAGTGCCAGCACCAGAGTCCTCAGCATGAAGCACAACTAAGTAAGCAAATTTGAATTGATTTTTACCTATATTTTAGCTCCTGCAATTAGCTCTTTTATAGTTAAAAAACAAAACAACAATAAAAAAGAAAACTTAATACTTAGAAGTTAGCTAAATTTCATTGGAGATAACTGATCCATTCATGGCATCTACAAACCAGCAAGACAGAAGTATGTATTAGTCAGAAAATGCTTGTGGCAGGTCACAGTTGTGCTCTGGTTAATGAGAGGAGATGTGCTGTTCTGAGACTTCATTAATTTCACGGGAGGATTGGGCTGGTCATTGGATAAACAAAGCTGAAGGTGTATTCAAGATTTAGGAGAGCTTCCTACTGATGGTAAGCAGCTACTCCCTTCAAGCACCGGTAGAGGTACAGCATTTGGTTTGCTCTTTAGTCTGTATATCAGGGAGTGGCCCTTTTCACACCAGCTGATCTTAGTGTGGAACCCAACCTCATACTTGGCATTGATTTTTTTTCCTTTCATTGATTTTTCTCCATGGTGTGTTTAGGATCATCTGGATCATAGCAACTAAGGCCCTTTCTTTTTCAGGGCTACTCTCCCAGATATGATTAAGGCACTTTTACCAAAGTTGTCAGACTCAGCAGTGCTGCAGCTTCATTCTATTTTTTGGTCCAGAGGGTTTTTGTTTTATGATTTTGGCAGGTAAAACCAGAAAACTGCACCCGTTGCCATCGAGTTGATCCTGACTCATAGCTACCCTATAGGACAGAATAGAACTGCCCCGTAGAGTTTCCAAGGAGCGCCTGGTGGTTTTGAACTGCCAGCCTTTTGGTTAGCAGCCGTAGCACTTAACCACTATGCTACCAGGGTTTCCATTTGGCAGATAGTGGGCAATAAATTGAAATATGTTTATATAATGTATTATCTGCTAGCAGCTCTCAATCTTTTTGTTTGTGGAAATTAAAACTTGGATAATGTCCTCTCTCTAAGGTAAATATTAATGTATACAGTGTGTTTCATTAATACATGTTAAAACACTCAACTGTGTGAGTATATAATTTTGTAGTCTGGAACTAATAAAACTATATTTGCAGAAAAGTCATGCCATTTTATCCTTGTATAATCTCAGCTATGGTTTTGAGATAGTCACAGAAACATTTGTTAGCTCTTTCTAGAAGTAGTTTTGTAGTTTGTTACTTACTGCTGCTAAGAAAATAGCTTGTGTTAGCCTTGGAAACTTTGTTTTGAATTTTTTTTGTTTGCCCCTTAAAACAATAGAGAATATTAAAATAATAGATTGTTTATGCAGAAGTAATAGGTTAATATTATTTCCTCCTATTAATGTATGTGCCTCTAGTCAAGTATACATGAATACTTTATATGTAAACTGGCCAATTTTACATGAATACTTCATATGTACTATACTCAGATGACCTACTTCTAGAGGCACAAGTAAATATATATTTTTAGGTTTTTAGTAAAGAAAATTTGAAACATACACAAAAGTAGAGAAAATAGTCTAGTGAACCCCCATTCAAGAGCCATCATCCAAATTCAACAATCATCAATATCTACCATTCTGACACAACTTAACTTTAATTGAACCTTGCAGGGTAAGCAAAAATAAAAGTAATGGATGTTATGTTAATGAAATAGCCGGCCATAATACAAAAATTATAGTTATGTCATTTTTTATTTTTTAACTAGGAAGAGACACCAATGTATTAGTATATATTAAAAGAAGATTGGCAATGTGCGCAAGAAAATTAGGAAGAATAAGAGAAGCAGTAAAAATAATGAGAGATGTAAGTAAATTTGATGACTGTACTAGTATATTTATTCCCCCAAGAACTAAAAATGTAGTTTTTAAGTTGCCAGTTATTTTAGTGCAGAATCACTGTTTTCTGATTGGTAGTTTTTGTAAGATATATGTGTGTGTGTGTGTGTGTATGTGTATATATACACACATACACATTACCTAAGGATTGGGTCTCCACAGTTTTGTTAAGAAAAAAAAGACTTTCTGCTTTAATGAATCTGATTCAGCTTTATTGAGTTCCTTTTTTTATGATTTCAGTCTTCTTTTTTCTTTTAACATACAGTTGATGAAAGAATTTCCTCCTCTTACCATGTTAAACATCCATGAAAATCTCCTAGAATCGCTTTTAGAACTGCAGGCCTACGCAGATGTTCAGGCAGTTCTAGCAAAATATGATGGTGAGTGGCATTTCTCTTAGTGGCTATCATGGTTAAAGTTTTTTTTTTCTTTTCTTTTTCATCACATAATTATAAATATGGTCCTATCCTAGTATCTCTCTAATTTTCTCTTTCCATTCTTACCAATCACTATTTAGTATGTGTGGGTATGAGTTGCTAACAAGTATCTTCTTTATCAGGACTTTTAATAGCAAAAGCCTGCAAGGAGAAACTTCTTCTGTCAAGATTCATTGGTTTGTTTTTGTTGTTGTTAGTTGCCGTCCAGTCAGTTCTGATTTGTGATGACCCCGTGTTTATTGAGTGCCTAATATGAATGAAGGAGTCCCTGGGTGGTGCAACAGTTAGTGCTCGACTGCTAGCTGAAAGATGGGCGGTTTGAACACATCCAGAGGTGCCTTGAAAGACAGGCCTGGCAATCTGCTTCCAAAAAGTCACAGCCTTGAAAACCCTACGGAGTAGTTTTACTCTGCACATGTGGGGTCTCCATGAATCAGAATCGACTCTACAGCAACCAGCAACAACAACAACAACAATATAAATGAGATACTAGGAATGTAATGGTGAACAAGGGAGACATGAGCTTAGCCCTTACAAGGTTTACAGCTTAGTGGGACATACAAACAAATGCACAGCAGTTACGTTAGGGTATGTTAGGTGAGAGTAGGGGTGCTGTGCACATACCTCGTTTGTTTTGGAGTGTCAGAGAAGGCTTTCTAATAGAAGTTGCTCAGCGATATGCCTAAGATTAATTCACAATAACATTTTTACAATGCTTTATAGTTACAAAGTATAATTCATTATCTTATCCTTACAATAATCTTGTGAGGCAGTAATACTGGTATTTTTACTGTCTCCAGTTAATAAGTAAGGAAACTGGAGTTCAAGAAAGCTAAGTGATTGGCTGAGATCTCTCATGCAGTAACTGGCACACCTGAACTTAAATCCAGGTATTCCATTTCTTTGTTCACTGGTCTTCTCATAGCAAGAATTCCATAATATTGGCTGCTTTTATTATTGTGGTGTGTCAGTGCCAATTTACCACAAATGAAATTGGGATGATTTGAAGGAAGCATAGCCTTTCTTCTCATTCTGTGTGTGTTGCCTATAAGGCATCAGGCTGAAAACATCCTAACTAACATAATGTTTCTGGTCATATCTTTCACTATAACTGAACACATGTAAGTCACTTATTCACACTTGTCTTTTTGTGGGTTCCTATCCATTAGCTTGGGAATCCTTATGACTTGGGAAGTTTAAATGTGTTATACTTGGAGAGAGAAGTTTATTTCTTTTAAACATCTGGAATTCTTAGGAAGTGCTTCAGAATAGTGTAGGCTTATAGAGAAATCTGTGAGAAATTCTTTCCATATGTAACTTACTGGGTGCATGGCCCACTTATGATACTTATGATAAACAAGCTTAGAGACTGAATGTGAAATATCAGAAGAAGACCTAATTAATTAAAAATTAAACTAACAACTTAGATATGCTTCTGTTTTCAGTTATTTTCATAAATTCTAGTTTTTACCATTTTAGAATTATAAAGAAGTTAGAAGCAAATGTATTGCTTCCATTCTCCATTTGCTAGTATAGCTCTATGATCTAAGCTCAGATTTGTCCAGCCTTGTCCTTCTAATGGCATTACTTGGGACAGTCTTCGAAGAATAATTTATATAGGTAATTGATTTCTAGTTCCAGATTAATTTATTGTATTTTTTTTAAAGATTGTCATTTAAGAAAATGTAGAAAATATAAAAACATAGGAAAAGAAAAAAATAAAAATCACCCTTGGTTATATCACCTAGATTTAATTAACTTCTGCTAAATATTTTAATTTTTTCGTAATATTAGTTTTTCTTTGTGAATTGGTGTAGGTTTTTTTTTTTTTACATAGTTGTAATTATACTATGCCTTTTTCCCTGAATAATATTTTAATTTTTCCCTGAGTAATATTATTATAAGCAGATTATTATAAACGTTTGTTGAATACTTTTCAACATTGAGCTGAGGGCTTTCAGAGACATGATTTAATCTTCAGATTAACTCTGCCAGGAAATCACCATTCCTATTTTGAGAAAAGTGAGACTCGAAGAGGATATTACTAGCGCAAGGATACCTACCTAGTAAATAGTAGAGTCAAGATTTAAACTTGAATCTTCCAACTATATGTCTGGGCACAGATTCTTTTACATTTGTTCAACTTGTACTATGAATTATTATTAAAAAATTGTCTTAAGATATTTTACTGTGTTTCCTACCTAAGTTGAAAATTATTATTACAGATATAAGCCTTCCAAAGTCAGCAGCTATCTGTTATACAGCAGCACTGTTGAAGACAAGGACTGTTTCAGATAAGTAAGTAGTTATGAACCAAACCAAAACCAAACTCATTGTCATCGAGTCAGTTTGACTCATAGCAACCCTATAGGACAGGATAGAACTGCCCCACAGGGTTTCCAAGGCTATAATCTTTACGAAAGCAAACTGCTACATGTATCTCGCACAGAGCAGCTGGTAGGTTCAAACCGCTGACCTTTGGGTTAGCAGCCAAGCGCCTAACCACTGCTCCACTAGGGCTCCTTAAGCAGTTATGAAAACTACAGTAATTCGGAGAGACTGCTAAGCTCAATATTATATTTCTCTCTACTGACTTTAAACAATGCTCTTTTTCCCCTCTCCCGTAAACCAAAACCAAACCCGTTGCTATCGAATCAATTTGAACTCATAGTGACCCTATAGGTCAGAGTAGAACTGCCCCTTATGGTTTCCAAGGAAAAGCTGTTGGTTTTGAACTGCCGATCTATTTATTGGTTTGCAGCTGTGGCTCTTAACCTTTGTGTCACCAGGGCTCCTTTCTCCCCTACTTCCTCCTAAATAACCTTTGATCTTCTGAGACTTCGAGGTTTCTTATTGTGTATAGTGGTAGGGACAAGGTTTTTAGAGCTAAGTACACCTGGGTTCAAATTCAAACTCTACTACATACCAGTGGTACTTGGGGCAAGTCAATCAGTTTGAGTCTCTTCCTCATCTGTGAAACGAGAATAATAATAACAACACTGAAGAGTGGTTGTGTGAGAATTATGTGAGTCAAGCTCCTAAGGTAATGTCTAGAAAGAAAGTACACAACAGTAAATAGCTATGATGATGATCTGGTATATAACAGGGAGATGGATTTCATGTTGTCTGTCTTAAATTATAATTTTGAGTTATTCTGCCTTCCTTGTATTTTTGGCTGCCCTTAATGAATTTCTCTTTATTTCACAGGAAGATATTCAGAAACCAACCAAATGGCAACCATTTTCTTTGCCTTATATTACTGTGTCTTGATATGAATTAGAAAGGAATACTCCCAGTCTATTTCTGCTCAGATAAAAATTTGATAAGAATGTACTTCTGTGTCATAAGATTCTGTGGATGTCTCTGTGTAGCATTTATTACTTTTCCCCAAGTCTGCCTTTAAAGGACTTCTGAAGGCTTTCTTCATCTACGTTTGAAGATTTCCATTCCTTGTTTTGTTTTGCTTTATATGTTGAATCAAAAAGCTTTGCTTTAATTTTTAATAGTCATCTAGCTTTGTCTCTGGCCATCACCAGAAACTGCTTTGATTGTGGCAGCTGGATTATGATCTGAGTGCATAATTTTTTGTGTATTCATTTCTTCGTTTTGTGGTTTTCTTGCAGATTCTCTCCAGAAACAGCCTCCAGAAGAGGGTTAAGCACAGCAGAAATTAATGCCGTGGAAGCAATTCACAGAGCTGTGGAATTTAACCCTCATGTTCCAAAAGTGAGAAATTTTATGATGAAAATACTACTTTTATTTAAGTTAACCACATTGGTGACTGTGTTTACACTACAGTTTGAGTCTTCACAGTTTGGGTCAGAATTGTTTTGGTCTGCTCTATTTTGATGCTTACTATTCACTTCAGAGGGGATGTTAAAAGATACTTAGAAAGGTAGGTAGGAGCAATAGTTCATTATAGCTTTTGACATTGCTGTCAAAATAGAATTTGAAGTGTATTCACTTAGCAATTCCTTTTATGATAGTTTTAGAGAAGAAATAACTAAATGACTTGGTCTTGATAAAAGATCATTCATATTTCAGATCATTAAATCAAATTTCTTGTTACTGTAAAAGCTTTTTCTAGACAGATGGCTGGGTTTTGAACTAGGGCTAAGTAGACAAAGGCTGAAGACAAATAGATTAAAATAATCAATGATAGGAAACAGATGTAGAAGTTCCCAGAAAAACTGCTGAGTTGATATTTATTCAGTCCCCCATGAAGCTGTGTACCCGTCTCGTTTTTCTTTATATTGTACACCTTGCAGACATACAAGATTATTGGCTAATCTTTGTGTGTTATCACCCAAGATTAAATTTTGTGTTTTAAAAACAATGCCCCCTGTTAGGAAGTACAGAATATTCAAGGATAGTTGCTCTTAGTACAGAATGTAATTATAGCTGTTGATACAGTATAGTATGTGTTAATGAAACTTGGAAGCTAGTAAACATTAAAGAGATTAATCTCTAAAAGACAATCTCCAAGAAGAAGAAATTGTAAACCTATTAGATAAAGTAAAGATATGGTCATGAAAATGACTATAGTCTGAGAATGAGTGTCAAATATTTATACCATTCTCTCAGTGACACCAATCCATAAATTTAAGTAAACTTTTAATTATGAATCATAATACATATGCAGAAAAAGTATACAAAACAGAAATGTGCTTCTTAATGATTTATTATAAAGCAAATGTTTGGAAACTACCACGTAGGTCGAGAAACCTTGCCAGTACCCCAGAAGCCAACATGCCACTCTTTTCCAATCACAGCTTTCTCCCACCTGCTTAAAGGTAACTACTATTCTGACATTATTCCCGTTTCTTTCTTTTCTTTATATTTCTCATCTATGCTCTTCCTTTATTGCTAGCTTTATAAAACAAGTTGAGAGTGATCCCTCTTTTTTTTCTCAGAAATAATTTATATAAAATTGGAATGATTTCTTCCTTAAATGATGGGTAGAATTTGCTGGTAAAGCCATTTGGGTCTGGACTTTTCTTTGTGGGAAAGCTTTATATTACAAATTCTGTTTCTTTAGTTTAATAGTTTATTTATAAATTCAATTTTTTTAACCGTCCCGTAACTACTTTTAGTTTCTTCTTTTAGTTTCGGTTACTTGTGTTTTTCTAGAGATTCATCTATTTCATTAAAATTTTCAAATTGATTGGCATAAAGCTTTTATAAAATCTTTTTTATGTTTGCAGAATCAGCTGTAATATCCACTTTTTAATTTCTAACATTGGTTACCTTTTTTTTCTTGATCAGATTCCCTAGGGTTTTATGAATTTTATTAATCCTTTCAGGAGCCAATCTCTGGCTTTGCTGATCTTCTCTACTGTTTGTTTTGTGGTTCATTCATTCTTGCTTTTTATTTCCTTTCTTGAAACTTCTTTGAGTTTATTAATTTTTTATTTCCTATATCTTCTTACTTAGGCACTTAGCTCATCAGTTTTCAACCTTTTTTTCTAATATATTTCGTTAAGGCTATAAACTTCCCTGTAAATACACTATTAACTGTATCCTATAGCAATATTTTTAATGCAATTTAGTTCAAAATACTATCTAATTTCTATTATAATTTTTTCTTTATTTAGAAGTGTATTTCTTTATTTCCAAACATATAAAGATTACCTTTTTATTAATAAGTTCTGGCTTAATTGCATTGTCATCAGAGAGCATACTCTATATGTTTCACTCCTTTGAAACATTTTCCAGTTCTTGAATTTCTGTTTATTTTTCACACCTCCTGTGCCATTTATAGGTTCTAATCCTCTGCCAAAGTTTTCAGTGTAGTCTTCTATCTCATTGAAAATAGTGTAAGGCAGTTATTTAAAAGTCTTTCTCTGATAATTCTAGTATCTGGAACTCCTGTGTGTCTATTTCTAGTAACTGTTTTTTCTGCTGCATCTTGTTCATGTTGTCTTGTTTTCTCTTGGGCCTGGTTTTCTTTGACTATGTGCCAGAGGCTATATTTGAAAAATTATAGAAGTAGTTTGAAGCCTTAAATAATATTGTCATCCTCCAAGGAGGATTTCCTTTGCTCTTAAATGAACTGACAGGCCAGGATGACTTTAATTCAGTTTCAGGGATTGATATTTTTTGGACCACACAGATGACTTGAAGCCAGGCTGCAGCCCATGAAAGTATTGATTTATTTCTGATTTACCCTTATTCTTAGGATGTAGTCTTTCAGTGTCCCAATACCACTCTGGGGGTTTACAAGGGCCCTTATGCTTGACAGGCCTTGTACTCACAACTTTGTCCCCCTAACCTTTTGAAACTATCAGGAAGGAGGAATAGCCTCTTAGCCATCTCACCTAGAATTGGAAAATGCTCTCCAGTAAACCCAAAACCAAGCCTGTTGCCATCAAGTCTATTCTGACTCATAGCGACCCAATAGAAAGGAGTAGAACTGCCCCATAGGATTTCCAAGGAGTGGCTAGTGGATTTGAACTGCCGACCTTTTGGTTAGCAGCTAAGCTTTTAACCACTTTGCCCCAGGGCTCCCTCCTCAGTAAAAGAGGCTACAAATGTGGATTACTTCTCTGGATTTCTGTCTTCTTTGGAATATGGCCTGGTAATTCTTCACCCTCTTGTCAATTCTCTGAGATATTCAATAATATTTTTAAAAATATTTTGTTCAGTTTTAGTAGTTGTTCTCAATGATGGGTTGGTATGAATTACCCAGTCTTCTATTACTTGAAGCAGAAGTCTGTAAATTCTTTTTTTTTTTTAATTTTCTAATTTATTTTGTTGTTGTTGTTGAGAATATACACAGCAGAACATAGACCAATTCAACAATTTCTACATGTACAGTTCAGTGACACTGATTGCATTTTTTGAGTTGTGTAACCATTCCCACCCTCCTTTCCTGAATTGTTTCTCTCTCATTAACATGAACTCACTGCTCCCTAAGTTTCTTATCAAATGTTTCGAGTTCCGTTGTCAGTTTGATCCCAAATAGATAGTTCTTTAAAAGAGCATAATGCTCAAGGCAAACTTTCTTGACTAGTTAAGCTAAACTATTGTTTGGTTTTAAGAAGACTTCAGGGGATATTTTTGCTTTAAGGTTTAAAGATTATCACAGGGCAATAGTTTGGGGGTTTTACCTACCCTCCATGGCTCCATAAAGTCTGGTTTCCATGAGAATTTGATATTTTTTTTCCATATTTCTCCCCTTTGATCGGGATTCTTCTATAGAATCTTTGATCAGAATGTTCAGTAATGGCAGCCAGGCACCATCAATTCTTTTGGTCTCATGATAAAGGAGGCAGTTGTTCATGGAGGCAATCAGCCATGTATTCCATTTCCTTCCTCTGTCCTGAGTCTCCTCCTTCCTCAGTTGCTCCAGGTGAATACCTTGGAGCTGTATCTTAGATGGCTGCTTGCAAGTTTTAAAGACTTCAGGTACTACACAACTAACTAAGTGATTGAACAGAAGCACTAAACATGGTATTAGGCCAATTAACTGGGATGTTCCCTGAAACCATGACCCTAAACTTCCAAACCAAGAAACCAAAACCCAAGAAATGTTTGGTTGTATATAAGCAGACTCAGCAGCTGCTCTTTTTTTTATTGTTGTTGTTGTAAGTACATTGATCATAATACTTTTTCCTATTCAGCTTTTTACAAGTATACAACTTATTGACAGCAATTACGTTAATTGGCTGTGCAACAGTACTTTTAAGTTTGTATGTTCTAAGTGAAATTCTCTCTCATGCTATAGAGTGGTTAAGAGCATGGGTTCTCGAACCAACTGCCCGAATTTGAATTCTAACTTCACAACTTCCAAGCTGTATGACCTTGGGCAAGTTACTCAACTTCTCTGTACCTGAGTTTCTTCATGTGTAAAATGGGGATAATATACCCTACCTCACAGAGTTGCTGTGAGGATTAAATGATTTCATATCTTTAAAGTGCATAGAAAGAGCACTTAACCCATAGTAAGGATAATAGAAGTGATTGTTATTATCCAGGGTGGAATGGGAATCTGTTCCTTGTGTAAGAAGATAAACAGCAGTTATTGATCAGAACTACTCAAATAAACCATTACAACGTCCAAAATTTTTTTTTAATTCCCACTCAAAATAACAAAATATGGATTGTCTACTCCCTATGATTGTGGACTTTTTTCCTACTTTGAAAACCATCTCATGCATATTGTACTCAGCAGTAACAATTCTGATGATGTGTATTGACTTTCAGAACTCCTGTTAGAGCCATATGGGGGGTAATGGAAATGCCAGGCACCAGCCTCGTTATAAAATTAAATTCCTGGACAGGTTCTATATATTAATCTCCAGATTGAATCTGCTGTAAATAGTTTGGATGCTTTTAGGGCCATCTTTCAAGATTAAGCACACACACACACACACACACACATACACTGAAACACTACAATTCTGAAAGAAATTAAAGACAGCCTAATAAAATGGAGATATATACCATGTGTATGAATTGGAAGACTCAATATTGTTAAGATCTCATTTCTCCCCAAATTGATACATAGATTCAGTCAATTCCTATCAAAATTCCAACAGGCATGTTTATGGAAATTAAAAGTCTCATCCTAAAATTTACGGGGAAACGCATAGGACCTAGAATAGCCAAACAATTTTGGAAAAGAAGAATATAGTTGGAGGACTTACACCACCCAATTTCAGGATATTGTAAAGCTACAGTAATTACACCATGAGTCAGAATCAACTCAGTGGCAACTGGTACTGATAATATTAGCGTAAGGATAGAAATATAGGTCAGTGGAAGAAACTAGAGTCCTGAAATAAACTCACACATTTATGGTCAACTGATTTTCAACAAGGGTCCTAAGGCAATTCAATGGGGAAAGGATAATCTTTTCAATAAATGATGATGGAACAATTGAAAATCCATATGGAAAAAAAAAAAAGAACCTAGGCTGTTCCCATGCCATATACAAAAATGAACTCAAGATAGATTATAGACCTAGATGTAACAGCTAAAATTATAAAAACTTTTAGAAGAAAACATAGGAGAAAATCTGTTGGTTAGGCAAAGATTTTTTACATATGACATGAAAAGCATGATCCATTAAAAAAAAAAAAGATAACTTGCATTTCTTCAAAAGTAAAAATTCTTGTTCTTGAAAAGATATCATTAAGAAAATGAAAAGACAAGCCACAGACTGGGAGAAAATATTTGAAAATCATATATCTATTAAAGGACTTGTACTGAGAATATATCAAGAATTCTTACAACTTAATAATAAGAGGACAAGCAGCTCACTTAAAAAATGAGCAACAGAGCAAAGAAAAGGAAGAAGACCAAAGACTCAAGGAAACGATCAGTCCAGAGGACTAATGGACCACATGAACCACAGCTTCCGCTGGCCTGAGATCAGAAGAACTAGATGGTGCCCGGCTACCACTACCAATCACTCTGACCAGGACCACAATAGTAGGTCATGAACAGAATGGGAGAGAAATATAGAACAAAATTCAAACTCATAAATGAGACCAGACTTACTGGTCTGATAGAGACTGGTGAAACCCCTGAGCCTGTGGCCCTTAGACACCCTTCAGACTTGGAACTGAAATCACTCCTAGAGATCACGTTATAGCCATACAATAGACAGACTTATCAAATGAGTAATAACACCAGTGAGGAATGTATACCTCAGAACAATCAACTATACGAGACCTAAATGGCAGCATTTGCCCAAAAGCAAAGTTCAGAAGGAAGGTAGGGGCAGGAAAGCTGGGCAAATGGACATGGGGAATGCAGGGAAGAAATGGGGAGAGTGCTGACACATTCAAGGGTTTGCAACCAATGTCACGAAACAAGCTGTGTATAAATTGTTGAATAGGAAACTAATTTGCTCTGTAAACTTTCACCTAAACAATAAAACTTTTTTAAAAAATGAACAAAAGGTATTTCACTAAAGGTATATGAATAGCTAATAAGCACATGAAAGGATGCTTAACATCATCAGATTAGGGAAATGCAGATTAAAACCACAATGAGATACTACTTCATTAGAATGGCTATACTCACAAAAACTGATAATACTAAGTATAAGGATATGAAGAAACTACGGACATTGCTGCTGGGAATGTAAAGTGGTATAGCTACTTTGGAAAACAAATTTGCAGGAAAACACACACTTACCATATGACCCATCATTTCTATTCCTAGGTATCTACCCAAGAGCAATGAAAACATGCCCCTACAAAGACTGGTATGCAAGTGCTCATAGCAGCATTATTCAAAATAGACAAAAACTTAATCCAAAGACAGGTGAATGAATAAATAAATTATATCCATACAACTTACATATCCATATTAAGTTGTATGTATATAAATTGCATATATCCATAGAACATTACTTAGCAATAAAAGTAACAAACTATTAGTACATGCAACAACATTGATGACCCACAAATACATTATGCTAAGCAAAAGAAGCCAGACACAAAAGACAACATATTGTATGATTGCATTTTTATGAAATTTCTGGAAAAGGTAAAATTATAGAGACAGAAAGCAGATCAGTGGTTGGGGCTGGGGGTGGGAGTGAGGATTGACCACAGATAAGAATGAGGGAACTTCTGTGATAATGGTTGTACAACTATACAGATTTATTAAAAATCATCAGACTTTGAATGGTTGAATTTTGTGGTATGTAAAGTATACCACAATAAACTGTTAAAACATAGATTTTAAGATAGTTTTTATTTATAGGTAGACATATTATCCCCTTGACTATCTGGCAAGGGATATCAATTCAGCTCTATCAAAATAATCCAGCTAAAGTAGAATGGTGCTATAAACTTATGCTGTTGTTTGTAGATAGACACTTTAAACTGAATGTTATCAAACAGAGTAATTATTAAGGTTTTTTTGGAGAAACTTCAAACTCCAACAACCTGGATAATATCCCACTTAAATAACACTAGTGTTACATGAACTGGGGGGAGCTCTGGAATTTGTGGCTGTTTTTGCTAGGGTTCTACAATTGATGAAATATGTACAGGCTTCTCTCTCTCTTTTTCTTCTCTTATGGTCTCTATTCCTGACTCTCAGCTGGATCTAAGCAAACATAAAGGACTTCAGGGATTTTCTTCCTCATACTTCAACTGTGGATTGTGATAATTTATTAATTCTAATGAACAGTGACATTTCAATATATTTTTAATATCTTTTATTCTTACAAATTTACTATGCAAATTTGTCAGATGGTTGTATGAATCTTAGCAGTAAAAGGATAAAGTTATTTTAGCAGGAAATATTTATTGGCAACTTTCCACATAACTGCAGTAGAAATGGCTGTAGGTCTAGAGCTGTGCAATTTGTTAAAGCTGGAAACTATTAGAAGTACCGCAGAGAAAGATCACATAAATCTCTTTAGGCTATGAATTTGCTTTTAGGTATTTCATTAGTATTGATTGCTTGTACAAATTTTTTTATTCTGCTAAGTGAATTTCAGTATACAGTAACTGATGGTACTACAGTAAAGAATTAAAAAAAAAAAACATGTTTTCATGTTTTTTGCCTTGTTCTTTGTTACTTGGGGGCCCTTGTGTTGCAGTAGTTAAGAGCTGAGCTGCCAACCAAAAGGTTGGCAGTTCAAATCCACCAGCCGTGCCTTAGAAACCCTACAGGGCAGTTCTGCTTTGTCCTGTAGGTTCGTTGTGAGTCAGAATCAACTCGAAGGCAATCGGTTTGGGTCTGGGTTTTGTTACTTAGCTAACAAAAGGTATGTTGGCTTTCAACTCTTTAGACAGGGATTGTACTGGACTATGGGATAGAAATGATACTGGTAAAAAGTGAGCTTCTCGGATCAAGTAGACACATGAGACTATGTTGGCATCTTCTGTCTGGAGGGGAGATGAGAGGGCAGAGGGGGTCAGGAGCTGGCCGAATGGACATGAAAATAGTGGAGGGAAGGAGTGTGCTGTCTCATTAGGGGGAGAGCAATTAGGAGTATATAGCAACGTGTATATAAATTTTTGTATGAGAGAGTGACGCGATTTGTAAACTTTCACTTAAAGCACAATAAAAATTAAAAAAAAAAAAGATTTCTTGGCTTTGGTTCAACAGTTTTGTTTTTTTTTTTCAGTTACCAAACAAGAAAAATAGTTGTGCATCTTTTATCTGCTATAGGAATTATCAGGTTTTTTTTTTTTCTTTCTAGTAGAAAAAGTTTTGTATATTTTAAATATTCCACAGTATTCTGTTTCATTCTCCTGTTACATATCCTTTGTTATATAATCATCAAGTAGTTTTATACAAAGTATTCTTTTTTTTTTAATTGAGATGATCCACTTTCCATAAGATTCACCCCGTTAAAGTGTACAATTTAGTGATTTCTTAGTATATTCAGAAAGTTGTACAATCATCACCACTATCTAATTCCAGAAAATTTTCATCCCCTAGAAGGAAACCCTGTAGCCATTAGCAATCACTCACCATCCCCCCTCCTCCGTCTTTTGGCAACCACTAATCTGCTTTCTGTCTCTTTCGATTTGCCAGTTCTGGACTTTCCATATAAATGGAATCATACAATATGTGACATTTTATGGCTGGATTCTTTTAGCATATTTTCAAAGTTGATTCACGTTGCAGCATATATCAGTATCATTCCTTTTTGTGGCTGAATAATATTCCATTGTATGGATATGCCGTATTTTGTTTATTCATTCCTCAGTTGATGTACATTTGCTTTACTTCCACTTTGGGGCTATTATGAATAATTCTGTTATGAATATTCACATACAAGTTTTTAGTGCTCTTGGGTACATTCCCAGAAGTGCAGTTGCTGGAGTATATGGTAACTTTGTTTAACTTTTTGAGGAACTGTCAAACTCTTTTCCTTAGCAGCTGCATTGCCATAAGTCAAAATTAACTCTATAACAACTGGTTTATTTTTGGTTTTAATGGGTGTGAAGTTGTATCTCATCGTGGTTTTGACTTGTATTTCCCTAATGACTAATGATGTTGAGCATCTTTTAACATGCTTAAATCACCCCCCCCCAAAAAAAACATGGTTATTGGTCATTTAGATATCTAACATCCTTATTGGTCATTTATATATCTTCTGTGGAGAAATGTCTATTCAATTCGTTGCCCGTTTTTTCACTGAGTTGTCTTTTTATATTTGGGTTGTCTTTTTATCATAGGAGGTATTGTTCAACATTATTAGTGCAGTAGGCCATTGAGATTCTTGATTAATATGATTCAAAGCCATTGAGGTAATCTTCATATTTGAAAGTACCACTATAACATATAATTTTACCCATCAAATGCAAACATGAGGATAGCTTGTGAACCCTGTAGAGATGGATGCTGAAGAGTCAACTTGGCTTATTCATTAGGTAGGCTACTCACATGTGTGCACAAACCTCCACACATACAGTTCCAGTGTGTGGCTTAGCAAAATGATGACTTACTATAAACCATGGATGTTTAGAGCTACCAGAGGGAATTAAAACTGTAAATGTTAAATCCATGGATGTTAGTGGTCTACTGTAGATGTAATTGTTCTTGGTATGACACTTTACATATCAGTAAGAATAGTATTGTGCAACTTTAATTTAGAATCTAACGATAGCTTGTGCTGCAATATTTCATTGAAGGTTTTTTTTTTTTTTAATAAACATACTACCACCTAATTATTCTAAAATGTATTACGTGAAATAATTACTTTTAAAACCAAATCACAAAATAGAATGTCCAGAAATATATCACATATATGTTAATTGATTCTTGACAAAAGCACCAGTGCAATTCAACAGGGGAAGGAAGCTCTTTTCAACAGATGGTGCTGGAACATCTGAATGTTTGAATGGGGAAAAAAATCATGAACTTTCTTCACAACATTTGAGATGGCTCTCTGACCTAAATATAAAAGCCAAAACTATGAAACCTCTAGAAGAAAATGAAAAGGCAAGCCACAGGCAGGGAAAAAATATTTGCAGTATGTTGGTCTAGCAAAAGACTCATACCCAGAGTATATAAGGAATTCCTGCAAATCAATAAAAAGACAACTCGTAATAAAAAGTGGGGGCAAAAGACTTGAACAGGTACTTCACAAAAGGAAATATTGGAATGTCAAGTAAGCACACAGAGAGGTACTCAACATCAGTAGTGATCAGGGAATTGCAATAAAAAATCAAACAAAGTACCACTTCACACCTACCAAAATGGCAAAAATTAAAAAGACTGATAAGATACTGGCAAGAATGTGGAGCAGCTGGAACTCTTATACGTTGCAGCCAGGAGTATAAAATAGTACAACCACTTTGGAAAACTGTTTGGCAGTTTCTTACAAACATATGCCTACCCTATGACCCAGGAATTCTACTCTAAGAGAAACAAATTTTACCCAAGAGAAATAAAAGCGTATGTCCACAGAGAGATTCATTCATGAATGTTCATAGCAGCTTTATTCATGACAGCCAAAAACTGGGAATAACCCAAATGTCCATCAACAGTTAAACAAATTGTGATATATTTTTTCAGTGAAATACTGCTCAGCAATAAAAATAAAAAATTACTGATAAACAAGCAGAAACATGGATGAATCTGAAAAACAGCAAAGAAGCCAGAAACGAGAGTGTACACTGGATGATTCCATTTATGTGAAGTTCAAGAAAAGGCAAAAGTGATCTTTAGTGGTAGAAATTACAACAGGGATTGCCTCAGATGGTTGGGGTGGGGGTTAACTGGAAAGGAGAACATTCTAGAGTGATAGAAATGTTCACGTCTGGATTTGAGTGTTGCTTGTATACACTTGTCAAAGTTCATCAGACTGCACACTTAAGATCTGTGCATTTTATTGTTTTTAAATTATACCTCAATAAAGAAAAAAGAATCTGACTCAGCACTTAAAGTACCCTAACAGTATCATGCCTTCTGATTAAATGAAATAATATGTGTGAAGTGCTTAGCATGGTGTCTGTCAGACAACAGTATTGATTATCATGGTGATTATTGCTTTATAATACTTGTTACCCATTTTCTCTTCCTATTTGACCTGTCCCCATGTGTACTTCTTTTCTCATGAATATTGTTTTAGTGCTTCTAACCTTAGAATGTGTAGATTTGGGGAATTTCCTTGTTGGGATAAGGTTAAGGTGAAGGAATTAAGTTGAATTAATTATTATTACCTTAAGAATAATTTATTTGTGTCTTACAGAAGAAGCTTTTGGGGCGAGAGTAAAGTAAAACATTAAAAAACAAAACAAAAACTTATTTAGTAAGTCTCGGTAACTTGAGTACATGTTTAGAAATATATTATCTGTAACTTTTAATTTTATTTTATAATAAAATTGTTTTTAGTGTTGTGCTGCCAAAAAAGACTTTACCTGGAGGCTTTTATAGGTACAAGGGAAATTTTAAGAATAAATCGTTACATAAAAGGTAAAACCTGTGCTGGCTTATCAGGAGTTGAAGCCTTTAGGATGTTATGAGTTCTACCCACCATGGATGATACTAGCTAAAGGGACAGCAGCAGACTTGCATTTTATTGACCAAACTTACTATATTATAGCAGCATATATAAAAGAGAAGAGGGAGGCAGGCACTTGATTGAGATTCTGAGTGGGAAAAAGGGGAGTGTTGAAATTTCTTATCCAAACTTAGTGACATCTTTGCCTTTCCATTATATTGTACCGTGGCTTAAGTGGGAGAACTGAAATATGAAATGCTTATCTCTTGAGGTGCTGCTCTGTTAGAATGAAGTGGAAAGGAATTTTCCTGTGGCAAATGCCCTCTCTAGCCACACTCCCCTCTCACTTCAATAAGGTAATTTTCCTTTTGCTCCTGAGGCTGTTAGGTAGTATTGTTTTCCTTGTTTATTTATAGAGCAGTTCTGCTTGTTTTCTATCTGGGATCTGTCTTTAGTCCCCCCCCAATACACATTCGTGTGGACTCTGTATTCACCCTGCCTGTCCAATCTCATAGAATGTGCACTGAGAAAACTAATCGCAGAGAGAAATTGGTTCTTTGTGTGCATGACTGATCAAGAGCAAAGTACCTTAATTTCAGATGCCTTCAGAGAGATTTTACTTTAACCTCTGCTTTTAAGAGGAAGATTATAAAGCATTATCATACTTCAGGTCAGATTTATATTGCTTTTGGTCAAAAGCTGTTTAAGCTTTACAAAGTAATAGAAACAAAGTAATCTAAAGATAAATTATAAAGATCAAAGCAGTTTAAAATTAAAGTGAATCTGAGTGTAAGTATAGGTACGATTTTAGAGTTATCATAAAAGGAACCATCAGACCGTACATCATTATGCCTTTTTAACTATAACTTTCAAAGTAACTATAATTTTTTATTTATTTACTGAAAAGCAAGAGACTAGTTATTTGAGTATATTGTCTAGAGTTGAACATTAGTTAAAACTGTCCCAGGCAATTTCTGATTTATTCTAGATACAACAATAGAATGATTTGGAGGTAATCTGGAAGGTCGTTCAGCACATGCTAGGTACCAGCCTTGGTTTATATCTTCAACTATATTTATATAATTTCCAAACCTGTATCTTTTAACTCTGGCTTCCTTCTTCATCTACAGCCTTATGTTTTCATATAATTGTGAATGTTACCTAGATATCTAACAGGTACCTTAGACACTTTAATATGTCTCAAACTGAATGTTTTTAAATTTACTTTTAAACCTTCTCTCCAGCCTGTCTCTCCTTACTTCTCTATTTTGATTTATGGCTTCATTATCCTCTTCTCCTCATTAACCTTTCCGTCTGCCCTCTCCAGATTACCAGCTCATATTATAACCTTTGAAGTGTCTTTCAGATCTTACCATCTACTCTATCCCCACTATCACTATTTTAAAAATGGAGATAATTAAGGTGTATCCCACTGTATGCCTTCATTATTTCTTTTTTAAAATTATTATTGTTGTTATTATAAAGGTAATGAATGCTTTTTAAAAAATAATTTGGACTTTTTTTTTTTTTTAATTCACACCCTTCAGAAATGTATAAAGTAAAAAATCTCCTGGTCTCTCCCTCCCAATTCTACTTCTCTGAAGTAACCACTTCTTTTGTTTGGTGTATATATTGTCAGACATTTTCTGTGCATTTCTAAACATAACAGATGTAGATATAGGCGTAGAAATACTCTTACTTGGACAATTAAAACAGATTCCTCGCTGGTCTCCCTGCCACCAGCCCCTGCCTACTCTGGCTATTGCCAGAGTTACCTGCCTAAGTAGCAAATCTCACCCTGCTTGAAGAGCTCTGCTGGTTCCCTATCACCTATAGAATGAGGACCAATGCCTTAGCATTTCATATATAGAAGCCTTTCACAGTCTGACCCCAGTATTTACCCCTTGTCAGTTCTCCAGTGTCACTGTTCCCTGGATTGGCCATGTCTGATCATATTCTCCCCACCTTTGTACATATACTCAATCCCTTCTTCATCTGGCAAGTTCCTACTCATTCTTCAAGACTCTGCTCATCTGTTACCTTCTTTATGAAGGTGTCTTTGCCAGTTTTCCCGAGCAGAGGTAATGACTCTGTTCTCTAGTCTTTCGCTACTTCAATCATCTATTTATGTCTCTCCCATAGTTCCCTATGAGTTTTTTAAAAAAATAGAGTTCTTGTCTTACTCATCATTTTATATCTGATACTCTGCCTATCAAATAAAAGGAGCTCAGGAAATTTCAGTGAATAGACATTATGCTAAAACAATGTCTAGACCCATAATTTCTTGAAATTTTAAAGCAATTTTACTTAATAGTTTTTATGAGTTTTGCTTAATTGTACCATTTTTGACCTTGTAGTGCAATTCCAGCATAACCTTATTTCTTCAAGAATATTATGAAATAACTTAGCTTTTTAATAAGGAATACTGTACAACCATTAAAAATAATGAGGTAGATCTACGTAGAGACAGGAAGAAATCTACAGGATGTAAAGTACAAAGTGAGTTGCATAACAGGTTGATCTTATTATGTTTAAAAATAGAAATTCAGACAAATGTATATCAAATTATTATTTTAGGGTCAGTGAGAGGGGTAGAATATTGATAAATTTCATTTTTTTTACTCTCCAACCTCATATTATTTTCTACTATGTAGCTCTATAATGTTTACATTTTTGTATGTTGAGCATGTACTTTCGTGAGTAAAAAAAGAAGAAAAAAGGTCATAACGAACCACCTCTCAGCTTTTAACCTTTCATATTCTTCTTAATGGAAAAGTAAAGTCTGGGTAGCGGAAGCATTTTTTTTTTTTTTAGTTTGTCCAGGGAGTTAGAAAAAAATCTTCAGGTAAAATATGAAATGTGAGTATGAAGTTAAAGACATTTCAGCTGTATATATGTGATCAAGTCAGTTAATAAGTATTTTAGTGCTGCTTTCCGTAGTTTTTTTTTTTTTTTTTTCAGTAGTGCAGTGTGCTAGGTGCTGAAGTAGAGTAAAAAGGATATGGTTTCTGTTGTGGGTTAGTTTACAGTTTATGCTGGGTAGCAAAACACCCAAGCAGCAATGTATGAAGGAGATAGAGTAATGTAGTTTATAATCCTTAATTCTAAATGCATCTTCCTTAAACTGAAAAATTTCCGTTATATTTTGGGGGTCATATTGTATTTCAATGTCTAATTAGAAACAGAAAAATGAGAATTGCTTTGCCTTTAAAGTCAAGTTGGAAAGAACTTTGTTGATAGGAAAGACATGATAATAAAAAATAAGGTAATATAAGGAAGATTTTTTTAGAAGTGATTAAATAGAAAAGATTTTTAAAAATGCAAAAACTTGAAATTTTGTTTCCTAATAAATGTGCCATATGTGTTTGATTACAATCTGTATTGTCGCTTGGATTATTAGTGAAAATGTGGATATAATAGTTGCTGTTTAAAAAGTATTTTCCTGACATATAAAATTGATATTTCTATTAAGTTTTACTGTGTTTTGCTAAGTGGCTGCTAATATCCTGGATATATACCATGTTGGGGTTTACTTTAAATGTCAGGATTCTAAATCTCATTGAAAATGAATTGGGATATTGTGTCTCCATCTATAAAATGAAGCAGGCTTTTAATAAAAAGTTCCTGGTTTAAGTATTAGTTTTCCTCTGAAAATGAGATACATTTTTTATGGTGGAGAGTCCACAGTGATTGCTGCATTTTCTTTGCTTCCTACTGAAGAAGCTCTTAGTACACTTGCAAAGAACATAAGGAGTCATGTCAGAGGTCAGCTATTTGAGTCCATTTTCCCACAGCCGCCTGGTGCGAGTGATCTTTTACTGTGTTTTTTTAAAAAAAAATGGGCAAGGATTAGAGGGGATTAGAAAGAATATTACCCTCCTGAGTATAGGCCCAAAGCACTAAGGAGAGAGAATCCAAGCAGACAGCAAATGGGCTTTGCTTGACCAGGACACAACCTCTCCCGCATTCCTTTAAGAAACTGAATGGGAAATGTTAAGTCCCCAAACTGGATTAGTAAATAATCTCATAGTTTGTGACATCTGCAAAAATAAATCGATGAGCAGGCTGCATTCTTACACTTTGAGGAGGGATCCAGAGACATCAAAAGTAAGAGTAATTAAAGATGGGGATTAAGCTCAGTAATTGTTGGAAAGGCACATTTCATAAACAAAGAAGAAAAAATTATTTCAGGTGTATTAATATGAGTACATATATATTGATTAATAACCTAAGGCTTAAATTTTAAAACCACTACAACTTTTTGTCTTTAAGATACTTCCTGGAGTCTTTGTAAAACCTATAGCATTTTTACAAAGTGTTTCACAAATTCAGTTCTTCAATTTATGTTGTTTATCTCATTAGTGTGTAATAATTTAGAGGACCTAGAATTTGAAGTGTGAGAATATATTTTTGAGACACATCTGGAATGTTTCTCTTTTTATGTGTTATAACAGAAGTTAATATGATTTGGAACTTTTGACATATAATTTGATATCAGGCCATTTAGAACCAAAGAGATTGTTTCAAACCTATTCCAGTAGAGGAAGCGCATTCTGGCCTCAGTCTTTGAAGGAAGTATTTAGCTAACTAAATATTTTTAAAGGTTTTGTTTTAAATTGACCAACTTGAATAGTAAAGATGATGTATAGGTAGCTAATTTTGCATATTTCTTCATGTAATTGGTACATCTGATTAGTGTACTATGATTACAACGCTTTTATTATGGATTATGATATTAAGGTGAGTATTTTTTTCAGTAGTTTAAGATAGGATTTTATATCATATATGAAGAAGTATTGATAAGCTAAAATTTCTATAACAGGCATACTCACTAATCCCTTAAATGCACCTTGCTCTATGATCTCTTGGCTCACTCAATTTTTTAAGCTGGCCCCATGCTTTGAATATGTCCTCCTGTTTCTCTTCCCACTTTCCCAATCTGCTCATCCATATTCCACCCATCTTTAAATATCAGTTTAAATCCCAAATTCCATCAAGTGGTTTATTTGCAGCTCCTAAAAACCCTGGTGGCGTAGTGGTTAAGAGCTACGGCTACTAACCAAAAGGTCGGCATTTCGAATCTACCAGGCGCTCCTTGGAAACTATATAGGGCAGTTCTGCTCTGTCCTGTTGGGTCACTGTGAATAGGAATCAACTTGATGGCAACTGGTAAATCAGAATTAATGCTTCCTAAATATAGAGTTATGAGCCCTAGCGATACAGTGGTTAAGAGCTCAGCTGCTAACTGAAAAGTCGATGGTTCAAATCCACCAGCCGCCCCATGGGAGAAAGGTGTTACAGTCTGCTTCTGTAAAGATTACAGCCTTGAAAACCATATGGGGCAGTTCTACTGCCCTGTAGGGTTGCTATGACTCAGAATTGACTTAATGGCAATGGTTTGTAAACATAGAGTTAACAAATGACCCAGCAATTCCACTCCTAGGTACATACCCAAGAGAAATTAAAACATATGTCTACCCAAAAACTTATACACAAATGTTTATAACAGCATTATCTGTAATAGCGAAAAGGTGTTATTGTGAAATTAAAATATATGTCTACACAAAAACTTGTATACAAATGTTTATAGAGCATTATCTGTAATAGCCAAAAGGTGGTGGTGTTGTTGCTGTTAGGAGCCATTGAGTCATTCTAACTCATAGCCACCCTGTGTATAACAGAAGGAAACACTGCCCAGTCCTGTGCCATTCTCACAATTGTTATGCTTGAGCCCATTGTTGCAGCCACTGTGTCAGTCCACCTCCTTGAGGGTCTTCCTCTCTTTTGCTGACCTTCTACTTTACCAAGCATGATGTCCCCTCCAGGGACTGACCTCTCCTGATAACATGTCCAAAGTATGTGAGACGTAGTCTTGCCATCCTTGCTTTTAAGGAGCATTCTGGCTCTACTTCTTCCAAGACAGATTTGTTCGTTCTTTTGGCAGTCCATGGTGTGTTCAATATTCTTCGCCAACACCACAATTTGAAGGCATCAGCTCTTCTTCGGTCTTCCTTATTCATTGTCCAGCTTTTGCATGCATATGAGGCGATTGAAAACACCGTGGCTTGGGTCAGCATACCTTAGTCTTCAAGGTGACATCTTTGCTTTTCAATACTTTAAAGAGGTATTTTGCAGCCAGTTTGCCCAATGCAATGCATCTTTTGATTTCTTGACTGCTACTTCAATGGGAGTTGATTGTGGATCTGAGTAAAATTATATCCTTGACAACTTCATTCTTTTCTCCATTTATCATGATGTTGTTTATTGGTCCATTTGTGAGGATCTTTTTTTTCTTTATGTTCAGGTGTAATCCAAACTGAAGGCTGTAGTCTTTGATCCCTTCATCAGTAAGTGTTTCAAATCCTCTTTACTTTCAGCAAGCCAGGTTGTGTCATCTGCATAACACAGGTTGTTAATGAGTCTTCCTCCAATCTTGTTGCCTTGTTCTTCTTCATATAGTCCAGCTTCTCGAATTATTTGCTCAGCATATAGATTGAATAAGTATGGTGAAAGGATACAACCCTGAAGCACTCCTTTTTTGAGTTTAAACCGCTCAGTATCCCCTTGTTCTGTTTGAACAACTCCCTCTTGATCTATGTACAAATACCTCATGAGCACAATTAAGTGTGCTGGAATTCGCATTCTTTACAATGTAATCGTAATTTGTTGTGATCCACACAGTCAAATGCCTTTACATATTCAATAAAACACAGGTAAACATCTTTTTGGTATTCTCTGCTTTCAGCCAGGATCCACCTGACATCAGAGATGATATCTCTGGTACTGTGTCCTCTTCTGAATCTGGCTTGAATTTCTGGCTGTTCCTGTCGATGTAATGCCGCAGCCGCTTTTGAATGATCTTCAGCAAGATTTTACTTGTATGTGATACTAATGATACTGTTAGATAATTTCTGCATTCAGTTGGAACACCTTTAATGGATAGGCATAAATATGGATCTCTTCCAGTTGGTTGGCCAGGTAACTGTCTTCCAAATTTCTTGGCATAGAGAAGCGAGCACTTCCCTCGCTGCATCCATTTGTTGAAACATCTCAGTTGGTATTCTGTCAATTCCTGTTTTTCGCCAATGCCTTCAGTGCATCTTGGACTTCTTCCTCCAGTACCATCGGTTCCTGATCATATGCTACCTCCGGAAATGGTTGAATGTCGATTAATTCTTTTTTGATATGGTGACACTGTGTATTCCTTCCATCTTCTTTTGATGCTTCCTGTATCAAAAGGATTTTCCCCATAGAATCCTTCACTATTGCAACTCGAGGCTTGAATTTTTTCTTCACTTCTTTCAGCTTGAGACATGCCAAGCATGTTCTTTCCTTTTGGTTTTCTATCTCCAGCTCTTTGCATTGTAATAGTTTACTTTGTCTTAAGCTGTCCTTTGAAATCTTCTGTTCAGCTTTTTTACTTTGTCATTTCTTCCTTTTGCTTTAGCTACTCGATGTTCAAGGGTAAGTTTCAGAGTCTCTTCTGACATTCATTTTTGTCTTTTCTTTCTTTTTAATGGCCTCTTGCTTTCTTCATGTATGATATCCTTGATGTCATTCTACAACTCATTTGATCTTTGGTCATTAGTGTTCAATGTGTCAGATCTATTCTTTTTTTTTTTATAATTTTTATTGTGCTTTAAGTGAAATTTTACAAATCAAGTCAGTCTCTCACACAAAAACCCATATACACCTTGCTACACACTACCAATTACTCTCCCCCTAATGAGACAGCCCATTCTCTCCCTTCTCTCTCTCTTTTTGTGTCCATTTCACCAGCTTCTAACCCCCTCCACCCTCTCATCTCCCCTCCAGGCAGGAGATGCCAACATAGTCTCAAGTGTCCACCTGATCCAAGAAGCTCAATCCTCACCAGCATCCCTCTGCAACCCATTGTCCAGTCCAATCCATGTCTGAAGAGTTGGCTTCGGGAATGGTTCCTGTCCTGGGTCAACAGAAGGTGTGGCAGCCATGACCACCGGGGTCCTTCCAGTCTCAGTCAGACCATTAGGTCTGGTCTTATGAGAATTTGGGGTCTGCATCTCACTGCTCTCCTGCTCCCTCAGGGGTTCTCTGTTGTGTTCCCTGTCAGGGTAGTCATTGATTGTAGCCAGGCACCATCTAGTTCTTCTGGTCTCAGGATGATGTAGTCTCTGGTTCATGTGGCCCTTTCTGTCTCTTGGGCTCATAATCGCCTTGTGTCCTTGGTGTTCCTCATTCTCGTTTAATGTCAGATCTATTCTCGAGATGGTCTCTAAATTCAGGTGGGATATACTCAGGTTTGTGCTTTGGTTCTCATGTACTTAATCTAATTTTCTTCAGCTTCAACTTGAGCTTGCATATGAGTAATTGATGAACATATGAGCCGAAAGATAGAAACAACCAAATGTCAGTTAACTAAGGAATGGATAGCGAAATGTGGTATATCCATACAGTGAAATATTATTTGGCATTAAAAAGGAATACCAATGTATACTGCAACATGACTGAGCCTGGAAAATACTATGTTAAATGAAAGAAACCAGTTACAAAAGACAATATAAGATTCCATTTATAAGAAATGCCTAGAATAGGCAAATCCATAGAAACAGAAAGTAGATTAAAGGTTGTTTTTTTTAGGCCTAAGGGGTAGGGGGATAAAGGGACGTTAGCTAAAGGGTACGAGGTTCTGTTGTTTTGAGGTGATGAAAATACTCTAAAATTGACTGTGGTGATGGTTGCACCTATCTGGGAATATACTCTGGGAATTCTATACTTTAAAGCATCCTAAACATAATGGTTAAGAGCTTAGCTGCTAACCAGAAGGTTGGCAGTTCTAATCTACCAGCTGCTCCTTGGAAACCCTATGAGGCAGTTCTGCTCTGTCCCATAGGGTTGGTATGGGTTGGAATCGACTCGATGGCAATGGGTTTGGTTTGGTTTTGGCTTAAACAAACAGTTATGAGCCCAGGTGGCACAGTAGTTAAGAGCTTGGCTACTAACCAAAAGGCCAACAGTTCGAACCCACACTCCATGGGGGAAAGATATGGCAATCTCCTTCCATAAAGGTTACAGCCTTGGAAACCCTGTGGGGCAGTTCTACTCTGTCCTTCAGGGTCTCTGAGCCAGAATCGACTTGATGGCAAAGAGTTTGGTTCTTTTTGTTATTTATATTCCTATATACGTTGTTTATACCTCTAATAAAGCACTTACCACAGTCTGGTTATAGTTTTACTAAAAACTCCGTCTTTCCTATTATAGTATGAGGCTCCAGAGAACAGGTAGGGTTTTGTTTTTGTTTTCCCTGATGAGCACAGTGCTTGTTCTCAGTAAATTTTAATTTTATTAAACTTTTTCACAATTAAGTTTCTTCACCTATAGAATGGGAATAAGAGAAAAAAAGAATTAAATGTTGCCACGAGGTGTTGTTCCAAAATTGTATTTTATAATTTTATACTCAATTCTTTTTTTGGAAAAATAAACATGTGCTCTCACGTTATGTCCTTTGCTTCAGTTTCTATGTTATATGTAACAAGGTCACACGTAAGCCAGTTATCACCAGATTTTTACCTGTAGGAATGTTCTGACCTATGGAATTTGCATATATAAGCATTGTATACTTTGTCAGTAGGTCCTTCATGTCATTTCAAGTAGTTTAGTTTTTTTAAATCAATTTTACTTTATAACATCTTGAATCTACATTTTTGTGGATGTTTGAAGTTAACATAATTTTCTTTTTTGTTGTTGTTTTATGTGTGTTGGTTTTCCAGTACTTACTAGAGATGAAAAGTCTCATTTTACCTCCAGAACACATTCTGAAACGGGGCGATAGTGAAGCAATTGCCTATGCTTTCTTCCATCTTCAGCACTGGAAGCGAATAGAAGGTGCTCTTAATCTGTTACAGTGTACCTGGGAAGGCAGTAAGTATTCTTTTCCAAATGTATTCACAGCCAGTCTTCTTTAATTGAGATTGTCTGAGTTTCTGTAAGGATTTATCATTCAGATTGGTTACAAGGTGGACTCAGTGGCGTTGTATTTGGTTTATTGGTGGAAATGCTTAATATGTTTATATTGATGCCACATTTAGGAAAATCAGAATGAGAAACTTACAGTATTCTTCAAGGTGCATTGCTCGATGCATTATAATAAAATATGTTCATTTGAATTATTTAGTTGTAAGGAAAAAAATGCAAATTTATCAGTCCTTTGGTTTATAAGCTTTTTAATGTGGTCGAGCTATTGTTCTAATATTTTTTAAATTGGACTGTTTTAAACTACCTACCAGATCTCTTATTTGTAACTTCTTGTAATCACCAAGAAAGTAAAGCTTAATCAAAATGTATTGTCAGCTGGATTTTTGTAATAATTCTCTTGGAAAGTACACCACAGCTATCAATAAAAATTCAAAAAAGAATTCAGTGCTCATTCACTAAAATTGGCTAACCCTACTTTCCATTGAGGTACTTTAAGGCATCACAGCAAATTCATAAGAATGCTATGGGATATTTTAAATTTTCAGTGGAAACATAGCAATACTGGACATGTGTTAGATACCACTCAAACTACTAGCTTGAGATAGGTCATGGTTTTAACATTAGGTTGCTGTCCATTCCTTTCAATATCATTGTATCTTTGCAAAGCTGGTTTTGTGTTAGTTGCTGTGATAAAAAGAAGTACCACACAAGAATCAATGTGGAGTGAAGATGTCGGTGTCCAATCTGATTTCAAGGTTTGAGATGTTGTCTAGTTCCCGGCAGGCTCAGAAATCTCTTTAGTAGTAAAAAACGATGGTTGTTTAAGAATAAAATAAGAAGAGTCTTTCTTTCTTTCAATTTTTGCATGTGTTTTTTTTTTTTCCAGATGTCTTTTAAATTGTAAGGACGTAAACTGTTCGCGTTCTTTGGACTTCCTACCTAATAAATAGAACTGCTAGGTATTTCTTTCAGCCTAGGGGCACCATTAAAAAATTACTGAGACATTAAAGGTACCATGTGTCTTTGAATCAAGAAAACTTGGGAACACTTACATTAACATTTGCTGTGGGTCAGACACTGTGCTTGACAATTTGACAATGACAATATGCACTTGAGGATCTGAATGTCTTTGGGTAATAAGACTTTCTTTTGCTTTTTCCCCAGTAGTCTATAAGCTTCTGCATTAATAAAAATCAATATAAGGTTGATACCCAAAATGCGAAGATAACTCATCTCCCCACTTTCCTGCTTCTCCATTATCCTGCCACCAGCTACCCACATGACACTTTTTCTCTCTGACCTTAACCACCCAGAGTTAGGTCAGAGCTTACAAGTCACAAGGACAAGTCACAAGGACTTAGATCGACTGTCCACAAGTCTTTCTCTGACCTCTAGCCACCCAGAGCTGGAAGTTAGAACTCTGTCCTTCAGCCCCTGTAGCTCTCACTGCCCCCAGTGGGTTCAGTAATTTACTAGAATGACTCATAGAACTAAGTATAAAAAAAAAAATAGGAGACTAGCTATACTTACAGTTACTCCTTCATTATAACCAGAAAGGATACAAAGAGACATGTCAGGCATAGTCTGGGAGGCCTCCATTGTCCTCAGGGACATGCCCCCTCTCCTGTGCATGAATGTTCTCACTGGTCACGAAAACCCAACTGTTCCTGTGTTCAGGGCCTGTTATAACAACACACATGCGTGATTGGGGCCTCAATCCATGGTCTCATTCCATGAATATGCATGATTCATTGCATCATGCCCTCCTCTCCAGAGGTTAACTGCCAGGTGGGGTCTGTGTAGCCCCCGCTAATTAGCATGTGTTGCCTAGCGATTTTAGAAAATAAAGGAACCTTGATTGCTGACAAATCCCAAAGGTTATTTTCAGGACCCAGAACCAAGGTCAAATCAAGTTCTTTGTCCTACAACTCCTCAAAACCACATGTTCTATCTCATTTATCTCGTATGTGTCTTTAATGCCTAGTATTCTGTTCAGCACATTTAGCAAGTATTCAATAAGTATGCAGTTTGTATTTTATGAATAATCATCTTAATGCATGATTTCCTAGAGTTATCACAGATTTGCTTGTGTGACTTTTGACAAAGCACAATTTTTTTTTTTGACAAAACAAAATCCGTATTTTGACAAAAGTTTATAGAGACAAGCACTAAAGGAGAAAGAAAAGTCTTAATATTGTTGAGTGCTTAGCTAGTTGAGTAGATCAATAAGGATTCCTTCTTTAAGAAGTCTGCAAGAGTTGGTGATAATGTAGATCAAGGCTTAGCAAACTTTTTCTGTAAAGGGCCAAATAGTAAATATTTTAGGTTTTGTGGGCCATACATTCTCTATCACAACTACTCTTGTTGTAGCTTGAAAGCAACCGTAAACACTATGTAAATGAATGGATGAAGCTGTGTTCCAATAAAACTTTATTTACAAAAACAGATTCCAGGCCAGATTTGGCCAAAGATCCATACTTTGCTGACCCCTGATCTATATTAAACTCTGCTCATCAAAGATCTTGGTAAAATCTCACTTATGAAGTTAGGAAACATTGTGAACTCTTTTTAGGTTGCCAAGAGTTATGGTCCCAACAGTTACATACTTTGTAGTTTTATAAAGATTCCTATAAGAAGTGGAGTTCATGCCTGGGGAGTTATCTATTGTGTCTATAATGAGGAGACTGAGGCAAAGAAGCACCCAGCCAGTCTTATCATCCACAACTTTAGTTTTATTCCAGTCAGACTAGACCATTCACTATTCTGTAAATAAACCATATTTTTCCCTTTATTTGTGCTTTTGCTCACTTTATTTCTTGCATTTAAAATGTCTCTCTGAAAACAAAAGTACTACGTAGACATGTTATAAAAATATGTCTCTAAAATAGCTTTGATCTGTTATATAGGATGGCAAATGAGACAGAACTGAATGTCAACATTTGTGTTTTTTTCCCTCAGCTTTTAGAATGATTCCCTACCCTTTAGAGAAAGGCCATCTATTTTACCCCTACCCCAGCTGCACAGAGACTGCTGATAGAGAGCTATTACCTAGTAAGTAAATATTTCAGTTTTCATAAACTTAAAAGTAGTTGTGTGTTTGCTTTTCATAGTATTCTTCATTTTTAAAGTACTTTTGGTTGAAATTCAGGACTCTCTTTAAATATTATTTTAGCCATTTCTGGGATGTTGTTGCATAATTCAATTCATTTCCAAAAATTTTTTTAGTAGAACGCTATGCTAGATGGGATGAAGGACACAAAGATTAAAAATATTAAAAAGAGCAATCATCTTGTAAACATTTAAAGAAGAAATAATACCAGTCCTTCACAAACTTTTTCAGAAAATAGAGGTGGAGGGAACACTCCCCAACATATTTTGTGAGACCAGTTTACCCTGATACCAACAGCAAACAAAGCTATTATAAGAAAATAAAACTATAGAACAATATCTCTCATGAATATATATAACAAAAATCTTTAACAAAATATTAGCAAACCGAATCCAACAACATATAAAAAGGCCTATACCTCATAACCTAGTGGGGTTTACTACACTAATACAAGGTTAGTTTACATCTTAAAATAATATAATACACCATATTGATAGAAAGAAGGACAGTATATGCAGAAAAAGCATTTGACAAAACGCAGCACCCTTTCATGATTGAAAAAAAAAATTCTCAGCTAACTATGAACAGAAAGGAACTTCTTCATCCTGATAAAGAGCATCTACAAAAAACCTCCAGCGAACATCATACTTAGTGGTAAAAGACCGAATGCTTTCCCTCTAAGATCAAGAGTAAGGCAACGATGTCCACTTTCACCATTCCTATTCAACCTTATGTTGGAGGTTCTAGCCAGTGCAATCAGACAAGAAAGAGAAAATAAAAAGTATTCATATTGGAAAGGAAGATTTAGAACGGTTTTTATTCACAGATGACATAATCCCGTATGTAGAAAATCCCAAGAAATTCACAAAATTACTATTAGAACTAATAAATGAATTCAGCGAGATTGCAAGATATAAGATCAATATTTAAAAAGTCAATTATATACCTATATACTATCAATGAACAATCTGTAAATGAGTTTAAGAAAATTCCAGTCGTACAAAAAAAACCCCAAACCTATTGCCATCGAGTCGATTCTGTTCCGACTCACAGGGACCCTATAGGCAGAGTAGAACTACCCCATAGGATTTCCAAGGAGTGGCTGGTAGATTCAAACTGCTGACGTTTTGGTTAGCAGTTGTAGCTCTTAATCACTGTGCTACCAAGGCTCTAATTCCAATCATGACCTGACCTGTTGCCATCTAGTTGATTCTGACATATTGCCACCCTATGAAAACTGCCCCAAGGAGCAGCTGGTGGATTTGAACTGCCGACCTTTTAGTTAATAGCCTGAGCTCTTTACCACCACACCACCAGGGCTTCAATTCCAATTCCAGTCAAAAAGAACAAATTATGTAGGAATAAATTCAATAAAAGGCTTGTACACTAAGAATTATAAAGTATTGCTGAGCAAAATTAAAGGAAACTTAAATAAACAGAAAAAAATTCCATGTTAATGGATTGGAAGATCCAGTATTTATTTAGATAGCAGTTTTCCCCAAATTAACCCTGATGGTATAGTGATTAAGTGCTGTGGCTGCTAACCAAAAAAGTTGGCAGTTTGAATCCAGCAGGCGCTCCTTGAAAATTCTATGGGGCAGTTCTATCCTGTCCTATAGGGTTGCTATGAGTCGGAATTGACTCAACGGCAGTGGGTTTGGGCTTTTTTTTTTTTTTGGTTTTTCCCCCAAATTGGAAACCCCGGTGGCATAGTAGTTAACAGCTCGGCTACTAACCAAAAGGTTGGCAGTTCGAATCCATCAGGTGCTCCTTGAAAATCCTATGGGGCAGTTCTCTGTCCTTTAGGGTCACTATGAGTCAGAATTGACTCGAGGGCAACAGGTTTGGTTTTTTGGTTTCCCCACCCTCCCCAAATTTATCTATGGATTGAATGCAATCCCTGTCAAAATTCCAGCAGATTCTTTTGTTAAAGTTGACAAGTTGATTCTAAAATTTTTGTGTCTTAGTTACCTAATGCTGCTATAACAGAAATACCGAACTGAGTGGCTTTAACAAACAGAAATTTATTTTCTCACAGTTTAGAAGGCTAGAAGTCTGAATTCAGGGTGCCAACTCTAGAGGAAGGGGTTCTCTCTCTGCCTGCTCTGAAGAAGGTCCATGTCTCTTTGAGCTTCTGCTCCTGGGCGATCTTCATGTGGCTTGGCATCTCTCTTCCCCCATTTCTGCTTCTCTCACTTGCTTGTAAAATCCCTTTTATATCTCAGAAAAGCATGACTCAAGATACACCTTCATCCTGCCTCATTAACATAACCTAATCCTCATTGACATAACCTAATCCCCCTCATTAACATAACAAACGCAACCCATTCACAAATGGGATTATAACCACAAGCAGACGTTAGAATTTACAACACATATTTTTGGGGGATGCAATTCAATCTATAACAATATGGAAAGGTAAAGGACCCAGAATAGCCAAAACAATTTTGAGAAAGAAGAATGAAATTGAAGGGCCTATACATCTTGATTGTAAAAAGAACAGTCAATGAGTTGGGAGAAGAACCAGAACTATGTAGGGTTATGATTGCTGAAAGTGTTTCAACATAGGCCCCCTGCCTTCAAGAAACCAAACTTCTCTAAATAATAGTCTATTCTTTTTGTCTCTACTCATTCTTTTTCTCTGTGACTTAGTAAACTTCTGTTTGTTGTTGTAGTTGCCGTTGAGTTGATTCCGACTCATGGTGACCCCGTGTGCGCAGAGTAGAACTACTACATAGGGTTTTCATGACTGTGACCTTTTGGAAGCAGATCACCAGGTCTGTCTTCCAAGGCCTCTGGGTGGGTTCCCACAGCCAACCTTTTGGCAGTCAGGTGCTTAACCGTTTGCGCCACCCAGGGACTCCAGAATTTCTGTTTAACTTTTCTTTTTGTGATTTAACCAAGAAGTAAGCATACTGAAAGTTTCCTTACATGATTTAAACCTGTGCCACAGTTTTTACAATACTGCACCATTAGAAGTGAAAGATACGGCAAATTGAGTATACTGATATTTTTCTCCCAGGATCCTCCATCCTCTGGGATAAGTGATCTCTTCTTTCTCTGAACTCTCAAAGTGCTTTGTGTACTTCTCAGTCTTCCCTTTTATTTTATTTTTTTGAATAATGTAATTAATGTTACTAAATTGTACATGTAGAAATTGTTGAGATGGTAAGTTTTATGTATATTTTCACCGCAATAAAATTTAAAAAGGGTGATATCCACACAGTAAGTGAGAAAAGTAAGATCAAAACAATACGTAACATCTGATCCTCTAAAAAAAAGTTGATAGTTGCCGTTGAGTCAGTGCTGACTCATGGTGGCCTTGACTCATACCTACCTGTGTAAAACAGAAGAAGAAGTTGCCCAGTCCTACGCCATCTTTACCATTGTTGGTATGTTCAAATCCATTGTTGTGGCCACTGTGTATTTTGAGTGCCTTTCAACCTAAGTGGCCCATTTTCCAGTTTTATGTTGTTAATCTTCCCTTTTAGATTATAAATTCCTTGAGCATCAGGATTCTCTTTATTGTCCTAGTATCTCTATAATGTATGTCATAGAAATTAATATTCAATAAATATTGTTTAAATGAGTAAAATTCATTATTTTGTTCTTGTAAATATGCCTGTCACACTGTAGGTACTTAGCAAAAATGTTAAATGTTAGTGCCTTCAATCTATATCAATAAATGCACACATACAAAAAGAAGAAAGGGCCAAAATCAAAGAATTATCCCTACAACTTGAACAAAGAGAAAGAGAGCAACAAAAGAAACCCTCAAGCACCAGAACAAAGCAAATAATAAAAATTAGGGAAGAATTAAATGAAATCAAAAACAGAAAAGCAATTGAAAGAGTGACCAAGACCAAAAGCTGGTTTTGGGAAAAAAATCAACAAAATTGATAAACCACTGACCAAACTGACAAAAGAAAAACAGGAGAAGAAGCAAATAACCTGAATAAGAAATGAGATGGGCGATATTACAACAGACCCAACTGAAATTAAAAGAATCATATCAGATTACTATGAAAAACTGTACTCTAACAAATTTGAAAACCTAGAAGAAATGGATGAATTCCTAGAAACAGACTACCTACCTAAACTAACACAAACAGGGGTAGAACAACTAAATAGACCCATAACAAAAGAAGAGATTGAAAAGGTAATCAAAAAACTGCCGACAAAAAAAAACCCTGGTCCGGACGGCTTCACTGCAGAGTTTACCAAACTTTCAGAGAATAGTGAACACCACTACTACTAAAGGTATTTCAGAGCATAGAAAAGGACAGAAGCCAGCATATCCCTGATACCAAAACCAGGTAAAGATACCACAAGAAAATAAAATTATAGACCTATATCCCTCATGAACATAGATGCAAAAATCCTCAACAAAATTCTAACCAATAGAATTCAACAGCATATCAAAAAAATAATTCACCATGACTGAGTGGGATTCATACCAGGTATGCAGGGATGGTTCAACATTAGAAAAACAATTAATGTAATCCACCACATAAATAAAACAAAAGACAAGAATCACATGATTTTGTCAGTTGATGCAGAAAAGGCATATGACAAAGTTCAACACCTATTCATGATAAAAACTCTCAGCAAAATAGGAATAGAAGGAAAATTTCTCAACATAATAGAGGGCATTTATACAAAGCCAACAGGCAACGTCACCCTAAATAGAGAGAGCCTGAAAGCATTCCCATTGAGATCGGGAACCAGACAAGGATGCCGTTTATTACCGCTCTAATTCAACATTGTGTTGGAGGTCCTAGCCAGAGCAATTAGGCTAGATAAAGAAAGAAAGGGCATCCAGATTGGCAAGGAAGAAGTAAAAGTATCTCTATTTGCAGATGACATGATCTTATACACAGAAAACCCTAAGGAATCCTCCAGAAAACCACTGAACCTAATAGAAGAGTTCAACAGAGTATCGGGATACGAGATAAACACACAAAAATCAGTTGGATTCCTCTACACCAACAAAAAGAACACCGAAGAGGAAATCACCAAATCAATGCCATTTACAGCAGCCCCCAAGAAGATAAAATACTTAGGAATAAATCTTACCAGAGATATAAAAGACTTATACAAAGAAAACTACAGTACACTTCTGCAAGAAACCAAAAGAGACTTATGTAAGTGGAAGAACATACCTTGCTCGTGGATAGGAAGACTTAACATTATAAAAATGTCTATTCTACCAAAAGCGATCTATACATTTAATGCAATTCCGATCCATATCCCAAGGACATTCTTTAATGAGATGGAGAAACAAATCACCAACTTCATATGGAAGGCAAAGAGGCCCCGGATAAATAAGGCATTACTGAAAAAGAAGAACAAAGTGGGAGGCCTCACACTACCTGATTCTAGAAGCTATTATACTGCCACAGTAGCCAAAACGGCCTGGTACTGGTACAACAACAGATACACAGACCAATGGAACAGAATTGAGAATCCAGACATAAATCCATCCACATATGAGCAGCTGATATTTGACGAAGGCCCCAGAACAGTTTAATGGGGAAAAGACAGTCTTTTTAACAAATGGTGCTGGCATAACTGGATATCCATCTGCAAAAAAATGAAACAAGACCCATATCTTACTCCATGCACAAAAACGAGCTCAAAATGGATCAAAGACCTAAATATCAAATCTAAAACGGTAAAGATCATGGAAGACAAAATAGGGACAACGTTAGGAGCCCTAATACATGGCATAAACAGTATACAATACATTATTAAGAATGCAGAAAAAAAACTAGATAACTGGGAGCTCCTAAAAATCAAACACCTACGCTCATCCAAAGACTTCACCAAAACAGTAAAAAGACTACCTACAGGCTGGAAAAAAGTTTTTAGCTATGACATTTCCGATCAGCGTCTGATCTCTAAAATCTACATGATACTGCAAAAACTCAACTATAAAAAGACAAATAACCCTATTAAAAAGTGGGCAAAAGATACGAATAGACACTTCACTAAAAAGAAGACACTCAGGTAGCTAACAGATACATGAGGACGTGTTCACGATCATTAGCCATTAGAGAAATGCAGATCAAAACTACAATGAGATTTCATCTCACTCCAACAGGGCTGGCATTATTCCAAAAAAACACAAAATAATAAATGTTGGAGAGGCTATGGAGAGATTCGAACACTTCTGGTGGGAATGTCAAATGGTACAAGCACTTTGGAAATTGATTTGGCGCTTCCATACAATCCAGCAATCCCACTCCTCGGAATATATCCTACAGAAATAAGAGCCTTTACACGAACAGATAATATGCACACCCATGTTTATTGCAGCACTATTTACAATAGCAAAAAGATGGAAGCAACCAGGGTGCCCATCAACAGATGAATGGATAAATAAATTATGGTATATTCACACAATGGAATACTACACATTGATAAAGAACAGTGAGGAATCTGTGAAACATTTCATAACATGGAGGAACCTGGAAGGCATTACGCTGAGTGAAATTAATCAGTTGCAAAAGGACAAATATTGTATAAGACTACTATTATAAGAACTTGAGAAATAGTTTAAACTGAGAAGAAAACATTCTTTTGTGGTTTCGAGAGGGGGGAGGGACAGGGTGGGAGAGGGGTATCCACGAATTAGATGGTAGATAAGAACTACTTTAAGTGAAGGGAAAGACAAGACATAATACAGGAGAGGTCAGCACAACTGGACTAAACCAAAAGCAAAGAAGTTTCCTGAATAAACTGAATGCTTTGAAGACCAGTGTAGTAGGGGCAGGGGTTTAGGGACCATGATTTCAGGGGACATCTAAGTCAATTGGCATAATAAAATCTATTAAGAAAACCTTCTGCATCCCACTTTGAAGAGTGGCGGCTGCGGTCTTAAACGCTAGCAAGCAGCCATCTAAGATGCATCAATTGGTCTCAACCCACCTGGATCAAAGGAGAATGAAGAACACCAAGGACACAAGGTGATTATGAGCCCAAGAGACAGATAAGGCCACGTGAACCAGAGACTACATCATCCTGAGACCAAAAGAACTAGATGGTGCCTGGCTATAACTTATGACTGCCCTGACAGGGAGTACAACAGAGAACCCCTGAGGGAGTAGGAGAGCAGTAGGATGCAGACCCCAAATTCTCATAAAAAGACCAGACTTAATGGTCTGACTGAGACTGGAAGGACCCCGGTGGTCATGGCCCCCAGACCTTCTGCTGGCCCAGGACAGGAACCATTCCAGAACCCAACTCTTCAGACATGGATTGGACTGGAGAATGGGTTGGAGAGGGATGCTGGTGAGGAGTGAGCTTCTTGGATCAGGTGGACACTTGAGACTATGTTGGCATCTCCTGCCTGGAGGGGAGATGAGAGGGTAGAGGGGGTTAGAAGCTGGCGAAATGGACAGGAAAAGAGAGAGTAAAGGGAGAGAGCGGGCTGTCTAATTAGGGGGAGAGTAATTAGGAATATGTAGCAAGGTGTATATAAATTTTATGTGAGAGACTGGATTTGTAAACTTTCACTTAAAGCACAATAAAAATTATTTTTTAAAAAAGTACGTTTTCCTCCTTACTGTGCTCCAAACTCCTAGGCTGCCTACCAGTGAATGGAAAGACTCAGATAAGCAGTGGGTTAAGTGCTATATACACACTCACACACATACATACATATATACATATATATATATATATATATGGAATAGAGTATAAGGAAGCTCAAATGGGGAGTGCGTATCTCTCCAGGAGGTCAGGAATGACACCCAGTTTTCTGACTTGGGTGACTTGGTAATGGTAAATCCATTAGCAAAGGTTAGGCATACATACAGCAGGAGGAACAGGTTTGAGAGTAGAGGTGGAGAAGTAAATGAGTTTAGCTTTGAGTATGTTGCCTGTGTAACATCTCGTCCCTACACATATACATACCTGTATATATACATACATTTATACACTTAAATATTTTATTGCATAGTATACTCAGCACATCTACATAACATACATAGATTTTATGTTTCTAAATAATATAACATATGGCTCTAAGATATATTTATAAATTATTTATGCATATACGTAAATAGTAAATGTTGGAGGCATAATTTGAGTATAAATAATAGCAACTGCAAACTAGTTTAAACATAAAAGGAAATTTGTTTGAAGAAGAATGGGTTATCTCAAGGACTCCAAAGGCAACGATTACAGTTGGACCTCATAAGAGGCTAGAACCAGGAACGAGAAGGCCATCAGGATTTCGAGCAGTTATTTATCTGAATGCTTCTGCCTCTGGCCGCCTTTTTCTGCCTCTCCTCTTCTCACCCTCTTTTTCTCCTTCTCTAGCCTCCTCTTCTATTTGTGCGATCTCTCATTTTTGCTTCTCTCAATGTGTCTGCTTCAATCCTCTGTCTTTCTCTTTGCAGTTTGGCTTCCCTCCTTAGGCACACATGTACTCAAACTTGATGCCCTTGTGGCTCTGAGTTTACATGTCATCATTTCAGGCAAACAATACTGAATAGTATCTCAATCCCACTTCTAAAACTTCTAGGTCAGAAAATTAGATTTATCCAGGTATTCATCCCTGGTCCAGTCAGTTGTGACCTAGGCACTGGATCAAGTTGTATAAACAAAATCGCCAGGTATCCTGATGCCTCTTTCTTATTATGTCTCACAAAACAGACTTGGAAGCCATCATTTCCTAGGAAGTCATAGGCATGGGTGATATAACTCAGGAAAAGTATATAAAGTGAGAGAGGTAAGCCAAGGGTGGAACTGTGGGGGTACAAAAAATGTCTAAGGAATGGGTGGCTAAAATGGAGTCTGGAAGAGCCAGTGAAGAAGTCATCAGAGAGACAGGACAGGAACCAGAACTAGATTCCCAGAGACATAAAGGAAGAAGAAATTTCTAAGTAATGAGAGTGAGGATTTTAAGTAACGTTAATCACTGAGAAGAATTCATTAAGCTTGACAGTTGTTGGGTGCCATCAAGTTGATTCCGACTCATAGTGACCCCATGTGACAGAGTAGAACTACCTCATAGGGTTATCTTGGCTGTAATCTTTACGAAACAAATTGCGAGGTCTTTCTACCACAGAGCTTCTGAGTGGGTTCATTCTGCCAGCCTTTCAGTTAGCAGCTGAGCGCTTAACCCTTGAGCCAGGGCTCCTTTAGGGGAGGTCATTAGTGGGAGAAATTTCTTTTCCTTTTGTTAGGGTGGTGGTGATAGTTATTCTTACTGTTTTTCCATTTTAACAGGAACAAGGATATTTAAACCAAACGAATGAACATTTTATTATAGAACATCAATGGCGAGAGTGTATTATATTAAACTAATGCATTTAGCCTAAAATAATGTTACCCTTGCCCAAATATAAAAAAAAAAAAACTAACCCAAATAACTAATATAAAACCAATTTTACATAGTCATCTGAATAAAATCAGGGTTATTATCATATATTGTCAGAGCCATAGCCTACAAGACCAGACAATTTGCATTTTTGGCCAAAAAAAAAAAAAAAAAGCCAAACCCATTGCTGTTGAGTCGATTCCAGCTCTTAGCAACCCTAAGGGCAGAATAGAACTGCCCCCTAGGGTTTCCAGGGAGTGACTGGT